>NC_136790.1:19837511-19878074 GCF_951216825.1 Electrona antarctica | reverse complement strand
TCTCAACCTGTGGGCCGTAAGCATATTGCAAGTGGGCCAGAACTAGGGCATTAAGCAACTAGTCGACTAGTTTACTAGTCGACTAGTAAATCCACTAGTCGACCTTGTTGGTACTAGTTGACTAGTTGATAAGAAGAAAAAATATATATATATATTTTTTCCCGATTTGGTAGGCCTCAAGATCAGGTAGATTATAGTTATAGTCACCATGTACACAGTTTTTCAATGTACAAATATTTATTTCCAACAAAAAAAACAACAAAAAGTTTATTTTTTTAATTTATTTTATTTTTTACATAATAGGTAGTTAAACAACTAGTCGACTAGTCGACTAGTAAACTAGGCAACTAGTCAACTAGTAAAAATGACTAGAAGTGAATGCCCTAGCCAGAACACATTTTGATGATGGTATAGTCTCGCGTAGCCAGACAACTATTCCACAATCTCCGAATGCTATATCTGGAGTCTGGAACTACTCCTCCGGAAATTCCAATATGTCCCCCAGTTCAAATATGATTATTTTGGGAGTTTGTGCAGCCTTAAAATGGTTGAGAACCGCTGTCCTAAAAGCGACCCGGATGCCAGCAGCCCAGCATGAAAGCCGGAATAGAATAACCGGGCCTATTTATAGAACAATTATTATAATGAATCGGTGCCAAACACATTTACGACGGTGGCCTACTTCTCACTCGTGGCACTGATCAGCCCTCCGCACGGATCTGCTGAGGCAGGTCGTCTTCATATTCTGTGTTTGGTTTGTAGAAAGTTGTCTTTCTTTTTATATATAGTATCTAGTGACACATAATGTGTACAGTATATTGTCGGGTGGAAACCTCGTATGTCAAAACTGCTACTTTTGAAAGATATTTTTTTTTTTTTTTTTTATGTGTTTATTGATAGGTACACAGTAGTCTGACAGGAAATGGGGAGAGAGGTGGGGGGGACCTTTGCGGTTGTCGAGGGTTAGGGACTTGAACCCGCGACACGCTGTCAGGTGCCCACACAGCCACGCCAGCCGTCCGGGTCCAAACTGCTACTTTTGATGCTTTTGTGTGATGCTGTAGTATGATAAGGTACAGTGCAGCTGTATTGTGTGAATATACTCTGGGTAGATAGACAGATATATAGATGAATGCATGCATTTATTGATGGACAGACGGACGGACGGACGAGCATTGACAAGACAGAGATACAGATACATCCTGACGATTTGACATTTTCAAAGGTGGTGATTAAATGTGTACATACAGTACATTATCATTCCCAATAAGCACACAATGAACCACACAAACCAAAGCCAACTCGAGTGACGGTCAGGAGAACCCACGGCCCCATAGTGTCCACATCACTGTGTGCTGTCTGACTCACATTTCCCCCCCCTGCAACATGCAGTGCCTGTGTTGTGTTGAAGACCATTTTATGTCCCGTTAATTATGCTTGCCGTCTGTGTATTGAGCTTGTGATCTGCTATTTTTGACGCCTTTGTGTGACACATGTGTCTGCACTCTGCAGTATGATCACGTGAGGCGTTCATTTACAAAAAACATAAAATTGGAAATGTGTATATATATATATATATATATATATATATATATACAGGGTATGTGCTATTTCCGTTTTACCCAACATTCTATAGGCATGTTGTGTTGAGAACCTGACTAACCTGTTGGGTTCAGTTCAGTTGTTTTATGTAAAGTTGTTTCCAGTTTATTTTTTAACCAATTTAGACCTGTTGCAACCTATACGTTCTTATACCTTCCAATGCTACAGTACCTCTGTGTCTCATTAATTGTTGCTATACATGTAGCAAACTAGCAACATCATTATTTTTGTCCTTTTTGAGTAAGAATTTGAAGGTTTTCAGAAGCCTTAGGTTAGGTTTTAGAAGGCGTTGTACAATGAACAGAGAACTAATCTTTATGTTTATCGGAACAAACATTAAAAATGCCATTGACAATGAACGGAGAATTTACGTCATATGTGTCTGAGCAAATCGGCATATGTATGTCGGTGGGAACCCATGGCCAATCAGGGACCACCATTCTTGATGATGATGTACGATGATTAGAGTGCCCACTCACTTCACACGTGATATTTAGAATTCACCTCAGGTCTAAATTGGCTAAAATAGCTCTATATTCTGATAGCAATCATAGCGGTACTGTGTTAGTTTAGTCAATGCCAGGGGTCTCTAGCCTGGCTAATAAGCCAGACCGAATCAGCCGTTGGCAAAAAAACATTGCCTGCCGGCGGATTACGGTCTGGAGAGGCTCAATTGTACACCCATTTCCTACACCAGAGAACTGGTGTGGCCAATCGGGACACGGTATGCAATATGGGCGGGCTTTGGTACAGTGACGTTCAATGCTTGAGACCTTTGACTGACAGTAGCTCTGACCAATTGCGTCAAAGAGAAAATGTTTGAACCCGTCCCCCGGGAAACAAGATCCATACACAGCATCTCTAGACTCAAATACCACACGACAGTGTGATTTGAGTCTGGCTTATTAGCCAGGCTAAGGGGTCTCCTCGTCTCTCCAGCTCTTTAGTAAACAGAACATACATTCTTCAGTAGTTGTACCAATTGTGTCCAATTAGAAGAAAGAACTGATACAGAATACTGGCACTTTGGCATGGGGGGGTCAGATCAACATAATGGAATGAATTCTGTACTGGCCATATGGAGCGTCTCTTGAGTGTACAGGTTTTGATGAGGTCAGATCAACATATGGAATGTCTGAACAGGTCAGCTCCATATATTGAGATCTAAGGGTTGCACCGGGGGCAGTGTCTAGAGTGTACTGGGTTTGATGAGGTCAGATCAACATATGGAATGAATTCTGTATTGGCCATATATGGAGCGTGTCAGACTCACAAGGCGTGACGGACTGACACTGACAGCTTTTGCAGGTTTTCATAGTAAACTGCAACCTACAGTCGCAATAGTATAGAGCCGTGACTTTTTTTGTTTTAATACAAATGGTTTTATAACCAAAAATATATATACATAACTTAAACCACCTGCTCTTATGCAATAGCTTGAAGATCAGGTGTTGTGGGAAAGTGACAATGATGTACCGTAACAATGTCTTTGTGTATGGTCATGGCTGGACCACCATTTTGCTCATTTTTAGCTGTACATGACAGGAATCTCACCACGCCAAATTCATGTCTTCCTCAGGGCGTCAAAATGCGTTATTTATTTTCAGTGAGCAACATGTTAGGCTTTTACTTCTTTCGGAAGTAGAGTGAAACCGTGATAGTTTTCTTTTAAAAGAACAGGTCCCTCAGTCAACAGAACACTATTAAAATAACATGTGGCTTGACACACAAAGACAAATAACGCATCCATGTCGTACGCCAGTGTCTGGTGCTTAATTACACATGTCTCTGTCTCTGACTACACCCACACTGTTTTATGTCATTATTTACAATGGTGGAATTGTGAAAACTAACTAAGTACATTTACTCAAGTGCAAGTATTACCATGTTTCCATGCAATACTTTTACTTCCACACTGTATCTCATAGGCAAATCTTTTACTTTAGATTTTGATTACGATTTATTTCCAAATCACTTCAGACTCTGGCAATTTGAAAATAGCCAATCTACAAGCTCACAAGCTTGTAGATCTATACATTTTATACATTAACAAATTGTAAAATTGGACCTTCTGCCTAATTGAGTAGTTCACCCAAAACTGTACTTATTTTCCATCAATTACACACCTCCACGAAGCCTTAAATTCATGGAGATTTTATTGGTTTTGTCCCATTCCATCCTGATCCGATAATTTGATTGCAGTGGTTTACAATCAGTGGTCCGGGGACCACCAGTGGTCCTTGAGGTGGTTCCAGGTGGTCCCTAGCTAAATAGAGTGAGTTAGTAACCAAATGGACCCTTATCTGGACCTAGATCTTTAACTCTTGAGAGCGTATAATGAAACCAAATGGACCCGTACGGGTCCATTTGGTTTCATTATACGCTCTCAAGAGTTACATTATTGTTAAACAGATCTAGTCTACACAATTAGAGAATGTAGAATATTTTTTATTTTGATCGTTTGCCAAAATATTATTTTGTTTTAGGTCTGAGAAGCTAAATCTCATCAAGTAACAGTTTCTGGCAGTACTTTGTACTATTACTCAAATACATTTTGAATACCGGACTTACACTTGTAACGGACTATTTCTACAATAGGTTATTGATACTTTTACTTAAGTGAAACATGCAAGTTACTGTCTGTTGTTTTCTCCTCCTTGAGATATTGCCAGACAGGTATAATGTTCTATTCTGTTCCATATTTACCCCTCAAGGCTTGAGATCCCTGGGGTCAGAAAGAGTTCCGCCTTTCGGTTTGTCTTTGCAAACATTAAGAAGTCACTCCTGAACTTGTTTTATGGCATTTAACGCGCTCTGCCATTGTCAGATGGTTACATAGTAATATAGCCGTGTTCGGAAACGTCGTCATAGGTTTATTTAAACAACAATACATGTTTCACTTTGGACTACTGCAGTTGCAGAAATGTTTCTTTGATTCAACTAATATAGTTTTGTTTTAAAACCGTGACGGCATCGTCATTACACGACGCAGGGGATATAACCTTCCATGCTCTTGATCTACAGTAGCTGCTACAGTTCATTTTTGTGGAATAAGGTTTCCGAACGCACATCTCCTTTTTCCTTTATCTTGGATTGCAAGGATTTTTGGATACAGTAGGCCTATATCCACCCCAATCTCTTGTTCATAGGCGATAGCACAAACATAATATGTTTAAAAGGCTGCACGCAAACATGTTCAGCCTTTTACCTTTGGGCCTCTGTGGATGTTTTGGAGGCCGCAAAAGGAGGAAGAAACCCGGCACTAATATGAAAGACGTGCACCGGTCTGGATCGCTCGCACCGCTTTCTAGACCAGACGACATCAAAGGGAAAAAAGGAGTGAGATTCAAGGAAGATTCGCCCGAGTCTGTACTCCTACAACCTGACCAAGACACTGAACTCGCCTCTGAAGACGAACGTGACCAAGACGCTGAACTCGACTCCGAACACAAACTTCAACCAGATGATCAAAATGCTGAACTCGACTCTGAACACAGACCTGACCAAAATGCTGAACTCGACTCTGAACACAGACCTGACCAAAATGCTGAACTCGACTCTGAACACAGACCTGACCAAAATGCTGAACTCGACTCCGAACACAAACTTCAACCAGATGACCAAAATGCTGAACTCGACTCCGAACACAGACCTGACCAAAATGCTGAACTCGACTCTGAACACAGACCTGACCAAAATGCTGAACTCGACTCCGAATACAGACCTGACCAAAATGCTGAACTCGACTCTGAACACAGACCTGACCAAAATGCTGAACTCGACTCTGAACACAGACCTGACCAAAATGGTGAACTCGACTCCGAACACAAACTTCACCCAGATGACCAAAATGGTGAACTCGACTCCGAACACAGACCTGACCAAAATGCTGAACTCGCCTCCGAACACAAACTTCACCCAGATGACCAAAATGCTGAACTCGACTATGAACACAGACCTGACCAAAATGCTGAACTCGACTCTGAACACAAACATGACCCACATGTCCAAAATGGTGAACTCGACTCCGAACACAAACGTGACCCAGATGAAGTGCCTGTCCAAGAAGAAGAAGAAGTAGCCAAAATGGACCAAGGAGTCGTCCTTGTGGAGGGAGTTAAATGTAGGTCACATCTGAAACATCTGGAAACCTCATATGTCCAAAACAGGATTAAAATTTTAAAAATGTCAAAAGTTTGAAAGGCGTTTCAAGCTTGTCGATCTGCTACTTTTGATGCTTTTGTGTGACACTGGAGTATGATCAACTAGGGCACTAATTTACAAAGAAAAACACACAAAAAGTTAAAAGTTGGAGATAAGATGTTTCTGCCCGACAACAACAAAATTCAAGTCCAGGCCCCAGAGATGCAGGGGTCCCTGGGTGCTCCACAGCTTTGGGGGGGAATGGCACAGGAAGTAAACCGATTTTTCACACATGACTATTTTTAGGTGTGTGTGTGTGTGTGTGTGTGTGTGTGTGTGTGTGTGTGTGTGTGTGTGTGTGTGTGTGTGTGTGTGTGTGTGTGTGTGTGTGTGTGTGTGTGTGTGTGTGTGTGTGTGTGTGTGTGTGTGTGTGTGTGTGTGTGTGTGTGTGTGTGTGTGTGTGTGTGTGTGTGTGTGTGTGTGTGTGTGTGTGTGTGGCCTCGTTTTGATGTATTTGTGAACCACAGTGTTAAAAATACATCAGGTTTTTATGCTTCTGATCCGAGCTATTTTCTCTCTTGCTCTGTTCAGCAGTGGTGCAAAGTACATTTACTCAAGGACTGTACTTGAGTACAATTTGCAATACTTACTTAGACTCCTGTACTTCTACTCCACTACATCTCAGAGGCAAATACTGTACTTTTTTACTCCTGTACTATTTTGAAAATGGACGATTTACAAGCTCACAACGCGACACAATGCGAGCTTGTAGAACTGCTCTTTTCCAAAAGATTGTATACATTATGATAACTTTTTGTACATTTAAGTATATTTTGATGCCCTTTACTTTTGTACTTTACGTCAAGTAGACTTTTACTTGTAACAGGCCGTTTCTTACATTGCCGTATTGATACTTTTACTCGAGTAGAGAAATGTAGTATTTGTTTTTCTCCACCACTGCTGTTCAGCCCTCCTCCAAAGCTGACAATCTGAGAATAATCCCACCCCCTCCCCCCCACGGCCCCACCCCCCCTCCCAACCGGGGTCTTTCATCACGCTTTGCAGAAGATGTTTCAATAATAGATAATTGAGTTGTGCAGTCACTTCGGTCTTTTTCTTTTTTATAATGTCATCATGCCCTCAAATCTAATCGTATGATGCCATCCTCTAGGCTTCGCCAAATGTCACCGGCCTCAGCCGGAGTCTATTGTTGCTGCTAGAAGGGCCGAAGAAGCCCCCTAAAATAGTCCTGCCTTCAATTAAATAATAGATGATGGGGGTGTTTTGGATGTGTCTGCCAGTGCACATTAGCTGTGCTAGCGATTGGGAAGAGGTTGCTGCGGCCTCCTATATCGTCGGGCTAGAAACCTCTTATCTCTATATTTTAACACCCTATACTTGATCACTCTACAGCAGTGGTTCTCAAACCTTTTCATGTCAAGGACCCCCACAATGATACTCATTAGCCATGCGGACCCCCCCATTTGAAAATGTCTGCCCATGGACCCCCATGAGAAGATTTTCAACCTTTCATTTAATTTCACGGTTTGACCTGAATTAGTCTCCTATTTAATCCATTCAGGCCTGACGTAGAAATTTAAAACTAAATGTTTTCTAAATCATGACCATTTCTGAAAGATTTGAGGCACATTTTAACGATTTTTCAAAAATAGCAGACCTACAAGTTCATAGCGCGCCACTCGGTGGCGCGCTATGGGCTTGTAGATCTGCTATTTTTCAATAGCTAAAGCATAACATAATGCTTGAAACACCAAAAGGGGTTCCCGCCCAGAATGGGTTAATGGCATTTCTATCTCTGGGATCCCAATGTATATTGTAAAAGTTAATTTAACTCTGAGAGTGTACAATGGTTCCATTTGTATACTTTCTGAGTTACAGAACCATAAGGGTCCATTTGGTTCCTAACTATCATTTAGCTGGGGGCCCCCTGGAACTCTCTCAAGGACCCCTAGGGGTCCCCGGACCCCACTTTGGGAACCACTGCTCTACAGCATCACAGAAAAGCATAATGGGTAGCAGAAACGCGAGCTGGAAGTGGAAACAGGTTCTGGACATACGATAGAGAGACCATACGCAGTATTTGGCATAATAAAACACTCCATTTCATGTTGACAGTAGACTAAACAGCATGGCCGGTAGTCTACGTGAGTAACTTGTTCCATGTGAGACGCACACCGTTTCCACTTTTTGATTCATTTCCTTAAGAGAAATAAATGAGCTTGCTATTGTTCAAATACTGTAGATATGGGAGAGGAGAGCAGCCGCGTACCAAGATGCTAGCCCTTTGGTCCCCGTTGTTTACGTTTTCAATTTCATGGGTGTTTCCTGCTACACAGAGGGACAAAACACAGCCTGTGTCTGTGTGCCTTTTGTGTAAGATCTCGGGCTAGCGCTGTTGATTATGTTATGCATTCTCTGTATCGCTTCTGAACCCATTAAGACCTGCGGCCTTCTAAATCATCAGTTCTCAAACTTTTTCGTGCCAAGGAGGACCCCCGACGACATGTATTTGGCCGCAGACAAGCTTTTAGACATGCTTAGCCGTTGACATTTGCCACCGACGACGGCAGCAAAACAAGCGTTGTAATCGTTTCTAACAATCCAGTTTTGAACCTTCTCTATAAGGAACAGAGTTCTGGTGAGATGATCTGGAGTGATTGGTGGGTCTGTATTGATCTTCTGTGAGCAGAGCAACTCGGTAGACAAACTGAGAAGGTCACAGACTAGTGAGTTGTGCAACCAGTCGCTCTCGGGGCTATTGATTGGAGTTTCAAGGACATCATGTACTGTAACTGAATGCTTTTTTGTATGTCGGTAGAAGAAAGGGAAGGAAAAGATGCCAAGGGCCACTTACTGAGAAAGTGGTGGTCGCATGATCCAAGGTATCCAAGGCTATACTCTCGGTTGTGGGAGGAAGGAAAGAAAAAGTAGGAAAACAGACCAAGAAAAGAAAGTGACCACACGTTTCAACGGCATTCGTTAGGGCAGGAGCTGTGTATATATGCACAGGCAGGTGCATACAGTAGCCTACAGTTCCATGGATGCATACAATTCAAAGGAGCTTTATTGGCATGGGAAAACATGCATACAGTGTAGTATACAGTGTAGTAGTCTCTCTCTCTCTCTCTCTCTCTCTCTCGGATTGCTGGAGGAAAAAGGTGGTGGCTCAGCATTCTGCCCTGTCTGGTCTGTCTAGAAGAGAGAGAGAGAGAGAGAGAGAGAGTGGCACGTCATTGCTAGGTGTGGGCATCATTCGTGTTTTATATCGTTGTTTATTTTAACATTTTGTGTTTTTGAGGGGCGCTAGCCCCTCCAATACATTATGTCATGTGGCAGCCACGTCTATGGACCATAATGTTTGTTTAGGGCACTAGAAGACGACATCAGACGTCACGTGGCCGATATAGAGTGGGCGCCTCTCACTTCAAAAAAGTGTGATTTTTTTTTTATCTTGTAAATTAACGCCTGACTTGATCATACTAGAGCATACGTGGGCAACTGGCGGCCCAAGGGCCACATGCGGCCCCCACCATCACTTAATGGGCAACTGGCGGCCCAAGGGCCACATGCGGCCCCCACCATCACTTAATGGGCAACTGGCGGCCCAAGGGCCACATGCGGCCCCCACCATCACTTAATGGGCAACTGGCGGCCCAAGGGCCACATGCGGCCCCCACCATCACTTAATGGGCAACTGGCGGCCCAAGGGCCACATGCGGCCCCCACCATCACTTAATGGGCAACTGGCGGCCCAAGGGCCACATGCGGCCCCCACCATCACTTAATGGGTAACTGGCGGCCCAAGGGCCACATGCGGCCCCCACCATCACTTAATGGGCAACTGGCGGCCCAAGGGCCACATGCGGCCCCCACCATCACTTAATGGGCAACTGGCGGCCCAAGGGCCACATGCGGCCCCCACCATCACTTAATGGGTAACTGGCGGCCCAAGGGCCACATGCGGCCCCCACCATCACTTAATGGGCAACTGGCGGCCCAAGGGCCACATGCGGCCCCCACCATCACTTAATGGGCAACTGGCGGCCCAAGGGCCACATGCGGCCCCCACCATCACTTAATGGGCAACTGGCGGCCCAAGGGCCACATGCGGCCCCCACCATCACTTAATGGGCAACTGGCGGCCCAAGGGCCACATGCGGCCCCCACCATCACTTAATGCGATCTACAAGCTTGTAGACCGGCTATTGTTTGCTACGACAGTAATATGCAATGTGGCCCTCTGGAGTGAGTGTGGAACTATAGTGGCCCTCTCCATCGTCAAAGTTGCCCACCCATGTACTAGAGCATCACACAAAAGCATCAATAGTAGCAGATCTGCTACTATAGATCTACAAGCTGGAAACGCAGAACGAAACGTCTTTGTAGATCTGCTACTATTAGCCATGTGTTTTTATTTGAATCTTCAAAAAAGTCACCGTTTTGGACATATGAGAATTCCACAGACGATGTAATACCATGTTGTTTACTAGTCACACCAGAGAGAGAGGGGGGGGTTCACCAATTTGAAAACACGATACTAGGTTCACGATACGATTTTTCACAATGTTTTTAAGCACAAAATTATGTTCCAGACAAATGACAGATTTGTTTTCCGCATCCAGTATTTTCTTTCTCTTTTGTTTTCTTTCTCCTTTTCAGTACAGTAGCAAATTTGACTGAAACTCTTTTTTTGTTAATCAATTCTCTTACAAAGATGCTGTATTGTCTTATCTTTTTTTATCGCGCCCTCTGCTGTTTGCATCACGATTCAAATTGCGATTTTCTCACAATTTAAATTGTCACCAGTTTGAATCAATTTGAATCAATTCACGATGTATCATTACATGCCTAGTTGCAACGCAGACAGACTTCTGTGGACAGACTGCTGTGGACATAGGTTGATCTCTGTGGCAGTCTTTCATCACACTGTTTCTCTTTCTCTTCTTCCTCTCCTCACTTTAGTCCCTTTCCCATACTTCTCCCCATCTCTCTCTCTCTCTCTCTCTCCCTTTTTTCCCCAACATAGATCATTTATGTGTTTTTTCTTTGGCCAGGTCCTCGTACTGTGTGCGTGCGTGCGTGCGTGTGTGCGTGCGTGTGTTGCATAGAAGTGAGCAGAGAGTTCTGAAGCCTAGGCAGACAGCAGTGTGGGCTGTGTCATCATTAGAGGACAGACTAGTGTATCTCCCTGGTCTGCTCTGCTGCTATCCTCCTGTCCTGTCCTCACTGGGAACATCCTATTAGAGGACAGACTAGTGTATCTCCCTGGTCTGCTCTGCTGCTATCCTCCTGTCCTGTCCTCCCTGGTCTGCTCTGCTGCTATCCTCCTGTCCTGTCCTCCCTGGTCTGCTCTGCTGCTATCCTCCTGTCCTGTCCTCCCTGGTCTGCTCTGCTGCTATCCTCCTGTCCTGTCCTCACTGGGAACATCCCTGGTCTGCTCTGCTGCTATCCTCCTGTCCTGTCCTCACTGGGAACATCCCTGGTCTGCTCTGCTGCTATCCTCCTGTCCTGTCCTCACTGGGAACATCCCCCGTTCCACAGCAACCCAATAAACCCAAAGAAAAGAGAGAGGGAAAATGTTTTTCAGCCCAACAACGACCCCTTATAGCTGAGAGAGAGAGAGATGAATCAGGGACGCCCACTACACATTAGATTCATGTTAAATGTGTGTGTTTCAGACATGTAAGTAACTGTAACATGTCTGTAACTGTAACGAGACAGTGGCCTTGTGGTTACTGGTTAGAGTGTCCGCCCTGAAACTGGGAGGTCGGGGGTTCGATCCCCGGCCGGGTCATACCAAAGACTGTAAAAATGGGACCAATGCCTCCCTGCTTGGCACTCAGCATCAATGGGTTGGATTGGGGGTCAAATCAACTAATGATTCCCGAGCGCGGCGCACGCTGCGGCTCACCGTTCCAAGAGATGGGTCAAATGCGGAGAACAAATTTCACTGCGGTAACGTCTGTGACTAATCGTACGACTTTGACTTTGACTTTGACCTAAACCCTCAATACTTTGTAAACCTGACCTGGCTCGGTACTTTGTTTGCACTTCTTTCCCTCTACGCCAAACTAGCCATCTACAAGCTCACACACATTGATTGAGCCTGAGCTTGTAGATCTGCTATTTTTGGCTAATGTTACGTTCCTGTTGAGCTGTGTGATTTCTGTGCACACACGAGGTGATGGTGACTCCCAAGTTCTATATACAGTAGTCTTCATGAAATGCTATAATAATGAGTTTTAGGTTGTTCCTTTATCTTTTTGCAACGCCCACACCCCCCTTCTCAGCTGGTAGAGACTTTTAGACGGCGCCAAGTCGAGAGCCAGCGAGTGCTAGACAAACTCCCTCACAGCTGATCTCCAAGGCACGGCTGGGTTATGCCAACTCATAGCTTCAGAGTCTCTTCAGATGTCTCTCTCTCTCCCCCCCTCTCCTTTGGAGGTCAGCATTCAGAAGACCACTGCTTCCAACTGTCATTCTGTGCATTCAATCCCCACCGTGAAGATCACTGTGAAGGACTCTCTCTCTCTCTCTCTCTCTTTCTCTCTCTCGTTCACTCTTTTTCTTGCTGTCCTTTCACAGATTGGTCAATAGAGCTTTTTGTGGAGGCGGGGTAGTGAATTAATTAGCCCCCGATAGCAATGACACCGTCTTTGCGATATGGGGGCTGAGCCAAAGCCTCTTGCTATTTTAACTCCCCGCTTTGAAATGCTAGGCCACAATTCCACTTCTAATTTGTTTCACTCTGGGGCAGCTAGAAGTGGTGGTGGTTGGTAATCAATGGCCGCTTTTGTGTGGGAGTTGGAGATGACTTTAGGCTGAAGGCTTTGGCTCATCCTCGGCCCGAGGACTCTCCAAGGTGGACAACTTTTCTACAGTGTAAGGACTCGGGCACCGGGGAGTGAATGAGCCGGCTAGCTGAATAATTCGGCTTGTTTTGATAGACTTCAGACCGCTTATGTCTTTATGACTTTGAATCGATTTTCCGCTCGGCGGCGAGGAAGAAGGACGAGGCGTCTGGCCACGTGTAGAGAGGTTGAGAAGCTTGCCAGTAAATCATGAATGTTAGCGCCGCGCGTGCCGAAAGTCAGCAGCTCCCTTCCTCCTACCTTCAGGAGTGTTCCTTTAACTCTCAGAGTTACAGATTGTCTCTGTCGGGTATAATATATACATATATATTATACATGTGTCCGACCAGTGTGTCTGAGTCTTTTGCTGCGTTCACACGGGCAGATGCAAAGATGCAGTCTACATTTCATTGTCAATGGAAGCCAGTGACATGAAGATACAAAGATTCATCCAATGTTTGTAGCTGCTGCAATAGCTACAAAGCTACAAAAAAGCTGGTTTCAACTTCAGATACAAAGACACAAAGCTACAAATACACTTTGTAGCTTTGCATCTTTGCATCTTTTGCATCTGCCCGTGTGAATGCAGCAATAGTGTTGGGGGCTTTGTCAGAGCCAAGATTGAAAAGCAAGATATGCGATCTCCGGTTTTTCTTCCCATATCTGCATGAAGTGGGCGGACACACAGGAGACCGGAAGAATGTTGGAGTCTATTCATTTCAATGGAAGAATGAATGTGAACACAGCAGTTCTTTAGCTCCATGGTCACTGTAACTAAATATTGGACCTGATCGTCACAAGGCACACAATAATGTCCAAGATGTTATGGTGTCAAAAATGGCCTTTTTTTTTTTCTGTTTTTTTCCCCTGCCATGGGCGTAGCTGCATTGGGAACTTATGTCTGAGTCATGGCGACACGAGCGTGACGTCAGAGGTTCGCCCGCCAGCCTGTCCTCCCTGAAGTCAATTTTAAGCAAATTCAAGCAGTACTTTTTAGCTACTTTTGATGCTTTTGTGTGACGCAGTGGTATGATCAAGAAGGGTGTTGATTTATGGAAAAACTGCCCAACAGCAACGTAAATGGATAAATGAACACCGTGGGTTTTACTGGGTAGCTGACAGCAAGACCGATCGCACATGGAAGACAGGGCCTTGTGACAGCCGAGTGATGGAGTGGACATTTTTGCATGTCGTTGGTGCCTGTCGGGCACAGAAACCTTGTCATGTAATCTCCATATTTCATGTGTCTTTGTGCACAGATGAATGCCCTGCTACTCACTTGAGTCACACAAAAGTGTCACACAGAAAGTATAGAATTTAGCAGATCTATGAGTTGTGAACTTGTAGATCTGCTATTTTCACTACTTTACAATGTGTTTTTAATGATACTAAAAAGGTTTTTGTACATACGTTTCCGCCCATCAACAACGATGTGCATGTGTTTCTCTAATGCGAAAAGGGCCACAGTCAACAACAAACGGTATCGTCGTTGAAAAGGGCCACAGTCAACAACAAACGGTATCGTCGTTGCCGGGTGTTTTAACTTTTTGCGTGTTTTTTCGTAAATGAACGCACCACTTGGTCATACTACAGCGTCACACAAAAGCATCAAAAGTAGCGGATCCACAAGCACAAAAGTTTGAGCTTGCAGATCTTCCATACGTTTGCTGTTTTATTTTTTTAATCCTGAAAAGTAACAGTTTTGGACTGTGTGTGTGTGTGTGTGTGTGTGTGTGTGTGTGTGTGTGTGTGTGTGTGTGTGTGTGTGTGTGTGTGTGTGTGTGTGTGTGTGTGTGTGTGTGTGTGTGTGTGTGTGTGTGTGTGTGTGTGTGTGTGTGTGTGTGTGTGTGTGTGTGTGTGTGTGTGTGTGTGCGCGTGTGCGTGCGCGCGCGCGTGCGTGCGTGCGTGCGTGCACTTGCTTGAGTTTTATCCTACCATCTGTGATTTATCACCGGTGTCATTGAACGTGGCTGCGAAACGAGACCCCCTCCTCTCCCCCGTCAGCCCCACACATCTATTTTTATCAGCTTATTGCTCACCAACCCACTGGAGAAGAGACGGTGAGATTGCGAGATATAGATGAAGAAAGAGAAGAAGAGAGTACAGGAAATGGGAGGTAAAGAAAAGCGGGTAGCCATTTTTGGGTTTTGAAAGACTTTCTTTCAAAACATCAACTTTTGTATTGATGATGTGTGTCTCGAAGTGTCCCCTGAGCGAGACCTTAATAGGTTAGGTTTTGGCATTGCTTTACTGAGGTGACGTTTAGGAATAAGGCCAGGTTTAGGCCTAGTTTTACTGAGGTTACATTTTTAGGAATATGCTTAGGTTTAGGCATAGCTTTACTGATGTTAGGTTTAGGAATATGGTTAGATTTAGGCATAGCTTTACTGAGGTTAGGTTTAGGAATATGGTTAGGTTTAGTACCTGGTGGCGACCGCCGGTTATTCCCTGTAAATGGTAAATGGTGCATTTATATAGCGCCTTTATCCAAGGCGCTTTACATAGATTGTGCATTACATTCACCCATTCACACACACATTCACACACCGATTGCGGCGGAAGCCATGCAAGGTACCAACCAGCACATCGGGAGCAATTTGGGGTTCAGTGTCTTGCCCAAGGAGTGGACACTTCGACATGTAGACAGGAGGAGCCGGGATTCCAACCGCCGACCCATGGATCATTGGATCCATGGGTCTTTAGGAGCAGGAGGGAAGTGTCATTAATAAGGCAGTCGGGGGCTAAAAGTGTCTTGCTCATGGACACATTTTGACCCATACTGTAGCGTACAGTATGCTGGGAGGGCCGGGGGATCAACCAGCCACCTTCTGATTACCAGACAGCTTTTCTAGTCGCTCAGCTATGGCTGCTCTTGTCCTTATTATTGCTGTGTCTTGGTGTTCCAAGTTCACCTTTTTTAACTTTTTGTTTTTTTCATCATTGCTGTCGGGCATAAACGTCTTATCATATTCTAACTTTTTGTGTTTCTTTTTCTTTAAATCAACGACCCCACTTGATCATACTACAGCGTCACTCACGCTATAGTAGCAAAAGTAGCAGATCCACATTCACGACCTCGACGCGTTTCGATCTCCTACTTTTGTTATTTGTATTATGTGAATCCTGAAAAGTGACATGTCTGATATAATGAGGTTTCCTCCCCGACATAGACGTTATCATGTTAATAATGCCGTAGGGTACAGGCGGAAAGTCTTAACAGTTGCAGTGCCAAGCAGTTAATGGGGGGGCCATAAGCATAGTGCGAGTTAATTAGGGGATATATAAGTACTTGTTAGGCAAAGAGTAACATGGGGAGGAGGGAGGAGGCCGTAAATAAAGCCAGGAGATGTGACTTTTATTCATCCATTACGCCGGCTAGTGTTTTTTTTCTTGCTCGTCATCTATGGAGCTGTTTACCACGGAGGCTGCGTGGTGATTGGCCAACTGTCGGCAGTCATTAACACCACACATGCGCTAGACTAGAGACACACACACACAGGCTACCTGCCAACCCCCACACACACACACACACACACACACACACACACATATGGCGTGCTCCCACCAAGGTGCTACTACGAAGCCTCACACTCAACCCCACTGTGTGTAAATACTGACACGAAGCAAACGGATAGTGCCCCCCCGCCCCCCACTCTGTCAGTCAGTGTACCATCCATGTTTAGGTTCACAAACGACGGTGCTTAGGCATTCATTCTTATCAGGCTGTTGAGTGAGACATGATGAAGGCACAAAATATTTTCAGATTTTCGGTGAGGACAAATAAATATAAATTCCTTAAGTATTGCTTAAACTGGGGGCACGGTGGCACAGTCTGTAGTGCTGTCGCCTCACAGCTAGAAGGTCCTGGGTTCGATTCTCACTGGGGACGCTGTGGGCGCTGGGGCGTGTTCTCTCCTCCTTCATCAGTGCCCATACCTGAGGTGGGGTTGGCGAAAGGGACTTTCTGTGTGGAGTTTGCATGTTCTCCCCGTGTCCCCTAGGGTAGGTAGGTACCCTCACAATAATGCAGTAATCCTCGTCTCTAAACTACCTCCCTCTGGCCAGCCGGAGCGCCTGATGGAGGGCAAAGGAACTGGTTGGAATAACGTGTTCCTTCCACGCGCTACGTCCGACTGGGGAAACTCTCCCCTGTCAGGTGAAAAGAAGCAGCTTGGACTCCTCATGCATAGATGGAAGCATGAGGTCAGTCCGCTGCCCCCCAAGGTTGGCAGAGGAAGTGTAGCGCCCAGGATTAAATTAGATAATTGACACTGAGTGAAAGAATGGGTTGCAAAAAAAAAAAAAAAAAAAAAAAAGTATTGCTTAAACAATAATTCAAACATTTGGAAGGAAGCCCAAATAACCAACTATCAGTGTTAACAAGCAACTTTACAGAAACAAGAAAATGACTCATGTTATGGCACTTATGACTCAATGAGTCATAACTGCAACAAGCTCTTTTAGCGGCGTCGTTCTTTTGTTAGTTCACTCACTGTGTTTTGTTATGGCTTTCCTGTAGCTCCAGTTGGCACATAACATTAGCTGCTGTTGCCACTCGCTCCACATTGCGGCGTTCAGAGTATGGGTTTTTATGCCGTTCAGACTCCCATTGGCTTAGGAAATAGGAATCATGACTAGGTCGCTAGTAAGGTCGCTAGGAGGCAGCCAATCAGGACTAGGTCGTGTTTAGAGTCGTCTTTACGGTCGTCAGTAGTGGACGGTGCGTGCAAATGTAGGGCCAGGCTGCTTCGCACCTGGCAAAAACAAGCTAGGGGAGAGCCTCTTTCTTTGGTGTTTTGCCCAGGTGGGTGTGGTTTTGAGGTTGGGTTTGTAAGCAAGCATCCAGTTACACAGAAGTGCCACTTGGTTGTTGTACAGAAGTAAATACAGTATTTGACAGGCAAGGAAACATATCTGTCTTATCCCTATAAAGGTAATTTTATCCCTAAGTGTCGAGACGGGAGGAGGCGGTTTTAGCGTTCGTCCCAGCGGTAGGATCTGTCCTGTTGCACGTCGACCCAAGTGATTCAACTGGCTCAATTCAATGGCTCAAACCACACCAATGGTTCGCCATGTAATTCCTCGGTACCATTTGGTTGCAAGGAGTTGCATGGTGTGACCCATTGGTGTGGTTTGGGCTTTAGGAACATACCAGTACTTAAATGTAATATTAAGTGTAACAAAGAGGTCCTTCCTTACCTGTACTTTAGACCAGGGGTTCTCAACCCCTCTGGGGGTCGCCAAATTATTTTGGGGGGTCCCCAAATAAATTAAAAAAACAAAAAACGTTTTTTCTTTTTTATGCAACTGAATAGCTGGAAAATGGAAATGAAGAGTTTACATATAGTACACATAGTACATGCATACACCTTCCCTAATGATTATATCTGGTTTCAGTATTTATTTATGGTGTATTGTCTCTATTATGAAGGTTATTGTAGCAGTCAATTTATATTGGGGGTCGAGAGGGGGCGGGCCGGGGGTCCCGAGACGTTGCCAAAGCATTTTCGGGGGTCCCCGGCCAAAAACGTTGAGAACCCCTGCTTTAGACCTATGTTTCAAGTCAATGACCCCAACATTTGAGGATATTTGGATCAAAAATAAAGGGTAGTGGGTCGCACACACCAAGACTTCAGTTCAAATTGTTTATTTCATATTTGAACAGGGACAAACGTTTGGGCTATCCAGCCTTCATCAGTGTGGAGTGTGACTGAATGTAGGTTCCTTTTGGTGTTAGCATTATGTTATGCTTTAGCTATTGAATAATAGCAGATCTACAAGCTTGTAGCGCGCTACGAGCTTGTAGGTCTGCTATTTTTGAAAAATTTAAGAACCGCTGACATAGAAACAGCTTTTTCAGAAAACTGTCAGGATGTAGAAGACATTTTTAGAATCTGATCTCAGGTCAAAATGGGTTAAAGGAGCGGTCAGCGGTGACATGGTGCAGGTGCACACAATCACCGCTAATCACCTCACATCACACCTGGTGGGTAATCACAGATTGGGACTGTGTAATAAAGTCTCTGTTAGCAATCGACACTGTGACTAGCAATTACATCTAAAAATATACATACATACAAAGCAAAACAATTACGGGATTGTTTAAACACAGCTAATGTAGGTCGCTGGGGACATCAGGCTTTTTTTTGCCGTTCATAGATCAGTTACATACATTAGAATAGAGCATCATTCTTTTTTTCTACCATCAATAGCATCCATCCAATACATCATGTGCATGGCATCGGGGAAGCGGCTATGCCCAGATATCCCTATTGTGGGATTAGATTAATTTGATTTGTTTTTTAAAATTTAGAATGAATAATCCAATATATAATCCAATATAATCCAATATATAGATATTTGGATCCCCATCAAAATGTTTTGTGCCAGGAATCCCCATAAGATTATATGTTAAAACCTAATACTAAAATAGCAGATGGACAAGCTCGCTGTGAGGCACGAAGTGACACGCTGTGAGCTTGTATATCTGCTATTATTATCCACTGTTATTGATAGAATTCATATTTGCACAGAACATTTGCACTTATTTGCACAATTATAGTTTGCACAGCAAAGAGAAGCACAGTCATGATTTTAATTGCTTATTGAATGAGCATGTCACGTTGTTTCTAGTCTAGCGTGTCCAGATGGTTGCCTCCCACGATTTTCAAATGCTTCCGGTCATACAGTCTGGAGCACGGAAGCTCTGATAGACATGAACAAGCGATAAAGTGGATGTGATGCCTCCTTCCCACTTCCATTTCGTCTTTACAGTCACGCAAAACCTATCCTACGAATTAAAATGTTTATTTTCCCTTTTTACCTCCTATGATGATTTCCTTTTGACTATATAGTTGTGTATATTTGTACGTCTCTAAATGTTTTGATGAATTGAAAAAGCATTACACTTGTAAACAAGTGTAATGCTTTATGGTGTCGTCCACTCACTGCTAACAGTTTTTGAGTCGTGCAACCAAGGAAGGAACAGCAATGTCCGTGTTAACCTACCTATGTGACTATGAGTATGAGTAGCAGTAGGGGCAAAAGTGGCACTGTTGTGCCATAAACAGAGAGAGAGAGATAGGGCTACACTGTTGCCTGCTAATGAGAGACGGGGGGAGAGGGGAGTTGCACCACTCAGTTCACATGGGTGTGATTTTGTATTGAGTTGTACTTGAAATGTACTGTAATTCTGCAAACTATTAATAAATAAATAAATAAATCAATCAATGGCTACACAAGGCTACGTTGTTTTCCATTCTGCTGAGCTGGCCACTCAGCCTTATTGTTATTTTGGTTGCTATTTTGCTATTTTATTTTGATGGTAACTTGTGTATAATCACAATATAAAACTCGAGGGTGGCTTCATCGTGATTATTGGCACATCATTTTTTGCAAAACATAACAATTGGGTGGTCGTGATGTGCATTGAAAGCTGCAATGGATGGATATGGTTCTAGTTATTGTCTATCATACAGCAGTCAGTGTGAAGAAGTGATATTTACTTACCTGAATACCTGTGCACTTTAGAGAGATGTGTAATGGAATGTGACTTGGCTTACGTATGGGAGTTATGGATTTGTTGTATGTTGTTTTAATAGTACCCTTGGATGGTAGGATCCAGGCTCAGCTGAGTATAAAAGCTGCCGGTGGCAAACAGACTCAGTAGTTGGTTGGAGAGCTGCTCACCACCATGGCCCCTGTTTTGATGCTCATCTCTTTTTTACCATTTCGTGTAATTTTTGGTGTTCGTTTTTTGTGTCAGCAACCCCGAAATTGATACTTGGCCGTGGATCCCCATCTGAAAATGGTTTTGTGCCAGAGACCCCAGAAGAGAAGATTTGTGTTTAAAAAAAGTCTGAAATATTTCAAAATCAAAACATTTTCGAGATTGTTCTATTATTTATTTTTCAAAAATAGCAGATTTACATTGCAGAGCGGCACGAAGTGACATGCTGTAAGCTTGCAGATCTGATATTTTTGAATAGCCAACATATGGATGAAGTGCATAACCCATTTTGGGCGGGAACCCCTTTTGGTGTTAGCATTATGTTATGCTTTAGCTATTGAAAAATAGCAGATCTACAAGCTCATAGCGCGCCACTCGGTGGCGCGCTATGAGCTTGTAGGTCTGCTATTTTTGAAAAATCGAAGAACGACTGACATAGAAACAGCTTTTTCAGAAAACTGTCAGGATGTAGAAGACATTTTTAGAATCTGATCTCAGGTCAGAATGGGTTAAAGTGATTGTGATGCTGTACTTACTAATTTAGTTGGGGACCCCCTCGTACCCCCAATTATATGCTTATTATAATCGTGTTTGTAAACACAATTATAAGCGTCACGCTACACAGATAAACAACCACGCTGGCCCTATATGAAAACCTTTACTGGAATACTGATTGTTCATCGTGTTTTCTGTGGTTCATTACCTTTTTAGTAGAGAAACTCAAAGCACAGAACTCTGTCTGTCTGTCTGTCTGTCTGTCTGTCTGTCTGTGTATGAATAAGGTATACAGTACAGTCTGTTTGCAAACTGTTCCAGACCAGAGGCTGCCGTGAACGCCAAAGGATGTGCAGCTCACTTCAGTATGCCCACCTCTAGGTTGACTACTTGTTATATACAGTACTTTCCAAGTCTGATTCTACAGCAGCTGTGGTTCCCAAACTTGTTTCATGTCAAGCACCCCTAAATTATTGTATTTGGTCTGCCAAGGGACCCCATAGAAGATTTGTGTTGTTGAAATGTTTCCAAAAACATGAAAAGTGTGCTCACACTTCTGAGCAAGACTAATATCACTGCGTAGATTAGTCTGGAACTTTGTTGTGGAAGATTTATTTCCAAGGGACGGCTACAAACAGAATCCAACGTCATGGCAAAAAAGTCTCACTTGAGCGAAATGGGGTGAGCGAAATGTAATCAAAACTGAGGAGTGTCAGACCAATACTCACCGGGGATTTATTTCTTCTTCAGATTTGTCTAGTTTCCAGGCTAGAGCCAGCCTGGGTCAGTGCAGCCTGGGCTGTCTAGTTTCCAGGCTAGAGCCAGCCTGGGTCAGTGCAGCCTGGGCTGTCTAGTTTCCAGGCTAGAGCCAGCCTGGGTCAGTGCAGCCTGGGCTGTCTAGTTTCCAGGCTAGAGCCAGCCTGGGTCAGTGCAGCCTGGGCTGTCTAGTTTCCAGGCTAGAGCCAGCCTGGGTCAGTGCAGCCTGGGCTGTCTAGTTTCCAGGGTAGAGCCAGCCTGGGTCAGTGCAGCCTGGGCTGTCTAGTTTCCAGGCTAGAGCCAGCCTGGGCTGCCTAGTTTCCAGGCTAGAGCCAGCCTGGGTCAGTGCAGCCTGGGCTGTCTAGTTTCCCCTCTGAGATCACAGCAAATCCTCCTTCACATGGCATTGGTACAAGTGTTGCTTCTGGCTTCTCAAGCTTTTCTCACTTCTATACCAGCAGCGCCTTGATGCGGCTCTGGAACCAGTTTTCCTGGCCTTAGAGCCAGGAATCTCAAATCAGCAAGGATTGTCAAATTCGAAGACCTGGTTTCGATGTTGTGGCCCCCCGCTCAGAATCGTCCCTCATACAGTAAACTGGCTTGGTTGAATTACGGATTAGAACTAAACTTGTCCCATCGTCAGTCATTCAGTCTCGGCTCTCTCTAACTGTCCGCCATGGTTCTTGGGTTTACAGGTACAACCCGCCCACCTCGTGAAGGAGAGCTCCCTGGGGTCGACTACAACTTCCTGTCAGTGGAGGACTTCCTGGAGTTGGAGAGGAAGGGAACCCTTCTGGAGATAGGAACATATGAAGGTAAACATTCTACTGAGACACATCATTCATTCTGTTGTTGTTGTTGTTGTTTTTCTACCGCATATGACCATGTAGGGCAGTGGTTTTCAACCTTTTTCATATCAAGGGCCATTATTTATTCAGCATTTGAGCCACGGAACCACCATTTGATGAGATTTAGCCTCTCAGACCCAAAACTAAAGAATATTTAATTTTGTTACATGTTCCTAATTCCATGTTGTCTTGATGTTGGTAGTTGGTACCATTAGGAAGGATAACAAATAACATTTCTTCTACATTCTCTAATTGTGTAGACTTCTTGTAAATTAATCATGATGATGTTTAACAAAAATTTGTTCATTGTACACACCGTCAAGAGTTAACCCATTCAGGCCTGACCTCAAAATTTAAATAAATTCTTCTAAATCCTCCAGTTTTCTGAAATAAATATTTTCACGATTTTTCAAAAATAGCAGACCTACAAGCTCGTAGCGCGCCACTCGGTGGCGCGCTATGAGCTTGTAGATCTGCTATTTTTCAATAGCTAAATTATAACAATGTTTAAAACACCAAAAGGGGTTCCCGCCCAAAATGGGTTAAAGCCCTATAAGGGTCCATTTGGTTACCAACTCTCCATTTAGCTGAGGACCACCAGGAACCCCCTCAAGGACCACTGGTTGAAAACCACTGATGTAACGGAAAAAAACGAACATAGAACTATATTAATATCAAATGGAACACCACGGTCGAACACATTGTAATTCATGAAGGAAAATGTAATGTACAGAGATGGGAACCTTTTAGTTGTAAAGACCAACTAGAATTGAATGGTTTTTAAATCGACCACAATGTCTAGCCTGCTTAAGGAGCACTCATTTTCAATCTATCTTCATATAATTGGTCCTCGTGAATGCTCAAAGACGGTACCATCAGAGTAGAGAGGGTCAGAGAGTTCAATAGACTGCAGAAGAAGCTTCTTTCCGGCCGTACAATCACATACACATCACAACGAACTGATAGAACCAGAGCGAAGCAGGCCAAAGGAAAGCGCTATAGCGGGGAGGACTACACTACGTTTACTTTTTGGATACGATGTGCGGAAAAAGGTAAAAATCAACAATATTGGCCTCCATTCCCCGGTGTCACACTCTGCCGGCAGCCTACGAAGCGGGACATCAGCTCGGAGCCATCGTGGAGGCTGCATAAAACACTTTTTATTCAATGTATTTGGTTCAAGCCACGGTGCATAGGATCATGTATCGAAAATTCTAAATCAATTCTGCACACACAGAACCTCATTTTTTGTGACGTTTAACATTCAGAACCACCCTTAACAATACTGAAATCCAAATAAAAACTAAACTACAAAATTAAAACACACAAAAAAAGAAAGAAAAAAAGAAAAGAAAACATAACATAAAGAGTACTCAACCTGTAAGCGTCCACTACCTTTATGAGTGGTTGCCTCATCTTAACACATTGAGAGCCCACGCAAACTGCCCAAAAATCACTTTCACCTAGAAAATCCATTCACATTTTTTATAATTCAGCTGACTGTGGAGACACATGCTGGAACTTTTTACTTTTAAATGTTTTATAGTTTCTGAGTTATTTAATTTAAACGCCAAATGCATTCTCAATGGCGAAAACACAAACTTTGGCACCACGTATTAAAAAAATAATAATCATTGTTTAGATTTTTTAGATTTTTTTTAATAAAAAAAACAAACAATAAAAATATATATATATATATATATTTTTTTCAAAGACGTGCACAGACGTCTTGGGCTCTGCCCGTGCGTTAATACCAAAGACGTCCAAGAAGCCTTTGCAATCATCATGTATGTACGTTTCTCTAAGGGAAGTATCCTAACACGGTTTCATACCAGTCTGCTATTGAGGGGGTGGATCTTCAATCAATCCATAGCTTACAGATACTCTCATCTCGCAATGTACAGAAGTATTCTAATCAACATAACATAACATAAGAATGTCTGTTTTTTAGATCCAATTCACATATAAAGGTAGGCATGATAAGGTGTAGTGTCTGGATAGATACACACATTAGAGAACCAAATGTGATCTTTTTTTAACCCATTTTGGGCGGGAACCCCTTTTGGTGTTAGCATTATGTTATGCTTTAGCTATTGAAAAATAGCAGATCTACAAGCTCATAGCGCGCCACAGAGTGGCGCGCTACGAGCTTGTAGGTCTGCTATTTTTTGAAAAATCAAAGAACGACTGACATAGAAACAGCTTTTTCAGAAAACTGTCAGGATGTAGAAGACATTTTTAGAATCTGATCTCAGGTCAAAATGGGTTTATGCATTTCCTTCCACAGAACAGTGCGTGCTCCCATTGATGCACCCATGCCAAACACACATGCACGACACATCAATTCCTAGTACCGTAGTATGTCGTACCGTAGTATGCCCTAATGTACTACCGACTAACGGCTACAACCTACTGTTTTATTAAAACGAGCTGCCTCCTGAGCTGGAAAATAACATTGGTCTCAAAGGACCACAATGGAAACAAGACCCCATCACCCCATGGGTATCATAAACCTTGACTGTACTGTTAATGAGCATCTTAATGAAGTATTCAATCAATCAATCAATCAATCAATCAGTGTGCAGGGAACGTCATGTTGTTGTAGTGGCTACATTACTACGGCAGTACAGAGGCATTGTTTTTACAATGTTTCCCTTGTTGAGCGCAGAATTACGATTGGGTGAATATTTCCAACTCGCGTGCCAATAAATAAAAAGCTGAACGAATCAACTGTTTTTTCTGTGATCTTATATCTCTCTCTCCAAACAACCCTCTGGGACTGTTGAGGGAGGAGGAGAGTCTCATCTCTACAATAGAAGCGTCATCAACACGCAAACCTGCTCAATGTAATCACCGTGTCCATTCACACACATGGAGCTGTTTTAGGTTTAATCGGACATTATGCTGGTTCAAATGAAATGCTGTGTGTTAAAAGGTTAAAGCACTAAATTGTGATAGTAATCATCGCTATACAGTGTTTGTTTTAGACAGTCACACCGGCCTCCCCGTCTCTCCACCTCTTCGATAAACAGAAAATGCATTTTCAGGTGCGTTGCAAATCATCAGCCAATCAGGAAAGAGTACCCATTTAATCAGCTTAGATTTTATTCCAGTGTTTCAAAAATGGCTGCTCATTTCTTTGTGTCATCACTTCCAACCCCACTTGTTTTTCCTGTATCCTGTGTGAGTTCTCTATCCTGATTGGATGAAATTGCTATATGCCGATCCGAAAATATCTCTTAACTCAAGGTCGCATGGCAGGTCCTACTGGGCCGGACATTGGCGTTGACACACACACTCACAATTGTGGGGCTCCTTGATATGAAAACGTTTTGAGCAGTACTCATAATAGCAACACACGTTTTTCGTTTTTCGTTAGGATTTAGAAGACATTCAAAGTTAAAGTCTGTAAAACGTCCATGCGGGGTTGCCAACTCTTGCGAGAGAAATAAGCCAAACCTCACCTCGCAAAACTAGCCATAACACGCCCAATCATGTGGCCATATAATCCTGCTGTGAAAAAATATCTTTCCCGCAACTCTGGGGAAAAAGCAGAAAGTTGCCTTGTCAACACTGGCTCGGTGTCACAGTGCATGGTGTGAATGAGGCTTATGTAAAGCCACCGACTAGAACAGATCACTCAAGCACAGTGAGAAGTGTCACAGTTGGAGCTTGGAGGGTACACAGTACTACACACACAGCGTCAGCAGGGAACCCTCTGAAGTGACTCAACAGAGTGAACACCACTAAGGTTGTACTCTTGGTAGGGTGTGAGACCCCTGGCCCGCGCCCCGCGGTGATGTGTGTGTGTGACAGCTGCCTGCATAATAACCAAAACCTACAGTCTAAACGGGTCATCAAATCATTTTGAGGAGTGTAGGTGCAGCAACAGGCTTCTGCATAATGTAATGTGATTATAGATGTCATGATACATGTGAAGGAAGTTATGTAGCGTATTTTACTTTTCTATATTTGTCGCTTTGTGTGCGTTTGCGCGCGCGTCTTTCATGATCTTAACGGATTATGATGACATGACACATGATGTGAGAGTTGTGTACCACTGTTTGGTTTGGTCACTGAAGTCACCGTTGGCCCACAAAAAGATCGGAACAATCGTAGTTATGTTGAATTTCAGTGTGTGTGTGTGTGTGTGTGTGTGTGTGTGTGTGTGTGTGTGTGTGTGTGTGTGTGTGTGTGTGTGTGTGTGTGTGTGTGTGTGTGTGTGTGTGTGTGTGTGTGTGTGTGTGTGTGTGTGTGTGTGTGTGTGTGTGTGTGTGTGTGTGTGTGTGTGTGTGTGTGTGTGTGTGTGTGTGTGTGTGTGTGTGTGTGTGTGTGTGTGTGTGTGTGTGTGTGTGTGTGTGCGTGCGTGCGTGCGTGCGCGCGCGCGCGCGTGCGTGTGCGCGTGCGCGCGCGCGTGCGTGCGTGCGTGCGTGCGTGTGCGTGCGTGCGTGCGCGCGTGCGTGCGTGCGCGCGCGCGTGCGTGTCTTTCATGATCTTAACGGATTATGATGACGTGAGAGTTTTGTACCACTGTTTGGTTTGGTCACTGAAGTCACCGTTGGCCCACAAAAAGATCGGAACAATCGTAGTTATGTTGAATTTCAGTCAGACACAGGGGGCGTAAAGGTGATTTAACATATTATGCAAGAGTGCACCTCCACCATGTAAAATTGGCCATGTTAAAAAATTCTAGCGTTCATGTGCGTGCACATCCGTGCATGTGCGTGATCCTGCCCAAAACTCCTGGCACTATGCCGTGGTGTCGCGTCACGTGAAGCGACCTGTGCACCCATGGTCAGACAGAACAGACCTGTGCACCCATGGTCAGACAGAACAGACCTGTGCACCCATGGTCAGACAGAACAGACCTGTGCACCCATGGTCAGACAGAACAGACCTGTGCACCCATGGTCAGACAGAACAGACCTGTGCACCCATGGTCAGACAGAACAGACCTGTGCACCCATGGTCAGACAGAACAGACCTGTGCACCCATGGTCAGACAGAACAGACCTGTGCACCCATGGTCAGACAGAACAGAGCTGACGTCTTGTGCATAGTGAGTAGTGAAGTACTGTATACCAGTGGTTCCCAAAGTGGGGTCTGGGGAGAGTTCCAGGGGGTCCCCAGCTAAATGATAGTTTGGAACCAAATGGACCCTTATGGGTCTGTAACTCAGATAGTGTACAAATGGAACCAAATGGATATCTGAGTTAATTTAATATTAATGTAAATCGGGGGTCCCTGAGATAGAAATGCCATTAAATGGGGGTCCGTAGACTCATTTATGTCAAACTGGGGGTCCTTGAAATTAAATGGGTTGAAAGTCACTGCTAGAGCCGTAAAGATCTTCTCTTATGGGGGGTCCCTGGCATAACTTTTCAAATGGGGTTCCACGGGCTAATTGGTGTCAATTTGGGGGTCCTTGAGGTTTGGGAACCACTGCTGTTATGTATGAAACTATGAATCAGGCTTTTTTAACCTCCTGTTGTTGTCGTTGTCGTCCTAGGTAACTATTATGGGACCCCCAAGCCTCCGGAGCAGCCCCCCGCTGGCCCAGTGATCTCTGGTAGCGGCGGTGATGCCCCACTGGCAGACAGGCTCAACGACAGCCTGTCCACGCAGCAGACCACGCCCCGACGCAGCAAGTCCTACAATGAGATGCACAATGCTGGGATAGGACCCGGAGGAGAGCCCACGGAGGAGGAAGAGGACCTCCTAGACATGAACAGTAGCTTTACAGGTAACGTCTAGTAATAATTAATTGCATTTTTTATAGCGCTTTTCCAAATTCTCAAAGCGCTTTACAATGGTTCATTCATTCATACATTGGGAGGTGAAGCGGCGAACTGTCGCCGCCAGAGTCCTCACTTCCCACATTCACACACCAATGGTGGCGAGCTCACACCGACCAACTCATTGGAGGCAATGTAGGGTTCAGTGTCTTGCCCAAGGACACTTCGACATGTAAATGGTGCATTTATATAGCGCCTTTATCCAAGGTGCTTTACATAGATTGTGCATTACACTCACCCATTCACATACACATTCATACACCGATGGCGGCAGGAAACCATGCAAGGCACAACCTGCACATCAGGAGCAATTAAGGATTCAGTGTCTTGCTCAAGGACACTTCGACACTAACTCTGGGGGAGCCCGGGTTCGAACTGGCAACCTTGTGGTTACCATCCAGCCACTCTACCCCTGAGCCACTGCCGCCCAGGAGGAGCCGGGATTCGAACCGTCGACCCAGGGATCATTGGACGACCTGCTCTATACCTCCTGAGCCACAGCCGCCGTCTTTGTACAACTGTCAGGCAGTGGCGTCGTCGGGATGTAAAAAGTGCGGGGACAATATTCGAGATGGAGAGTTGAGTCGAGGGAGCAACTGCAGTTACTGCTCGTAGGGTATATAGGCTATATTATATAGCCAGAATGGTCATTGCAGCGAGAGGCAATAAACATGCAGCGGCAGCCAATACACAAAGACGACTGTGCAACAAAATGGGAGCGGTGCTAGAGAGACCACCAGCGCCGGTCGGAAGAAAATTAATAATAAATAGACGAGTTATTCCCCAATAGTGCGGGACATTCAGACCCAAATGACTATGGTCCCGGGTAGCTTAATCCCCAGCTCAAAATATTTTATTCCAGATCCCCATCTGAAAATATGTTCCAGAAGCAAAGATATGAGTTAAAACGTTTGCCGTGAAAGAATATCTATTCAAAGATTTGCACACATTTGCACGATTTTTTTCAAAAATAGCAGATGTACAAGCTCTATTTGCTATTTTTCAATAGCTAAAGTATTAAATAATGGTTAAAAGTGGTTAAAAGCTAAGGTGACACAGATACGTTCGAGATCTTAATGGGTAAAAAGTGTGTGTGTGCGGTAAGTGGCTCACAACCTCAGCCTTGTGCCGTGAATATCTCCCCCGAGCTACCCGTATACGGAATTCCCTTTGGCTTATCATGGTTAATTGGCTTTCCACGCGGGAGACACATTTTCAAGATTTTTCTAAATTAGCAGATCTACAAGCTTATAGTGTCATGAAGTGACGCGCCGTGAGCTTGTATCTGCTATTTGTGATGATATGATGCGGGTGCTTTCCCGGCCTTTAATGGGTTAAGACCATTTTTCAAATAAACATATACATTTTAAACAACATAGCCAATTTGACATGGTGGAGGTGCACTCTTTCCTTAGTGCCCACTCTTCTTGTATCCGTTTCAACCATCCAATCCAACCATCCAATTTGACATGGTGGAGGTGCACTCTTTCCTTAGTGCCCACTCTTCTTGTATCCGTTTCAACCATCCAATCCAACCATCCAATTTGACATGGTGGAGGTGCACTCTTTCCTTAGTGCCCACTCTTCTTGTATCCGTTTCAACCATCCAAAATCCTGAGGAGTCCCCCCAGACAACAACATCTGGACGGGGACAGATTAGAGTGGGGGGAGGAGGAGGAGGAGGAGGAGGAGGTGGAAGGAGAAGACCAGAGGAAGAGAGGTAGTAGAAGGAAGGGAAGAGGGAGGGGCCGGTCGGTCAGGGGTGACAAAGGGAGAGAAGGAGAGGTCTGGAGTTTGAAGAGGAACGGCAGACAGACAGACGGTGCAAGAGGGAACAACAACGGAGGCTAGCCTAGGTGGGACGGAATTGTCTTATCGTTTCAGAGGCCTGTAGTAAGCCGCGTGCGAGCGAATGACAAGGTGCGGGAAAAAGGGAAGGGGGGGAGAGAGCACTGTTGCTGTGTTGAAAGGAAGGGTCTGCACTCTACAGAAGCAGCGGGATACAAGTGGTTCTTTGTGCGGTGAGTAGAGTGGTCTCTGGGTTTGTTCTGCACATCTGCCCGGCGCCCGCCTCAGTCTGTCTGCATGCATGCATGTGTGTGAGAGAGGGTCAAACAGTGCCACCTGGCTGCAATAGGTGGACGCTGGTGGATATGAACACGGCCTCCATCCATAATAATATATATTATACATTATTTCTTGTTTTATGATGTCGTTGGCAGTCAGTAGCCCTGATAGATAACATCATTTTGTTATGTAATGTCGTGGACTGGTATGTGATTGTGATACATTTGCAATGTATTGATAGCAGCAACACATTGCTGCTGTTGCCGGGCAGGAACCTCTTATCTCCATATTCTAACCTTTGTGGGGGTTTTCTTTGTAATCTTCATCATAATACAGCGTTACACAAAAGCATCAAAAGTATCAGATCCACTCGCCATCGAGCCCTTGGCAGAGCTCATAAGGTCAACACCATCGATTATAGGCTTTAATGTTGATGGCAAAACGCATAAGATCTCGCTATACGCAGACGATGTCCTTTTGTACCTGGTTGACATTGATACCACTATCCCAAGTTTGCTCGATTGTCTACAGCAATTTGGACATGTATCAGGCTTTGTTACGAAACCCCTAGACCAAATAGTCTTATGACATGTCTAGAGGCTAGGGTTTCACAACAATGTAAGAAAAAGGGATGTCAAGCATTGGAGTTGCAAATAAACAGAGTCAACACAGGTTTAGAATCACCAAAGGTGATGTGCTTTTTTAGTTGAGGTATAAGATATTTACAGGTGGTCAAAAGTGTATGCATGAAGCATACAATAAAGCAAAACAATTAAGCCACTGCCAGGGGACACGAGTGTTGCCAAAATAACAAAAGGAGCAGCTAGGGAAACAAAAGACAGACTAACTAACTATCTAGACAATTAGTAAAACAAAAGCCTGCCTACCTAACTACTCTAACCAAAACGTAGTTCAAAATACATGTGGTGGCAAACACCCCTTACCTAGTGTGCTTAACAAGGTTCTACCTACGTGGTGCCTATGTATAGAGGCCTCTGTCTTACCTGTCCCAAGGCAGGGCATATAGCATAGAATTTACATTAGTAGTAGAACATTACACTAAACACATAAGATTTGCTCAGGGACACAAGAGGAGACAAATGATGCAGCAGTGACAGGGCTACAAACAAAACTGAGGTGTGCTGGTTGAGAGAGTGAGCCCAGGTGGGACTCAGCCTTTTATAGGCAGCAGGTGGTGGTGATTGGATGAGGGAGGAGTCAGGTAACAGGCTGATTGACAGATGGGGACTTCAAACCTGCAGAGAATGAGAGAGTGGAGGGAAGGAGAGACAGGGGAGGAATACAGAGCAACCCACAAACTACACTACGTGGCACGTAACACGCCCACCACAAAGAACAAACTTACCCTAAAGTTTGTTAAATCATATGCTCTCTAACCAAACCAAAAAACAAAAAAAAGTCTCCAAACACTGAGCAAACCAAAATAAAACCATTTCAACACCCTACAGGCACGCAGTCAACACAAAAAAAAGAAAGCAGGGTTGAAACACAGTCAATTGGCCGAATTGACACCCTGTTCTGATCACAACAAGAGCAACCAATGCTCCTTAGACTGCTGACCTGCAACATCACAAATCCAAAACTAACTCTGAGAACGATCAGGGCCCAATTGAGGTTTTCGTTTCAATATCAAACAGTCAGCCATGACATGGCCTTTTTTATGGCAGTAATAGCACTCCCTTTTGTCTTTAGAGACTCCAGGTGAGGTGTTGTCGACTGGACACACATCAGACACAGAACTCTGATCACAGGGTGGCACAAATACGTCCGTATGGGTTAGCACATACTCATCAGCAAGCACTGCGCCCTCGCTGAGTGAAGAAACTTTCCTTTCATTCAGATACCTGACACAGCGCTCTGGGACACCTTTCTTAAACTCGTCCAACAGAATTAACTCACGCACTGATGCAAAATCACTGGCCTTGCTAGCAACACACCATTTATCAAACATTTCTCCCTTCTCCCTGGCAAACTCAACAAAAGTCTCAGTGGGACCTTTCCTGTTGTTTCTAAACTTTTGCCTGTAGGCTTCGGGCACACGCTCGTAGGCACGGAGTACAGCAGTTTTACATACATCGTAGTCAAGACTATCAGCAAGAGGCAAGGACGCAAGTACATGCTGTGCTTTACCAGTTAACTTACACTGCAGCAGGGTGGACCAGTTCTCTTTTGGCCACTTAAGTACAGTCGCAAGGCGTTCAAAGGTATGAAAGAAAGCATCTACTTCTGATTCCCGAAAGGGAGGCAGCTCTATGTGTTTAAACAGGTCTGATTTACCAGATAGTGTGGTGGAGGTAGTGGACGAGGCTGGCGTACCGTGAGTGGCAGTAGTAGAGGCAGGGGCCACCGCAGTGGATGGCGGAACGAAGGCAGAGGAGGTGGACGGTGCCACAGTATGGGGAGAGGACTCCAGTTCCAACTTACGCAGCCTGATGGCTGTCTCTAGCTGGAATTCCAATTCCAGCCTGCGGATTGCAAGCTGCTGTTTATGCTCAGCTTTCTGAGCTCTTTCTGCAACTTCTGCAAGTTCCCTCTCCCTTTTCTCCTCCCGCTCTCTGTCGAGGCGGGCCAAACGCAACTTTAGCTTAGCGCCATCCAGGGACCCTGTTAGGGTCGGAGAGAAAGCCATGGGGCCCCCCTTCGGCGAGGCCGGTGGTGACCCCCCCGTCTCCAATGTTTCAGGAGGGGCTGCACCATCCATCCCCACCTCCGGAGAACCCAAGACACCCCTGTCCACTAACCCACCAAACACTACTGTCTTAATTTCCCCTTTACGGGACCCAGTTTTGACAGTAATGTCAAAATGTTTGGCCACCAAAATCAGATCTTCCTTGCGAAACAATTCAAAAGCCTTCAGGGAAGGATTTAACACAAACTGGTCCAAATCAAAGCCTGAAGCCATAGTGCAAGAAAATTTGAAAACTTGAAACTTGGAAAACAAACTGACAACACAAGTCAACTTATTTGCCCCCCCCCCCAATGCTCAATGATCCCGGACGAGCCCCCAACTTGTTACGAAACCCCTAGACCAAATAGTCTTATGACATGTCTAGAGGCTAGGGTTTCACAACAATGTAAGAAAAAGGGATGTCAAGCATTGGAGTTGCAAATAAACAGAGTCAACACAGGTTTAGAATCACCAAAGGTGATGTGCTTTTTTAGTTGAGGTATAAGATATTTACAGGTGGTCAAAAGTGTATGCATGAAGCATACAATAAAGCAAAACAATTAAGCCACTGCCAGGGGACACGAGTGTTGCCAAAATAACAAAAGGAGCAGCTAGGGAAACAAAAGACAGACTAACTAACTATCTAGACAATTAGTAAAACAAAAGCCTGCCTACCTAACTACTCTAACCAAAACGTAGTTCAAAATACATGTGGTGGCAAACACCCCTTACCTAGTGTGCTTAACAAGGTTCTACCTACGTGGTGCCTATGTATAGAGGCCTCTGTCTTACCTGTCCCAAGGCAGGGCATATAGCATAGAATTTACATTAGTAGTAGAACATTACACTAAACACATAAGATTTGCTCAGGGACACAAGAGGAGACAAATGATGCAGCAGTGACAGGGCTACAAACAAAACTGAGGTGTGCTGGTTGAGAGAGTGAGCCCAGGTGGGACTCAGCCTTTTATAGGCAGCAGGTGGTGGTGATTGGATGAGGGAGGAGTCAGGTAACAGGCTGATTGACAGATGGGGACTTCAAACCTGCAGAGAATGAGAGAGTGGAGGGAAGGAGAGACAGGGGAGGAATACAGAGCAACCCACAAACTACACTACGTGGCACGTAACAGGCTTTAAGGTGAACCTAACAAAAACTGAGGCCATGCCTATTGGGGCCCTAGCGGGCTCTGCTCCACCTGACGGATTTCCCTTTAACTGGTCACCTAGGGGTATAACATATCTTGGAATAAGAATTTGTCCCTCTCTCAGAAAACTGTTTAAGCTTAATCTTAGACCAATCACGTTGCGCATTAAGGAGGACTTACAGAGGTGGGGAACTCTACCTGTGTCATGGCTAGGTAGGATAAGTGCTCAAAATGAATATCCTGCCTAGGCTGTTGTACCCTCTACAGATGTTGCCAAATTCAATCCCCAACAGCTTTTTCTCTGATCTGGATAAGATATTTACACAATTTCTGTGGCAGGGTAAAAGGCCTAGAATGAAAATAAGTAAGCTTCAAAGACACAAGGATGAGGGTGGATTGGGGGTTCCGAACTTACGTTTTTACTACTGGGCAGCACAAATGCGGTACATATATGAATGGGTGAACCCAGACATAACAAACACATGGATCGATATTGAATCTCAAAACTGTGGTATGTTGACACTTGAGGTCTGCCCCTTTGTGAATCATAACAAAGCTAAATTGGAGGTTGATCAGAACTTCATTGTCTTAAATACGCTGAACACCTGGAATAACATCAAAGTCCATTTTAAACTTAAAAAACATTTTTCACCTTTGGCTCCTATATGGAAGAACCCAGATTTTCTTCCCTCATATCAGGACCCAGTATTCAGGGTTTGGCATGATAGGGGACTGGACCAGCTTGCTAAACTATATAACAGAGGCACAATGGAGTCATTTGAGAATCTAAGGAATAAATATTCATTGCAACAGTCACATTTCTTTAGATTTTTACAAATCCGTCATTATGTAACAAAGAACATGCAAGCCCCTGAGCCTAGGACATCCTTCTTAGAAAATATTCTTACACGTCCTGTACCAGAAAGATTTATTTCCTATCTGTATGAATGTTTTGATATAAGTTCAAACCACTCCACTGATCATATTCGAAGGCAGTGGCAGATTGACTTGGAATGTCAGATAGAAGACAATACTTGGACAACAATTATAGGAAATACACTTACTATTTTGAGTTGCGATAATGATAGAGAAAGACAATTCAAAATTTTACACAGACTCCATTATACACCTCTACTGAGAAGCAAGCTTGGTCTCAGCTCTCCTAACTGTAATAAATGTGACACAGAAGTTGGTACATATGCACATATGCTTTGGAAATGTACAAAGATACAGGTGTTTTGGAATGAGGTGAAGAATGAGCTGGACACCTTGCTTGGATATAATTTGAACTTGTCACCTCTCCAGTGTGTACTAGCAGCTAAGGTATCCAGTGCAAGGACCAGACACAACGCCAAATTGGTTGGAATACTCTTATACATAGCGAGGAAGACTATACTCAAGCTTTGGATTCATAGAGACGTTCCTACACTGGATGATTGGTACAAGGAGGTAATGACTGTGGTTCCTCTGGAGAAACTGACTTATCTCCTCCGTGATAACGTGGAAGGGTTCACAAAGGTATGGGAACCAGTCTTGGATACAGTGGACCCTTCTAGACTGTGCTTCAATGTACCTTATTGAACGGTAGTGAATAACAAAGACTCTGGTGACCTGTAATGTAATCATGTCAAGACTGTGGTGTACTCGTTTTGTCTTTTTTGTTTGTTTGTTTGTTTGTTTTTTGTCTGTGCATTGTAATGTCTGTATTGTGGTTCTTGTTGTTTTCCTATGTTATGTTGAAAAAAGAAAAATGTGGTTCTATATACATTGAAAAAAAAAAAAAAAAAAAAAAAAAGTATCAGATCCACAAGCTTGTAGATCTGCTACTTTTGCTATTTTTCGATTACAGTTTCCACCCCAATATCCCTTGGCAGTAAACTGGTCAATGGTTGGGTCTTTGCTACATAACAGTGTGTTACAGTAGTTATGATTTGGATTACGCCGTTTTCTGTATTTCATCTTTGATACAGGCTCCTTAGTCCTTTTTTATGTTAGTAGGTCAGTTGGCTTTCAAAGTAGGTTGATGGCTGGCTTCAAACTGGAGTATTCTTTCTACTGTGTGTGTGTGTGTGTGTGTGTGTGTGTGTGTGTGTGTGTGTGTGTGTGTGTGTGTGTGTGTGTGTGTGTGTGTGTGTGTGTGTGTGTGTGTGTGTGTGTGTGTGTGTGTGTGTGTGTGTGTGTGTGTGTGTGTGTGTGTGTGTGTGTGTGTGTGTGTGTGTGGTTTTCTCTTGGTGTTAAAGCTGTTAATTGTTGGACGTGTGAATGTTTGTATTTGAGTGTGAGCCAGACAAAGGTGGCAATGAAAGTGATTACACAGGAAGCTAGGTGGTAGGATGGGGATCCAAAGGTGTGAAGTGCCCAGTCAGCAGCACGCCTTGGCTTGGAACAGTGTGTCACTCTGTCCACAAACCTACAGTACATCACGTCTCTCTGTCTGGTGGAAACATCACTTATGTCCACAAACCTACAGTACATCACGTCTCTCTGGCTGGTGGAAACATCACTTATGTCCACAAACCTACAGTACATTACGTCTCTCTGTCTGGTGGAAACATCACTTATTGTCCGGGCAAAAGGAGCAGATCTACAAGTGTCTCGTTGCTCCTTGTGTTGTGATGCTTTTGTCTTGATGCTATACCAGGGGTTCTCAACGTTTTTGGCCGGGGACCCCCGGAAATGCTTTGGCAATGTCTCGGGACCCCCGCCCCGCCCCGCCCCCTCCCGACCCCCAATATAAATTGACTGCTACAATAACCTTAAACCATTTTGGGCGGGAACCCCTTTTGGTGTTTTAAGCATTGTTATAATTTAGCTATTGAAAAATAGCAGATCTACAAGCTCATAGCGCGCCACCGAGTGGCGCGCTACGAGCTTGTAGGTCTGCTATTTTTGAAAAATCGTGAAAATACAATTTAAAAATATATATATATATATTTTTTTTTAATTTGGGGACCCCCTAAAATAATTTGGCGACCCCCCGAGGGGTCGCGACCCACGGGTTGAGAACCCCTGCGCTATACTATGATCAAGTCATTTACGGAAAAAAACCCCACAAAAAGTTAGAAGGTTTCTGCCTCGACAGCGACGCGTAGGAAGCAGTTCAGGATGTTAGCAACAGCTGGCCTACTTTGATTGCCCCAAAAAAAACGATATAAGAGGAACGTGCTGGGAACGTACTGTACAGCAGGGGTTCTCAACGTTTTTGGCCGGGGACCCCCGGAAATGCTTTGGCAATGTCTCGGGACCCCCGCCCCGCCCCCTCCCGACCCCCAATATAAATTGACTGCTACAATAACCTTAAACCATTTTGGGCGGGAACCCCTTTTGGTGTTTTAAGCATTGTTATAATTTAGCTATTGAAAAATAGCAGATCTACAAGCTCATAGCGCGCCACCGAGTGGCGCGCTACGAGCTTGTAGGTCTGCTATTTTTGAAAAATCGTGAAAATAAAATTTAAAAAAAAATCTTTTTTTTTTTTTGAAAATAATTTGAGGACCCCCTAAAATAATTTGGCGACCCCCCGAGGGGTCGCGACCCACGGGTTGAGAACCCCTGCTGTACAGTACAGTAATAGTGAATGCTGGATATGCCATGCAATGATGGAACATCTTTGTTCAGGGATGTTGAACTCTGTGCATCTTTAGTGTGCAACCTGGAAGTAGCCCGTCCTTTCACACTCATTGTATTTTAGCACAGGAGTCTTCAACGTTTTTCAAGCCAAGGTCCCTCTAGCTGAGGGAAAGATGAAGCACAAGTGGCAGACAGATGACGTCATCAGACATTGCGCAACAACGACATTGCTCCCTTCTCAGTGGCTGGACCAATGGGCTATGAGCGCACACGCCATTTAGGAAAGAACATTGTTCCCTTCTCAGTGGCTGGACCAATGTAGCCTGGCTTGGCCAGCCTCATAGCGGGGATTCACTGAAGATTCTTCCCCGCATATGAGTCTGGACTTCGGCCATAGGCAGCTTGAAAAGTGGGCGTTAGTAGTTGCCTTGACAGACAGATCCATCTAGCCAATCAGCGTAACAAAAATCTGACGTCACCACACAGTGCGCTGGTCCGCTCCTCATACCACGGCAACCACGCTAAAAACAACAAGGTCTGTTTAATAGTTTCTACTTTATACGTGAGCGAGATATGTCGGATATATGTCAGAGTCTATATCTGAAATAACTGCTGTTCTTATCGTTTCTGTGTAAACTTTTAAACTTGTTGCGTTGAGGGCAGCCATTGTTGTTTTGAAAGTCCTGCAGCATGAATGTTACGTCACCATATACACATGAACCAATCAGAGGCTGCTTTTCACTGTTGTACGGACAGCCGTTGAAACGCAGTCACTGATTGGCCCGATTGGCCCCGGTCATTTTCTGATTTCTCCAGCTTCCGCATACACTCTGTCAATGAGCCCGAGTCCAGACTCATATGCGGGGAGGAAACATCAGTGAACCCTCGCTATGAGTCTGGCCGCGCCAGGCTAGGACCAATGGGCTATGAGTGCACACGCCATTTAGGAAAGAACATTGTTCCCTTCTCAGTGGCTGGACCAATGGGCTATGAGTGCACACGCCATTTAGGAAAGAACATTGTTCCCTTCTCAGTGGCTGGACCAATGGGCTATGAGTGCACACGCCATTTAGGAAAGAACATTGTTCCCTTCTCAGTGGCTGGACCAATGGGCTATGAGTGCACACGCCATTTAGGAAAGAACTTGAGCCTTCATTAGTATCAGCGGTAACAAGGAAATAGGAAGCAGCCTGGAAGTAGGAAGAGTTCTTCTGTGTGCAAAATTGAGGACAACAGCATAAAGGGAGGTGTAGTTGTGATTTGCTGGAAGGTACTTTTAATAGTGAAGGCGAAATTACCATATATGACGCCGACATTGGCGCTGAGTTTAGCCGTTGTCGTTGGCTGGAAGGTGTGCCATTCTGCGCTGCTATTGGCTGAACATTGCATGAATGAATGAATGAATGAATAAAGAACAGGTACCTAAACGGGTATGACCAACAAGGGTCCATTTGGTTACCAACTCCATCATTTAGCTGGTTTCATTTTATGCTCAAGAGTTAAATTATTGTTAAACACCAGCATTACTTAATTTACAAGAAGTCTACACAATCTGAGAATGTAAAAGAATTGTTATTTTGATCAATGTTTGCCTGTTATCTCTCCTATGGTACCAACATCAATACAGTCATGGAATTGTGGACAAACTCTTAACAACAACATATTCAAAGTCTTGTGTGTGAGAGGCTAAATGTCATCAAATGATGGTCTGTGGCTCAAATGCAGAATAAATAATGGACATTGATATGAAAAGGGTTGAAAACCACTGACGTATTCAATGGATCTATCTCCCCCTCCCTGCAGGAGACTCTAGTGAAGAGCTTCAGCACTCGGTGCACCCCTTCGCCCCCATCCGCCAGAGTGCCCCGTCATACAGCGGGACCACCCCCTCGCCATCTGCCACCACGGAGAGCACACAGCAGACACACCCTCACCTGAGCCATCCTCCCCCCGAGGACCCCCTGGGTCCTCTGCCGGACAACTGGGAGATGGCCTACACCGAGAGCGGAGAGGGCTACTTCATAGAGTGAGTGACTGTTCAACATTTTCCAAACCTTTTCCATCCATCCATCTTCAAACCGATTATCCGTAGTTTTGGTCGCGGGGGCAACAACTCCAGCAGAGACCTCTAGACTTCTCTCTCCAGAGCAACAATAGTAACTTCATCCTGGGGGACCCCGAGTCGTTCCAATGCCATCTCCTTCCAGTGGGATGTGCTTTTCCATGTTTTTCTTTCTCAAAAACTGCAGATATACAGGCTGATGATGTCAGATGTGGTCCAGCCCTTTGAAATGCATGCCGTGCTAATAAAAACATATTTAAAATGTCATTTTGATGCTCATATGAAGCCTAGGAATTTTTCTAAGAACATGCATTCCATAGTTTCCATAGGGCTGGACCACACATGGACAAAATGTCATGATCAACTTGCGACAGGCGTTGTCTCATGTCATGAGTAAAGATGAACTATTTCTAAAATAATTAAAGTAATTTACGGTGTCTTTCATTTAAAATGTTAGGCTGTTAGATATTTAGGCTGTTTAGATATTTAGCCTGTTAGATATTTGTATACAGTATACTAATAACAGCTATGGTGTTATATGAACATATTATGCCAATATATGGCAAGTATATGCAGAAATATACCATATTCAGGTTCATATAGGTGGATATATGCACAATGAACATATGGACATAGAAAATATATGTCTCTATATATAGCTTATGCGCCAATTTTGAATATGTCACATATGATAAACGTTTAATTTCCATGTGGGGGATGCGTCAGCTAGGTCGGGAGCTAACGGAGGGTGCACGGCAAATTTTTTTTTGGAACTGCTCTAATTCCACTC
>NC_136790.1:19792511-19835011 GCF_951216825.1 Electrona antarctica | reverse complement strand
TATATATGCATGTGATGCGTCGCCTCATGTTTACCTTGCTTGGTGTAAGTCGCTCTGGAATAAGAGCGTCTGATAAACGCCTAAATCGTAAATCTGTGTGCGTCCGAGCGAGGCAGCCCGCACCGCTGGCTCGGAGACCAACTGACTGTATTATTTGCATTGTCTAAGAGCTCTAATAAATAACCTCCACCCCCTCTCGTGTTGCACAAGGGCCATCCCCCTCTGCCCACATGGGGTGTGGTGGTTACGTGCATGGAAATGTGTGTACACTCACACCGAGAGATGGCTCACAGACAGGAGTAGATATGATTGTTAATTTCCCCTGTGACCCGACGGCACCTTTTTGCCGAGTTGAAAAACGACCCACATTCCAATCTGAATAACGCCTCCATCCACCTCCATGATTCAACACTGCTGTCAGTCCCAGAACGTGAGCGATGGCTTCATGTGTGGTTCATAGTTGAGGGATCGTGAGTGACCTTGAATGTTTGGTTTTGACTCCACCTAGTGGTCAGGAATAGTAATTGCCAGAATCACCAAGTGGTGGAATAAATGTTCAGATGTGTTTTTACTTAAGTAAAAGCAGCAATAACACAATGTAGAAATACTCTGTTACAAGTAAAAGTACTGAATTCCAAAAAGTATAAATGTATTGGCATCAAAATGTACTTAGATTATGCTGAATGTGTTTAAAAATAGCAGATATAAGAGCTTGTAGATGTGCTATTTTCAAATAGCCAAGATAGGGCTTAATTGTATGTTAAATGTGCAAAGTAACGCAAGTAGCTTAAGTAAAGTAAGTTTTAAAAAAATTGTAAAGTAAACAAAGTACGACATTTGCTTTGCCTCTTGAGTGAGATGTAGTGGAGTGAGTAACAGTATAAAGTACAGTACAGAGTAAATCGTCTGTCGGGTGGAAACCTCATATTTCCAACTTCCAACTTAAAAAAAAAGAAAAATAGCAAAAGTAGCAGATCCGCAAGTGCGAAACGTGTTGCTTTGCACTGCTTTTCGAGCTTGCTTATGTGCTACTTTTGTGTGATGCTGAAGTATGATCAATGAGGGCGTTAATTCACGAATAAAACACAAATAGTTAGAATATGGAGATGAGACGGTTCTGCACTAACCACTCTCTCTCTCTCTTTGGTCTCTGTTCTCTCTGTCTCTGGTTCCCTGTCATCTTGGGGTCAAGCAGAAGGGGTACACACAGAAGAGCTGGACAATGACCCAGGTAAGAATGACCTCTCATCTCTTTCTCTGCTAGAGCAGTGCTTCTCAAACAGGACGACCCCCCTCCCTCCACACACAATTGATATGTTTAGACCCCCAAATACCCCCACCCCATCGGAAAAGGTACACCTAGAAGAGAAGATTTATGTTTAATTTTTTTTTAATTATTCAAACAAATGTTCAAAAATAGTAGATGCACAAAATGATTGTGATGCTGTATTAACCCATTTTGGGCGGGAACCCCTTTTGGTGTTAGCATTATGTTATGCTTTAGCTATTGAAAAATAGCAGATCTACAAGCTCATAGCGCGCCACCGAGTGGCGCGCTACGAGCTTGTAGGTCTGCTATTTTTTAGGTCTTGTAGGTCTGCTATTGCTTTATTTTTAGAATCTGATCTCGGGTCAAAATGGGTTAACTACTTTTGCTGGGGGCCCCCTGGAACACTCCCATAGAACCCCTGACCTCACTTTGAGAACCAACACGCTATAGGGTGACCAGACGTCCCCGTTCTCCCTGGGATTGTACCCAGTTTCAAGCTGGGTGTCCCAACTCCAGTCCAGACAAAAATCCCTAAAACACTCAACAACGTTTTCAATATTCACTTGCAAAATTGGTCCCCGTTTTTATATTCATTTTTTTCACCACAATTATAATAATAAGTCTAGTTTTTGGAGTGCTTTCCACACATGTTCTGGTGGAAGGTGCAGTCACTTAGGTGTGCTAAGTGCTCTCTTTAAAAACTAAAAACAAAAAATTATCAATTATCAAAAAAATTGCACAGTTAATGGTGAATTATAGCGCTTTTCCAAGTGCTCAAAGCGCTTTTCCAAGTGCTCAAAGCGCTTTACAATGGTTCATTCATTCATACATTGGGAGTTGAAGCAGCGAACAGTTGACGCCAGCGTCCTCACTTCCCATATTCACACACCAACGGTGGCAAGCTAGCACCGACCAACTCATTGGAGGCAATGTAGGGTTCAGTGTCTTGCCCAAGAAGGACACTTCGACATGTGGACAGGAGGAGCCGGGATTCGAACCGCCGACCCAGGGATCATTGGACGACCTGCTCTACCTCCTGAGCCACAGCCGCCCTATAAATGTAGCAGTTGTGTGAAGCTTGTAGATTTATCCATTTAGGTGATTAAGGCTTATTGTCTGTCAGGTGGAAACCTCATATGTCCCAAACAAAAGCAGCAGATCTACAAACTCAATTGTATATCTGCTATTAATTGTTGCTTTATTGTGACGCTGTACGATGATCAAGTAGCACATAAATTTACGAATAAAATACACGGGGAGTTATATATTTATAATTATGGAGATAAAAGGTTTCTGATAATGGTCACTATTCTCTGCCTAACTCTGGGGGGTGGTCGGTATGTCCCTTGCCAGCCCACAACCACCAATGTCACCTTTGCTTAGCAGTTAGCACTGGTCGCCAAAGGAATAGTAACAGCAGCTTCACTGGCATGCGCTGAAGTATGCGTGCGTGCGTGCGTGCGTGCGTGCGTGCGTGCGTGCGTGCGTGCGTGCGTGCGTGCGTGCGTGCGTGCGTGCGTGCGTGCGCATGCACGTGCGTGCGTGCGTGCGCGGTGATATGTATTTAAAAAAAAGCAATATCTGATCGATTACTTTGAACTTTTGCCTCGATTATGATTAATAAACACATTTTATTGTATGATTTCTGCTCTAGATGTGGCCAGATCTGCAAGCTTGAAACGTGGTGCGACGCGACGCGTTTTGAGCTTGTAAATCTGCTACTCTTGTTATTTTTTTTATTTATTTTTTTGAATCTTGAGAAGTAACAGTTTGGACATTCCACCCAACAGAGACATTCATTTTAAACACAACCTGCTTCTCAATTAATTCATTATTAAGCTAGATGAGCAACATTAAGTCCGTTTTTGGTTGTAAATGTCTGTTTTTATATATATTGTTGGTTACCCAGCCCTAGTGTGTGCAGCATCAGCACCACCAGACTGCTAACATAAATCATTCCATCAGGATTCAGCCATGTCACGTTGATGCGAGGCGGATTAATTCCTCTGGCGTTTCCCTAATGATCGTTAGTGAGGGTATTACCACATGTTTGACCTTCCCTGGGATGACTCCTTATGTGATTGACAGTCTCAGCATGGTGGTCTTGAATGCCACTAACAAACAAACACACCGTTCACGCACGCACGCACGCACGCACGCACGCACGCACGCACGCACGCACGCACGCACGCACTGATAGAGACTGATAGAGACATTCTGATAGAGAGTTATGATAGAGACATTCTGATAGAGACATTCACACACACACACACACACACACACACACACACACACACACACACACTCGATTAATACACAGCCAGCACGCTTGCAACACGCAATCAACATGTCTTCAGGTCATATCATCTATAGCGTTGTTCTAATGATTATCTCCTAATGATGGAATGTAGTCTGTGTGGTGCAGAGAGAGAGAGAGAGATAAAGAGAGATGGAGAGAGAGAGAGAGAGAGAGAGAGAGAGAGAGAGAGAGAGAGCCATCATCATCAGGGCATTCTAACTAGCCTATCATCAGACACAGGGGCCACTAAATGCCGTGGGATATAAACGAGGTGTGGAGACGACAGTCTGTGCTTTTCATGATGCGGTGTAATGAATGACGTCATGTTGCATTACAGACGGTGCCATGTTTTAATGGCTGCACTGGGGCATATTACTTAATAATGAACACCACTTTATGGACTCAACCCAACCCAACCGCAGTGGATTAGAGCTGTGATTCTCAACCTTTTTATTTCAAGGAACCACCGCTTTGATGCGCATGTCAGGCCACGGTCGGACGGACACCCCCATGTGATACTATATTTAACCGCTTATCTCCATTTAATTAACACATTCTGGACGGGAACCCCTTTTGGTGTTTTAAGCATTATGTTACACCTTAGCTATTGAAAAATAGCAGATCTACAAACTCATAGCGCGGCACCGAGTGCCGCGCTACGAGCTTGTAGGTCTGCTATTTTTGTAAAATCGTGAAAATGTGGCACAAATCTTTGAATATATATTCTTTCAGAGCGAACATTTTTAACTCAAATCTTTGCTTCTGGGAGGACCCTGGAACAACATGGGTCGACACCCAATTACATATATGTTTGGGGGTCCTTGACATGAAAACGACTGACAGAAACAGGTTTTTCAGAAAACTGTCAGGATTTAGAAGACATTTGTAGAATCGTCCTCAGGTCTAAATGTGTTAACGCCCCTACTTGATCATGCTACAGCGTGACACGAAAGCATCAAAAGTGGCACATCTGCAGTCGCGTTTGGAGCTTGTAGATCTGCTACTGTTTTGTTTTGCCATCTATGAATTGGAACCCTGACTGAGACGATTTGTTTTTCTTCTCGGGGGACCCCAGTCTAGGTTGTAGGATCCTCAGTGCAATATAAGGGTCCATTTGGTTCCTAATTATCAGTCGTTTAGCCGGGTATACTCCCCATGGGACCCTTGGCTCCTCAAGGACACTCAGGGGTCCCCGGACCGCTCGTTATTAACAACCACCTGGATTAGAGGGCCAAATAGAAATGATGAATCATCGTGACACGCGTCAAAGAGTTATCATCCAGTGATTATTTAACCGTTTTTTAATTAAACTAGCTTTTAATGCTTTCCATTTAGAAAAGCCTTGAAAAATGATGCTCGGTGTATAACGGCAGTCATTCGAGGTCAGCACTGCTTATTAAATGACGCAATTTATAATTTGACAGGAAATGTTGATTTTAAAAATGATTTTGTTATTAGCGTACAAGGTTTTCAGTACAAAAAAAAGAGGAAAAAAAAGAAGTCTATTAGATTCTATGATTAGAGTCACATCCATCAAAGTAAGAGCTCGGCCAGTACCAGACTATTGGGGCCAACGCTGATTTTTGGAGAGCCCTATAGATCGTTTGGCCGTTGTTTTGACTTCTATGAAATTAGACATGAGTCATGCAATGACTTTTGATTTTGTTTTGTTTTGATCCCTGTTCAGAATGTTCACTCTAGTAGAAAGTAGAGCGGCTAGTTGTAGATAGAAAAGGTTTTGCTTATCGTCTGTCCGGTGGAAAGTGGAAACTTCCTAAACTGTAACTTTTTAGGATTCAAATTCAGAAACGGCAAAAGAAGATCTACAAGCTCAAAACGTGTCTCTTTACACAACGTTTCAAGCTTGCGTAACTGCTACCTTTTGATACTTTTGTGTGACACTGTAGTATGATCAAAGTAGGGTGTTAATTTATCGAAAAAAACACAAAAGATGTATGACCAAAATATTGAACCAATGTAAAGTTAGCCTACCATGGCCAGACTAATACCAGAGGGCGAGAAGCACGTGCACGCATCCGCCTGGGTGACGTGCACGTGCACGCATCCGCCTGGGTGACGCATCCGCCTGGGTGACGTGCACGTGCACGCATCCGCCTGGGTGACGTGCACGCATCCGCCTGGGTGACGCATCCGCCTGGGTGACGGATAAGGAGAAGCACGTGCACGCATCCGCCTGGGTGACGGATAAGGAGAAGCACGTGCACGCATCCGCCTGGGTGACGGATAAGGAGAAGCACGTGCACGCATCCGCCTGGGTGACGGATAAGGAGAAGCACGTGCACGCATCCGCCTGGGTGACGGATAAGGAATGGAATGATATGAATGTCGGAACAGGTCAGCTCCATATGGTGATCTAAGGGTGGCAGCGGGGGCAGTGTCTTGTGTGTACAGGATTTGATGAGGGCCCAGGTAGGGCCAGGCCTTAATTTTCGGGCCTGTTGAGAACTCTAGTTTGGGGATAGGCCCGTCTAGAGTTTTAATAGACAGGTATCAGTCAAAAGGGAGACATCGAAGAGGAAGGACGGGTGGGGAAGGATCAACATATGGACATGGTCAGAACATGTCAGCTCCATATATGCAGATCTACTGTAGGTGATGATCCAGTCTTCTCCATGTATGGCTATCCAGGGTTTGATGAGGTCAGTGTCGTGATCTTCATATATGGGGATGTCCATATATGGTGGCGTAATGTCACGAGGCGTGACCATATATGGAGGCGTGACCATAATATGGAAATGTGACCAACTGACGGGAGATGCAGGTTTTCATAGTAAACTGTGACCTTCGGTCGCAATCACTGCGTTTAGATATTTGTCTGGAACTTCGGTGTGGAAATGTCCAAGGGGAAAACGTCACAGAAAAATAAATAAATACCACTTTGAATCGTGGGCTCTGATTGGTGCACCACAACTCTACCCAGTGCATTTCTGTTTTGTTTTAGCATGTGGCAGATTAGTCTGGTTTTGTTTCCAGGCTAATGAAAGGGATTAACAAAATGCTATAGTGGGCGGCATGGTTGGCAGCGTGACGTGTGCTCACTCACCTGTGCAACACAACACCATACCCCAAACTTCTCCAGGGGAAGTCACACGCTCCGCTGTGGGGGAGACATGCAAACAGTTTAATAGGTAATTTGTCAGCCGTGAGCCCTAAGACCTTGAGCTCTGAAACACCAGATAGAGAGGCGGGGGGGGGGGGGGGGAGTATGGAAACACTCAGTTCTTCCGTTCGCTCACGCGACTGCATACTGTCGAAATGGAGTCTCGGCTCCCCGCTGTCAAATATAGCACATTGTCGATGTCGAGCGGAAAACCTCTTATCTCCATAATATACAGTATACTCTAACCTTTTGTGTTTTTTCATACATTATGAAAAGCATCAAACGTAGCAGATCCACAGGCTCGAAACGCAAGCTTGTAGCTTGAGCTTGAGCTTGATCTACTATTTTTGCAGTAACAGTAACATTTTTGGACATATCAGGTTTCCACCCGACAGAGACGATACAGTACATGCATGTAGGCATAGTCGTACGCACGCACGCACTCTCTATCTCTCTCGCACGCACACACACACACACACATGCACACGCACACACACAGGTGCTCCTTCAGGAGCGGAACCAGTCTAGTGTGAAATCAAGTGGGTGATTAGAATTTCTTTGCGCGAGCCAGCGCGCCACCACAATTCCGCTTAACGTTCCACTCCACAACACCGGAATGATAATGCAGCCAGGGCTGTTTTTGTGTTGCTGCAGTAGTTGTTGTGCAGCCTAACACTAAATGATATAACCCACTGCAATCCCTTGCTCATAACCATCCGCTCTTTATTTCGCCAAAATATGGAGTAATGGCATCGCATATTGTACCCATGTTGCTTACGAGTAGGGATCGAGCATAGCGGCCCATGACGTCATGTTTAAACAATCAAGACAAGAGGCGATCAAGAAATATATGTAATCATCCACGCTGGCACAAACATGTCGGTCTAAAAGTGTATTGATACCTGCTAACCAGCACTGTCTGGGTTAACAAAATGACCCTTTTAAAGTGACATTCACCAGTTAACAGTTTCTTTAATATTATTGTATTGGTAAAAAGGTCAATTGCTTTCCGTCTGTTAGACAAGTACTGTATTTGAAGGCCCTAGTAAAAGACACCGGTTCTGTTCAGAATGTATCGTATTTCCTCAAATTAATGGAAAATACTCGATAGTGGGCTCGATAAGAACCCAGCTCAATAAGTCTGAGGTGTTCGTTCTAAATCAAAATGAACAAGCTTCTTACGAGACGAGTATCACACGCACACACACGCGTGCTTTGTGCTTTTTGACGACCTCAACCAGTTTGTTGGTGGCTGTTGTTCATTGTAGATTTTAGCATTACGATATCGTACCACCAGCCATGGATGGATGCCAAACAACAGTCTGGCTAACACTTGGCGTGCAGTAGTGTATGCACGGCACGCACATGCCCTGCATTACCTTTCAGCAAATCTGTCCTGCTTTTCTTGACACCTCATATGTCCAAAACTGTTCCTTTTCAGGATTCAAATTCAAAAATATCAAAAGTAGCAGATCTACAAGCTCAAAGCGTGTGCTTCGCACCACGATTTTGGACATATCCTTTCTAGTTGTTTCATAAGAATTCAAAAGCAGATCTACAAGCAAGCATGACTATTTAACATTGTTCTATAGCCTGTGAAATAAACCCAGTCCATACCTGGAGATGTGCGCACCCAGACTATATTTAAACATTGGGTCCACATCCACGACTACAACTTGTCAAGCCAGCTTTCTCCCTCTGCTGGCATTCTCTCTGCGGTTGTGCGTGGAGACTCTTTACTCTTTTTGACACATAACATACAGTACAGAAACAGTCTTGCTGGGTCTGCTACATGCCATGAGTTTAAATCAAAGTCCTTTAAAATGGTATAGCGCTGAGCCAGCTCCCTCTGCTGCTGCTGCTGCTGCTGCTGCTGCTGTGTGTGTGTGTGTGTGTGTGTGTGTGTGTGTGTGTGTGTGTGTGTGTGTGTGTGTGTGTGTGTGTGTGTGTGTGTGTGTGTGTGTGTGTGTGTGTGTGTGTGTGTGTGTGTGTGTGTGTGTGTGTGTGTGTGTGTGTGTGTGTGTGTGTGTGTGTGTGCGTGCGTGCGTGCGTGCGTGCGTGCGTGCGTGCGTGCGTGCGTGCGTGCGTGCGTGCGTGCGTGCGTGCGTGCGTGCGTGCGTGCGTGCGTGCGCGCGCGCGTGCGTGCGCGCGCGCGTGCGTGCGCGCGCGCGCGCTACTGTAGCCCCGAGGTCCAGCTAGGTTATGGGACCGTGGCTACATATCCTAGCCTGGCTGCACGTGATCGCAACCGTGACAACAGGGCCCATGTGCCGGGACAGAACAATGCAAATAAACAGCTTCAAAGTCGTACGATTAGTCATAGACGTTACCGCAGTGAAAATTTGTTCTCCGCATTTGACCCATCTCGGGAATCATTAGTTGATTTGACCCCCAATCCAACCCATTGATGCTGAGTGCCAAGCAGGGAGGCATTGGGTCCCGTTTTTATAGTCTTTGGTATGACCCGGCCGGGGATCGAACCCCGACCTCCCAGATCGAACCCCGACCTCCCAGTTTCAGGGCGGACACTCTAACCACAAGGTCACTGTCTGGTCAGTGGGGGAAAGTAAAAATTGGCTTTATCTCTCTCTTCATATGCTAATGGCCAATGGCTGCGTATAAAATACAGATCAACTGGTCAACCCTTTGAGGAGAAAAATGGATTAGGATAAAATGATGGGAGGTTTCTTCATTATACAGCAGGGTAGTCGGATAAAGTTCAGTTTATGTGTCTAGTAGTGCGTTGTGAAACTGGGATAGACCATAGAGTATATAAAAGGATAGAGACTGAACTGGCGTGAAGCTCCGCCCCCCCAGCTATTCATGTCAGTGGAAGTTGCTCAGTGGCGTTTTGAAGCACCCGGAAGACTGCCGGAAGTACCTCCTCCGGACCTCAAATTTGAGGTCCGGGGTGACTTAGTGTGACGCAGTGATGGTCCTACATGTTAAAGCCCAGCTGCACGGGGTTTCCCGGTCATGAATACACGGGTCCGCCTGTAGTCCCTCCTCCTACCACTAGGGCCCAGAGCTTCAACGTTGAATAGCCTCACTGGCCCCTTGGGATAGACACCCGTGAGCTCTGGCTGATACCCAAAATAAGCCTCCCCAACCTACTTACTTAACGAGGGGTTTCTGTCGCCACAGCTACGATATTTATTTGTTCACTCATAAGATAAACGTTCTGAAATACAACAATCAAATCATACGATTTTTTTAAAATAGACTAGAACATTTTTCACTGTGTCAGAATATCGGTCAAAAGGTCTAGGACTCTCCAAAATGGGAATTGGCATCAGTAGGAGTCAAAAACCTGGCATCAATTGGATGCGTAGAATGCCCCGGCAGCCCCGCATGCCCTTTATGCGACTCTGTCTCGCCTTTTGGGACTACCACTCTAACCAAGGACCCTCGTCATTAGAACCTTTTGGGTTGTACCAACTAACTACCACTCTAACCAAGGACCTTTTGGGTTGTACCAACTAACTACCACTCTAACCAAGGACCTTTTGGGTTGTACCAACTAACTACCACTCTAACCAAGGACCTTTTGGGTTGTACCAACTAACTACCACTCTAACCAAGGACCCTCGTCATTAGAACCTTTTGGGTTGTACCAACTAACTACCACTCTAACCAAGGACCTTTTGGGTTGTACCAACTAACTACCACTCTAACCAAGGACCTTTTGGGTTGTACCAACTAACTACCACTCTAACCAAGGACCCTCGTCATTAGAACCTTTTGGGTTGTACCAACTAACTACCACTCTAACCAAGGACCTTTTGGGTTGTACCAACTAACTACCACTCTAACCAAGGACCCTCGTCATTAGAACGCAGGGAGACCCTCCAAGGTTGATGATGGTAATTACTATCTACACAGACTTTAATTGGCTGAGGGTGAACGATATGCAAAGCAGCTCACTGGAGGCCATTACTGGACCACACATGTTTGTACCTCATTTACAAGCTGCTGACATTTTTCTATGTTGGAGGCGATCCAATAATCAATGCCCTTGTAATCAAGACAATAGAAATGAGTCAGATGTCTCTGTTAGAGATAATTGCCGTTGTGATCCTGCACATGCGTGCACGCGTGGCGCTCACGGTGACACGCACGCACGCACGCACGCACGCACGCACGCACGCACGCACACACACACACACACACACACTGTAGAGATGCAGCAAGATTGAGACATCAGGCAATTTCACGGCACAGAGGTAGCATTGGTAAGATGCATATCGTGTCTTAATCGGCCTTGATAATGGTGAAAAGAAAATCCTCTTAAAAATCCTCTTAAAGTCAGATTTGGTTTTGTGCGTGCGTGCACTGATATTGTCAAGCCAACAGGTGCATTCATTGCCACCAGCGACTGAATGAAGCAGCTTTCTCGGCACAAAATGCACGACATGATTGTGACGTCAAACCCTAATGCACTTATGGAGAACCATTGTAAAACACACAATATTTTCAGATGGGGGGGTCCTCGGCCCGAATACAATTTGGGGGTCCTTGACACGAAAAGGTTTGAGAACAATGATCCGACCTGATTTTCCAATGCATAGCACCAGCCCAACTCTACTGGCCTTAATATTCGATCATTGTTTTGTGTTTTTGTAACATTGAGGTTCAAATGGCTGAAGTGTTCCTTTAGTACAGCATCAAAATCACTATAACCAATTTAACCTTACTTATTGGATAGATCTACAAGCTCACAACCTTACCCAATGCGTTGTGAGCTTGTAGATCTCCTATTTTCTTCATTATTATTCTTTCTTTTCTTTTTAACTTATTATATCTTTACTTACTTACTTACTTTACTTCTTAAGTTCGTATATATTTACCCGCATCTTTAGATGAAACTGAAATGAATCAGAATTGAGTCACTGCATGGCCTCCACAGTTTCTCACCCAAGATGTTGTCGGGTAAAGTGTGTTTGTTGAAGTGTACATGAGAACTACACATTGGGTGAACAGTGTACATGAGAACTACACATTGGGTGAACAGTGTACATGAGAACTACACATTGGGTGAACAGTGTACATGAGAACTACACATTGGGTGAACAGTGTACCAGTTGGCTTTAGCACAGTTCTGCTCAGACAATCTGATGTCGCTATGACGACCAGATACATTTGTAGTCGAGTTGTGAGACGATTTCATGCAGTGGAAAAGTACCATGACTGACTCACTGGCTGTCTGTCTGGCTGGCTGTCTGTCTGGCTAACTGACTGAATTACTGTCTGTCTGTCTGTCTGTCTGTCTGTCTGGCTGGCTGGCTGGCTGGCTAACTGACTGAATTACTGTCTGTCTGTCTGTCTGGCTGGCTGGCTGGCTGGCTGGCTGGCTAACTGACTGAATGGCTGGCTGTCTAACTGACTGAATGGCTGTCTGTCTGACTGGCTGGCTGGCTAACTGACTGAATGGCTGTCTGTCTGACTGGCTGGCTGGCTGGCTGGCTGACTGAATGGCTGTCTGTCTGACTGGCTGGCTGGCCAACTGACTGAATGTCTGGCTGGCTGACTTGCTGACTCTGTCTGTCTGTCTGTCTGTCTGTCTGTCTGTCTGTCTGTCTGTCTGTCTGTCTGTCTGTCTGTCTGTCTGTCTGTCTGTCTGTCTGTCTGACTGACTGACTGACTGACTGACTGACTGACTGACTGACTGACTGACTGAGTTTAGGGCGGTTTTTGAGTGTGAAATACTCTGGCACTTTGTACTCTGGTTCAATCAACATTCAACCTGTAATATAAGACCAAGTTACCAAGAAATGCATTCAATGGTCGTTATTCATCAGTTGGACTGTACTGGTTTGGACTAGAATCACTTCAGCTTTAGCTGCATCTCCTTCCTCTGCAATGCACTGTATGCCACTATACTGTCAACGTTGAAACAACACATCGTCTCTGTCGGGTGGAAACCTCATGCGTCCAAAACTCTTACTTTTCCGGATTCAAATTCAAAAGCCTCAAATCAGCTACTTTTGATGCTTTTGTGAGACGCTCCGTTATGAATAGGGTGAAATATGGTGTTAATTTACGGAAAAGAAAAACACCAAAAGTTAGAATATGGAGATAAAGAGGTTTCTGCCCCGACGGCAATGATATTGCGCTGCAGCCTTAGTCCTCTATTTGAACTGGTCTCCTATAGGGCTCTATGCACACTGTGCACAGCACACAGAAACTTTAATGCTCTCTCTCTCTCTCTCTCTCTCCCTTTTCAGAATTACCAGCAGGATGGGAAAGAATAGACGATCCAGTGTATGGGGTCTATTATGTTGAGTAAGTCACACACACACACACACACACACACACACACACACACACACACACACACACACACACACACAAACAAACCTGCACGCGGACATTATGCACCAATAGAATGCTATTTTCCGGATGGGAGTCGACGCGGCGGCGTGCAACTGAATATTCAATCAGGCATAAGACCTCATACACAAAGCGCAACGTAACCTGATATTCCTATAGTAATTTTGTGAAAAAGGGAAATGTAGGCACATTTTTTTTTTGTGCTTACCGTCCTCTGCAAAACAAGCGCCACACGGCACAATTTGATGCGACTGCATCTCCTCCAGGCCGGTGGCGATGCCCCCCCGGGGCCACCGTGGCATTTTAATATAAACAGGTTTCATGCATGTTTGGTTGTTCAATGCGATTCAGTGCATCTTTTATTTTTATTGTCTTTCGGCAATATTATTTTTCAATAATACTGTACATTGACTTGTAGACCCCCCCCCCCACACACACACACACACACACACACACACATACACACACGCACACACACACTACGCAATGCAATGCTACATAATGAGCCAGTGTGTTCACACATGGACACTGTGTCTTGAGGAGTAATTGTATTCCCTGAAGATGTGCTGCTGCTCTTATTACTTATTTTTAAATCACACCTGTGTGAACTGAGTGGTGCAGGCTGTGTGTGTACTGTATTGTGCTATTTTTGAGGGGTGCTAGCCCCTCCTATATTCAGGTATTAGTGTAGACTTTCGTCTCACACAAACATTAAATTCCCATTGACAATGAATGGAGAATTTACGTCATATGTAGATGAGCAAATCGGCTATTTTCGTCCTACACGAAGAGAAGGACGAATGGAGAATTTACGTCTTGATGTACGATGATAAGAGTGCCCCTCACTTCACACGGGTGTGATTTTTATAGTTATAGTGGTCAGTGTGAAGCTCAACAGCTGTACTGTAGCCCTTTAGGTCACCCAGCGGTATTGCAGCTGTCCGTACTCAGACATACATACACTACATAGACACATACATACATACATACATACATACATACATACATACATGTACAAACATACATAGGGACACACAAAGCCCGTCATTGGAGACGGTGTGCACGGCTCAAAGGATCCTGTGTTCTTATTTTAGTCATACCTTAATACCTTTGCATTGGTTCAATATGTGCACCAATGTTGTTGCACATGTCAATATTGTTTTTTTATGCAAATTAACGCCCTACTCGATCACTACAGCGTCATACGAGAGCATCAGAAGTAGCAGATCTAAGCTTGTAGATCTGATACTTCTGATGCTTTTTTAATTTGAATCCTGAAAAGTTACTGTTTTGAGAGAGAGACGATTTATAAAAACCCAGACACGATCAACCACTTTCACTTTCAAAATGTCAACCAAACTTGGCTTTGACACTCTTGTAAAACAAAGCATTCATAAATGAAAGTTGAGAAACTGCTCATGTGTACTCCTCTCATTCACTTTCCACTTGCCCTTTTATAGTGTGTGTGTGTGTGTGTGTGTGTGTGTGTGTGTGTGTGTGTGTGTGTGTGTGTGTGTGTGTGTGTGCGTGTGCGTGTGCGTGTGCGTGTGCGCGTGCGCGTGCGCGTGCGCGTGCGCGTGTGCGTGCGCGTGCGTGCGTGCGCGCGCGCGCGCCAAATGTCCTCAGTATGTCCTCAATAGTAGAATTTCAGGAATAGGAACATTGTTGTTTTATGTTTTTAGAGTTAAGAGTAGACATTTAGAGGTTAGGTTTAGTTGTTAGAGTTTTCATGGTGATGTCACACTATTGTTCAGCCGTTTTCCGCCATTTTCAATGCTGTCCCAAAATGTTGATGTCCTCATAAGTATAGCGAAGCTGTCAGAACCTTCGCTAAAACATCCAGAGTAGCCGGATGGTAACCGCAAGGTTGCCAGTTCGAACCCGGGCTCCCCCAGAGTTAGTGTCGAAGTGTCCTTGAGCAAGACTCTGAACCCCTTATTGCTCCTGATGTGCTGGTTGGTACCTTGCATGGTTTCCACCGCCATCGGTGTGTGAATGTGTGTGTGAATGTGTATGTGAATGGGTGTGTGAATGTGTGTGTGAATGGGTGTGTGAATGTGTGTGTGAATGGGTGAATATGATGCACAATCTATGTAAAGTGCCCTGGAGCGCCTCTGTATTGTAAAGCGCCCTTGGGTTTCTTGAAAGGCGCTATATAAATTCAAGTTATTATTATTATTATTATTATTATTATAAAGGCGCTATATAAACCATTTACCACAGTAGAGTACAGTAACTATAACAATGCATGTAACAATGTACAATGTACAATGTACGAAAATGTAACGATGCATGTAAGACGCTATATAAAAAGCATTTATTTATTTACCATTTATGTCCCAGACTGTGTCCCTTTTGGCACTTCCAATCTTCCACCGTAGTGTGAAGAGTCTTCAGACTCCACCATAGCCCGTAACACTTGCCTCGATGACCTTGCAGGCTCATGCAAAGGATAAAATGTAATAGTAGCAGTTTGTGTAGACCTGGCATCCTATAGTGTGTATAATTTCAATGTACAGATTATTGATTTTTTTTGTTGTGTTGATATTCTGCTGTTAGACTGATGATAGGTTCTTGGCTTATGATCCTAGATGACTATTTCTGTGCATTCGGGGGGGGGGGGGGGGGATGCGTGTGCGTGTGTGCGCACGTGTTTGTGCGCGTGCACACACTTTGTGTAGGGGTGTTTGCATGATTGTACCATAAACAGTGTCAGCCTTGCAGTATTAATCACAGCTTATCATCATCTCTCTCTCTCTCTGGTTCCTCCTTATCTCGCTCTCTCCTATTTCCTTATCCTCTCCTCTATCTCTCCCGTGACCGGCGCGCACGCTCACACACACACACACACACACACACACACACTCACACTCTCACTCACTCCCTCATCCTTGGAGTTTCTCCTCCACCTCTCTTCCCACCTTCGTTTGTCTTCTGTCTTTCATCTTCTCCTCTACTCCTGTCTTTCTTCTACCTATTCTTTCTCTCCTTGTTCCATCCTTCCTTCCTTCTTTTGCTTTCGCTTCCATCCTTCCGTCCATCCATCCATCCTTCCCTCCCTCCATCCATCCATCCATCCATCCATCCTTCCCTCCCTCCATCCATCCATCCCTCCCTCCCTCCCTCCCTCCCTCCCTCCCTCCCTCCCCCCCCTCCCTCCCGCCCTCCCTCCACCCCTCCCACCTCCCTCCCCCTCCCAACAGTCACATCAACAGAAAGACCCAGTATGAGAACCCCATGTTGGAGGCTAAGCGCCGGAGGCAGCAGGACCATCAGCCTCCTCCTCCTCCGCCCCAGAGCCAGCAGCCACCTGAAGGTGAGCGCTACATCCGAGGTTCGTTCACAAAGCCCACCAGCCGCGGGCCTCATTTACCTTTCTTTATGATTCTGAACCATGTTTTGTTATGTGTGACGAGTGAGAGAGAGACGACTGGGCCGAGCGCGAATGTGTGAATGAGTGAGTGTTTGGAAAAGCTAGTGGTGGAACGTAACTACGCATTTATACCCCCATGTACTGCACTTGGTAGTACTTAGCTCTAGTGGGTTTGGGTTATTGTGGGGGAAACTTTTGTTGAAATTGGCCCATCGACGAGCTCACAATGCCACACGTTCTGCTATTTTCCCATGAAAGGGTTTTACTTGTCTTTTTTTCAATACTACTACTGTAGCGTCTGAAAGGACCCATAGGGTTTAAGTGGTCGAGTAAAACGTCTTAGTACGACTAGTTCTTCCACCGCTGGTTTGTCAGAGAGTGTCTCTTTGTACCAACTATGTTCATGGCTCTTTATTCCCTGCTGCTTCTTTATGATTTGCTAAGTGACCATTAAGACATACCTATGATTTGTGGCCATCCACGGGTGGCCACTTTTGACAATCATGTTAACCAGGTAAAAAAAAACAAACAGGTAAGACACACACACACACACACACACACACACACATACTGTACACACACATACACACACACACACACAATACTGCTTCTCGATCCATTTTGCTTCAGCTACATGAGCAAGATTTAGTCTGTTAATTGCCTATATTAATTCTTGGCTAATTGCCAAGCCCTCTACTGCTAGCTTGTTCTTTCTTTTTTAAATGGAGCTGTTGTGAGAGCCAGAACACCCCCAGCAGATGGTTATGTAAGGTAAAAGGTTGCTCCCACCAACCTGCGCCCTGTGTTTACCCCGGGCCGGCACGGAGTATATAGGAGGACATCCTGCCGAGAGCTTCATTACGGATGCAACCCTGGCCACAGGGGGGGGGCTCCTGGGGGGCCACAGGGGGGGCTCCTGCATGACTTCTGCTCACTCAGCGGAAAATTGCCTCGATCCTGGATTACCTGACGGCTTTTCGCCGGCCTCCTCTGACACCCCCCCCCCCCTCCCCCATAAAAGAATGCTCAATATCGCCATGAAAGTTGTTTTTGTTGATTCACGTTGATTCTCTTTTCTGCGTGTCTAAGATTAATCAGTGGTGGTGGTGGTGCCATCAGTCACGGAGCCGCTGGACACATTTTGGAGCGTGACGTCTCTGTCGGGTGGAAACCTCTCGCCTTCAAAACGTGTTACCTTTCAGGATTCAAATTCAAGAGTAGCAGATCTACAAGCTTTTCCAGCTTGTAGATCTGCTACGTTTGATGCTGTTGTGTGACGCTGTATGATCACGTAAATACAGTGTTAAGTTACGAAACAAACACAAAAAGATATAAGAGGTTTCTGCCCGACAGCTAGGATGTACAGTATGTTGCTGTTGTATCAGAAGGGTCCATTGTGGCTCTTTCCTGGCAGCTGTATATAAGGTAACGAGGTGTCATGAAGGGATTGTGACTCTTCGTCTTCAAACCCAAGGGTATATTCACAGCCTGGCATCAACTGTGGCATGATACGAACACCAAGGAGTCTGCCAATATTTGCTACCCGTCTTTCTCCCAGGTGCCAGCAGTTTCACAGCCATCCATTCTGGTTTAATGGGGAGTAGTGGTGTGTGTGTGTAGACCCCATACCAGGGAATCTGGCACTCTCTCCCCGCCCCCCCCCCCCCCCCCCCCCCCCCCCCCCCTAGGAGGAATTCCAGACCTAGTTTCCTATCCCCCATGCAAATGATGCCCCACAGACAGATACAGCGTAGAAGTTGACATTTTGTGTCTGGGGTGGTTGAGTGGGTGGGTGGGGGGACGGAGGGGGGACGCCTCAGCCCCTGTTAACCTGTCGGAGCTCCACAGGACGTAGTGGGTTGGGGGGGGAGACCATGGGGCCTCAGCAAAATGACTTAGTACAGCATAACAATCACTTGAAGCACTTGGCTATTCACTAAATTGGAGATATGCAAGCTTTGAAAAAGTTTGGGAAGTCTTCTCTCTTCTGGGTGTCTCTGGCACAATTGGTGTGTGTGTGTGTGTGTGTGTGTGTGTGTGTGTGGGTGGTGGTGGTGGTGGTGGTGGTGGTGGTGGTGGTGGTGGTGCACATGCATATCTATTTGGAGGTCCTTGACACAGAAAAGTTTGAGAACCAGTGACATTCCAAAGTTTCAGAGAGCCTGCTATTAGCACTCAAGTGGAACATCAGTATAGATTGCCATAGATAGAGAAAGGGGAGGCATTTGCCAAGTGTGAAATGTGGCCAGGTGTGAATTGACCTCTTTTCACGAAAAGGCAAATAAATTGGGCACAACAAAGACGGGGGAAGAAAAGGGGGTCAGGGAAGATTCATGACAAGTGAAATGTGAAGAGGTCAGATGTCTATGCATTGTATGTGTACTGTACTAGCCCCCATCTATAGAGTGTATGTACGTGTACACCAGTGACTATAGAGCCCATCTATAGAGTGTCTATGTACGTGTACACCAGTGACTATAGAGCCCATCTATAGAGTGTCTATGTACGTGTACACCAGTGACTATAGAGCCCATCTATAGAGTGCCTATGTACGTGTACACCAGTGACTATAGAGCCCATCTATAGAGTGTCTATGTACGTGTACACCAGTGACTATAGAGCCCATCTGAGTGTCTATGTACGTGTACACCAGTGACTATAGAGCCCATCTATAGAGTGTCTATGTACGTGTACACCAGTGACTATAGACCCCATCTATAGAGCGTCTATGTACGTGTACACCAGTGACTATAGAGCCCATCTATAGAGTGTCTATGTACGTGTACACCAGTGACTATAGACCCCATCTATAGAGCGTCTATGTACGTGTACACCAGTGACTATAGACCCCATCTATAGAGCGTCGCAGTCCCGCCCCCTACCATGGACCAGGAAATGAATCCCAATGCATTTTTCCCATAGACATTTCAAAAAGTATTTATTTAAAGACGGTTACGCCGCGGACAAAGCCAACTCGAGTCGTGACAACTCATGACAACACAAACAATATTTTGGACCAAACAAATAATTACAAAGAAGAAAAACATTAAAAAAAAGTTTTGTAACCTGCCGTTTTTTTCTTCTTTCTAATTATTTGTTCGGCCCAAAAAATTGTGTTTGTTGTCATGATTTGTCACGACTCGAGTTGGCTTTGTCCGCGGCGTAAACGTCTTTAAATAAATACTTTCTGAAATGTCTATGAGGAAAATGAACGGAGAATCATTTCCTGGTCCATGGTAGGGGGCGGGACTGCGACGCTCTATAGAGTGTCTATGTACGTGTACACCAGTGACTATAGACCCCATCTATAGAGTGTCTATGTACGTGTACACCAGTGACTATAGAGCCCATGTATAGAGTGTCTATGTACGTGTACACCAGTGACTATAGAGCCCATCTATAGAGTGTCTATGTACGTGTACACCAGTGACTATAGAGCCCATCTATAGAGTGTCTATGTACGTGTACACCAGTGACTATAGAGCCCATGTATAGAGTGTCTATGTACGTGTACACCAGTGACTATAGAGCCCATCTATAGAGTGTCTATGTACGTGTACACCAGTGACTATAGAGCCCATCTATAGAGTGTCTATGTACGTGTACACCAGTGACTATAGAGCCCATCTATAGAGTGTCTATGTACGTGTACACCAGTGACTATAGAGCCCATCTATAGAGTGTCTATGTACGTGTACACCTAGAGTGCCGTGTGCCCATATCTCTCTGCCGTTCACAGAATGGATGGAGGACTCGGCGTTGGCAGGCGCCCCCCTGGCCAACTACGCAGCCAATCACCAGGAGACGTACCGAGACCCGCCGCCCCACTCCTCGGTGCCCAACGCCATGGGACAGAAGCGTAAGTCCTAACCCAGGGGGTCTTCAACAGGGGGTCCGGGACCCTAGTCCTAACCCAGGGGGTCTTCAACAGGGGGTCTGGGACCCTAGTCCTAACCCAGGGGGTCTTCAACAGGGGGTCCGGGACCCTAGTCCTAACCCAGGGGGTCTTCAACACGGGGTCCGGGACCCCTAGGGGCTGCCAAATCTGTGTGTGTGTGTGTGTGTGTGTTTTTTTTTTTTACATTAACCACTTTATTATGCAGAGAGTTAGCCGAAAATAGCAGATCTACAGAGTGAGGCGTTGTGAGCTTGTAGCTAGGCTATTTTTTGGCAAAAAGTGGTTTATAGGGTTGAAAAGAGCAGACCAAATACAGAGTGAAAGCTCAAGTTTACCAAGTATTGGCGATTTATGTGGTTAAATGTCTGAAAATGCACATTGACATGAATCCAACATACACCGATCATGACGGCGCTGTCAAACAAGTCTATGAAGCAATCAATGAAAAAGCTTAATCTGCAACACAATTGTATGCAATATTATGTAGTGGGCTCCCTGCTTCATCTCTCTCTTCAGCTAAAGGGGTCCTTGGGCTGAAAAAATAAATCTAATCTTTGACTTACAGGAAATTAATTTTCATACACACGCCTGTCGACTGTTAATATCATTGGCTTTTAGTGCAAAAGGCATAATTTGAGACGACTAAATCTAGGAAATTCATAACACAGGATCATCATGCAACATTTATACCCACTCTGACATTTTTATATGAAAAAATAAATAATTCAGCCTGTGAGTTATCCGCCAAGCCTAGTTGCCCGAGGCCGTGTTTGGGTTTCCGCGATGCCTGTACGCTAGTGATTATGAATACATACTGTTAAGACCGCTCTTTTCCCACTCCAACTTACAGTATATTCAGCGGTGTTTATTGGGATCATATCTAAATGCATTATGTAAGCCTGTTCCCCCATTCTAGTAATGGGGGGGGAACAGGCTTAAACAAGTCATTTTGCTGTCGACACAGCCAGACATTTTGTTAGTGGTTGTGCTAATCTCTCAAGACTGTGTGCACGGCTGCCTTAAACATGTTGTAAGAGGCTCACAGCCCCCTTTCCACGCCCCCTTCCGGTAGATAGTGGTGTCATTTAACATTAGCATTTACACGTTTTTTTCTCTGGAGAATCCAAGTACATTTCCTAATGTAAAAATGTGACAGACCAATATTATTATGAAGCAAACAAGATGGTAAATCAGCTCGAACAGATAGAACAAACCTTACCTTGAGAAAACAAAAGTTGTAGACTTCTTAAATTTCCTCTGTTAACATGTAGTGTCTATGGAGTGACGTCACACTATCACCACTAACGCGGAAAGGGGGCGGGGACATTCTGTGAGATAGTAGGAGTAAACCAAGGGGGCAGGCAGGCTTTCCAACGTTGAAGCTCTCCTCCCTAGTGGTAGGAGGAGGGACTACAGGCGGACCCGTGGATTCATGACCGGGAAACCCCGTGCAGCTGGGCTTTAACATTGAGCGCTCGGTTGCACTTCCGCATTTGACCACCAAAATTTGGTGGTCAAATGCGGAAGTAGACGTTCTCAGACGGTACTTCCGGCAGTCTTCCGGGTGCTTCAAAACGCCACTGAGCAACTTCCACTGACATGAATAGCTGGGGGGGCGGAGCTTCGCGCCAGTTCAGTCTCTATTATATATATACTCTATGGAGTAAACACTAGTAGTAATAAACACAGAAACCGCCCGGGAGGAAGTGGACTCAGAAAGGGGAGGGGCCTAAACCGAGCTCCTGTTTCTACACAAAAAAGGAGATGGTGCACCCAGAGGCAAAAACTAAATATTGTTATATTTTTTAAAAATTGGTTCCCAGATTGTTATTACAGTCTACGGAAGTGTAGTGCCAAGTCCCGGAAAAAGACGTGCTGTGATTGGCCAGTAGTCACTTTGATTGGCAGTTGAGCCGAATACAAGGACACTCACCCCAAAGCATGACTTAGGATTCTGTCCCTATATATCGGGACGTAACTCGAACGCCGCTGTGTCGGCTCGGCTGCAGCCGACTTCGCAACGTTCGGTCTGAAGTCCACTTCAGACGGCACGCCTCCGTCGCAGACGGTTCCGCTTCATTTCAGCCAATCGGAGGAAGGTATGGGCGGTGCTTGGCACAGCACTGCTGTATCCGGTAAACAAGCTTCCCAGATTGATGGTTGCGTAGTCTCTCTCGAGACAGACTGTTGATTCAAATTCAAGGAAAAGAGGGTGCTGTTTTTCCTTTATTTTTTCACGATGGGTTCTCAGATTGGCACCGGCGTGACAGAGCATTAACCGCTTCTCACGTCCCCCTCCTGACTCCCCAACCCCCTCCACTCCTCCCAACTGAGTCGTATATTTTGGCCTCTCTTCAGTGTGGTCTTCATTTGGTCTTTGAACCGCTTCCTCTGCCCACCGGCACTGCGTTGACCGAGGTGTAGCTGGCCGTAGAGGACAGCTACCTCATGCGTTCGTTCTGAGAAATGGAATTCAAAAGGTGCTACACACATACACACACACACACACACACACACACACACACACACACACACACACACACACACACACACACACACACACACTTCTTCAATGGCAGGAATTTGTTGAATGCTGTATTTTTTCCCTTTTAGCTTCATCCCATTTTATTAGTGGCCTGTATTTTCCTATTGGCTGTTGGTTGTCATGGCTGCCAGTTCCCACCTGATGTTGTGTGGGAGTTCAGACTGATCCAGACCGTACTGAATAACTGCCAACTTGCATAAGGTCTTCAGACTAGGACTCAAGTCTAAGACATACAGTTCATCATTAACTGATGAACTGTATGTTAATTGATGTCCCACCATGCAACAGCATACCATGTGATTCGAAGTTATTAAACATGGCACATTCCCTTTGGACGCAACCTTCTTCCAGGTGAACGTCACTGGACTGAATTTCCACAGATCATTGAAGTCCTGGTTATTTTTCCTGCCACCAAATATGAACAGCTCTCCATTGTAGGAAAAGGCTGAATGACAGTAGCGTCCTTCTGGAAGAGGCCGTGCAGAAGGTGTGTTCATGCAGTGGTTGGTCTCTGTGTCAAACACTCTGATGGTCTTGTAGTACTGACCCCCCCAGCCCCCAAATACAAACATCTTTGTCCCGATGATGGTGGCAGAGTGACACATTGAAGCAGGTGGAGGAGTTCCTCTGGTGTTAATTAAAGTCCAGATCATTGTGGTGGTGTCCAACTTGTAGATGTCATTAGTGTTTCTATACCCGGGCCTTCCTCCATGGATAAACATGACCTTCCCAAAGACGCAGGCTGAGTGGCCGTACCTCCCCTCTGGAACAGTCCCAGAAACCTTGGGTGTGAGTATTCTGTGGTCCTCGACATCAAATGCATAAAGAACCTTGCTGTAGTTCCATTTGTCAGTCCTTCCCCCCCAGATGTAGATGAAAGGGTCGATCAGCACAGCTGTGCGGCTGGTGTTCATGGGGTGAACCTCAAGGGGGCGTTGTCCTCTTCCAGGCATTTCTGGTGACAACTTGGTCCAGCATAAAGACACTGTGTTGAAGACATGCACGATAAAGTCTCCTCTAAAGCAGTACACTTTGTGGTCCACTGCTACAGCAGCATCATATGGTGTCTCTGGAAGCCCTTTTAGGTGCACCGTCCAACGAAGCATTTCACAAAGTAGTTTATAGGTTTCTCCCTGTAAAATAATGCAGTCCTGAATACCTTGCATGAATGACTTGAAGGAATGCAGACCTACTGTGTGGGTCAGCACTTATATAGGTTAGCAGGCCTACGTGTGACGTAGACATGATGTCACATGTAGGCCAAGTTGGTGTGTCGTAGATGACTGACGTCATAGACTGACCTGCTACTACTCTGACAACTGCTACAGCTATCCTATTAGTGTTGTAGTCGAGTCCACGAGTGTGGGGTCGAGACCAGATTTCCTTTCTTCTAATTTGATCGGTACAGAAAACACGACGTCCTTCTGTGATATCATCACATGTGATCAACGTGATGAAAGGCGCCCCTCACTTCACACCAGAGTGATTGTTTTTTCGTGGCTTTCTGAAATTACTTTTACTTACTTTACTTTACTTGTTTATTTAGTCGGGACAATGTACATTAATGAACATTACATTAAAAATGCAGTGTAAATATACAGCAAAACATGCTAATTTCCATCTGCAGTCCCCAGACATCGAACATCAAACAGTACAAACAGGGCTGACATACAGGACATAGCATACAAATACGTATTAAGACTAGTAAGAATAAAAAATAAGAAAAGATTAAACTATTATTAGGGTAGGTTTACTCTAATAAGCTCTCTGATACAGCATAAAAAGAGATACACCTAAAATAATTATAATTATGATTTTCAAGCAACCATTTTTTCAAATATTATTTAAAGGAGGAAAATGTAGCACATTCCCTTATATGCAGAGGAAGTCCATTCCATTTTATACAGCCCTGTACTGAGAGGACATTTTGGCCGAATGTTGTTTGCCGGTGCGGCACTTCGCAGTCTCCTCGAGTTGTTGCTCTGGTACTGATTCCCCTATCGGGCTTTCGTTTGATGAATTCACTTAGGGGGGGCGGGCATAGACCATGTAGGGTCTTGTATATGACACGCGGCGGCCAAGTCTATGGACTTTTAACGCTTGTTTAGGGTATGTATTATTATTATAATGTTTTGCCAGCTAAGTCTATGGACTTTAGTGTGACACGTCACATGTTATGACCATGTGACATGGGGACCGATGGAACATCCTCATACAATGGATTCCTACTCCATCCATTGTATGAGTAATCTTTTTTTTCCTTTGTTTTTTTACTTTTTTGTCTCCTCTTCTCTATGGTCTGTTGGTTGTCATGGCTGCAAGTTCCCACCTGATGTTGTGTGGGAGTTCAGACTGATCCAGACCGTACTGAATAACTGCCAGCTTGCATAAAGTCTTCAGACTAGGACTCAACTCAATTCTAAGACATACAGGTCATCATTGGCTGTGGTGTATGATCTACGTCCTCCAAAGAGGATGATACGATCTCCCACCATGCAACAGAATACCATGTGACTCCATGGCATGTTGTAAGTTCTTAAACATGGAACATTCCCTTTGGAATGCAGCACAGACAGCCTGTTCCCCCATTCTAGTAATGGGGGGGAACAGGCTTAAACAAGTCATTTTGCTGTCGACACAGCCAGACATTTTGTTAGTGGTTGTGTAATCTCTCAAGACTGTGTGCACGGCTGCCTTAAACATGTTGTAAGTAGGAGTAAACACTAGTAGTAATACACACACAAACCACCCGTGAGGAAGTGGACTAAGAAAGGGGAGGGGCCTAAACCGAGCTCCTGTTTCTACACAAAAAAGGAGATGGTGCACCCAGAGGCAAAAACAAAACGGGGGAAAAAAATATTGTTATACCCTTTTTTTTTAATTGGTTCCCAGATTGTTATTACAGTCTACGGAAGTGTAGTGCCAAGTCCCGGAAAAAGACGTGCTGTGATTGGCCAGTAGTCACTTTGATTGGCAGTTGAGCTAAATACAAGGACACACACCCCAAAGCATGACTTAGGATTCTGTCCCTATATATCGGGACGTAACTCGAACGCCGCTGTGTCGGCTGCAGCCGACTTCGCAACGTTCGGTCTGAAGCCCACTTCAGACGGCACGCCTCCATCGCAGACGGTTCCGCTTCATTTCAGCCAATCAGAGGAAGGTATGGGCGGTGCTTGGCACAACACTGCTGTATCCGGGCCAGTGAGGCACTCCAACGTTGAAGCACTGGGCCCTAGTGGTAAGAGGAGGGACTACAGGCGGACCCGTGGATTCATGACCGGGAAACCCCGTGCAGCTGGGCTTTAACATTGAGCGCTCGGTTGCACTTCCGCATTTGACCACCAAAATTTGGTGGTCAAATGCGGAAGTAGACGTTCTGAGACGGTCCTTCCGGGTGCTTCAAAACGCCACTGAGCAACTTCCACTGACATGAATAGCGGAGGGGGCGGAGCTTCGCGCCAGATCAGTCTCTATCCTTCTTTATACTCTATGGATAAACATGCAGCCTTTCCTAAAACAAGCCTCATAGCAGCTTGTCTAATTAGCACCGGCGTGGTCTCTCTCGAGACAGACCGTTGATTCAAATTCAAGGAAAAGAGGGTGCTGTTTTTCCTTTATTTTTTCACGATGGATTCTCAGATTGGCACCGGCGTGACAGCATTAACCGCTTCTCACGTCCCCCTCCTGACTCCCCAACCACCTCCACTCCTCCCAACTGAGTCGTATATTTTTTCCTGTCCCCGAGTCGTCCTCCTCTGTCATGTTGTCTCTTGTTCACCATATCGATGCTGTGGGGAAGAAACCTCCTATCTACTGTATCTCCATATTCTTTTTCGTAAATTATCGCCCTTACTTGATCATACTACAGCGTCACACAAAAGCATCAAGCAATCAGCTTGAACTTGTACAGTAGATCTGTTTCTTTTGCTATTTGGACATATGAGGTTTCCACCCGACGGAGACGATATTGTTCACCCTTTATTTTGTTTTATTTTTCACTGTTTTAGTCTGCCTCTTTCTCCGCGGTTGTTCTTCTCGTTGTGCGGTATCTATCCGAGGCCTTGTCTCTTTCTCAAGACCAATGATTCAAAAATGTCCGACCCTCCTTTATTTCTTCGGTCACATTTCCGTCTGCTTCCCCCGGACCCCGCCCGGTACAGTTTCGTCTGCTTCCTCGGCCATGAGTCTCGTATCAGCATCTTTACATTCACCTCATGCGTTCGTTCTGAGAAATGGAATTCAAAAGGTGCTACACACGCACGCACGCACGCACGCACGCACGCACGCACGCACGCACGCACGCACGCACGCACGCACGCACGCGCGCGCGCGTGCAGAAAGAACGTTGCAGAAAGGCCACAAGCACAGTGACATTGACCAGCTCCAAGGGTAATGCATTTTTCATGGTATGAGTGCACCGCAGCACTGCCGTGGCATGTCGTTGGCCAGTCTGGAAGGTGGAGTAGCGTTCCTTCCTCCTTGACCCTCGTCCTCCTTATAACCCATCCAGACCGGGAAAGCATCTGCGTCGTTTTGTTAGTTACATTAGTTGGCGATTAAAATAATCTTGCAAATCTGTGCAAATCTTTGAATATAATATATGTTTGCTTCTGGGGGTCCCTCCCTGGAACAAACTATTTTGAAATGTGCCAAATACATAACATTTTTTGGAGGGGGGAGGGGATGGTTTGAGAACCACTGATTATAGCAACACGTCTCTCAGGAAACTGTTAGGATTTAGAAGACACTTTTAGAGTCGACGTCTCAGGTCTTGCTGGGTTAAAGTCAGTCTGTCCCTCCGTCTCCCCCTCTCACTGTGTCCCCCCCCCCCATGTCTCTGTCCTCTAGACGGTGTGGACGTCCTCCGCTTCGTGTACTATAAAGTCATTTTAATACGTCGTCTCCTCAACACTTCTCGCTGGATATCCACGCGGCTCTTCCGTCTTCTCCTCTCTCCGCCTCTTCTCCTAGGGTCAATATCGTTAGCGCCCACGCCACGCGGCGCACTCTCTGAAGTCAGAACGCTGCCGGCGCCGCCGAGGCAAATAGCCTCACTTCATTTTGACTTATCGCATCTCTGATCTCTCCTCATTTCATTCCTAATGCCAGATAATGATTTTTCTTCCGCGCCTCTTCATTTCCTTTGTGGACGGACACCGGGGCACACCCAGAGAGAGAGAGAGAGAGAGAGAGAGAGAGACACCGGGGCACACCCAGAGAGAGAGAGAGAGAGCGAGACGGGAAAGCATCATTTTTTTTATTTTGTCTAGCCTACTGTATATACTGTAGTGTTTCAGAAAACGCTCACGATTTAAAACAGTGGTTCTCAAAAATAGCAAGCTCACACTTGCTAGTGTTACATTAGTGTACTGTGGACCTCAAATGTTTGAAAAATGTTGAATATTTTTTGTTTTTGTTTTGTTCTTTTAACACAAATCTTCTCTTCTGGGGGTGTCCCTGGCACAAAACATTTTCACATGGCCAAATAAAATACACATCAATTTGGGGGGGTCTGAACTGCATGTAAACAAAGGCTGTGTGGAGGAGCGGGCGATCGTATTTCCTTTCACCCGAAAATACATTTTGTAACCGCGATCATCGGTTCTTTAGTTACATAGCCGTTGAATAAAGCTTGTTTCGGTCAAAAAACACAATCTGGGAAAAGAATCTGAGATAAATGTATTTTATGTAAATCTAATAACGTCGGGGCGAACTTGGCAGTCAGTAAGACCACGTTGAGGTGAGGCGCGTGTGCATTGTTCCAAGCGTCGTGCATCATGTCGACGAGCACCGGGCGTTACCTGTTCTTATGCGATGTGGCAGTTGAGGCCGGGATCTCTCTTCAGTAGTCTGATCATCACACAGACCAAATCTGTCACGCCACCAACGGGTTCGTCTCCCAAACAGCTGCTCATAAATCATCCGGGGGGTTGTTTGATAAACCGCTCATGCACACACACACACACACACACACACACACACACACACACACACACACACACACACACCGTTCTCACCACACCTGAATCTGCAGGCTGCTTGCAAGTAACGGTTTGTTTTTTTAATGTCGTTGCTGTCGCGCAGAAACCTCTTATCTCCATATTTTGCCTTTGTGTGCGTGTGTTTTTTTTGGTAAATTAACACCCCACTTGATCATACCTAAAGCGTCACACAAAAGTAGCAGATCCGCAACCTCGTACCGCGGTGCAACGCGACACGTTTTGAGCTTGTAGATCCGCTAATGAATTGAATTAGAATCCTGAAGAGAAACGGGTTTTGGACGTACAGTATGAGGTTTCCACCCGCCAGAGACGATTATATGTGCAACGCCGTTGTCAAAATATGCGGATCCTTTTAAGCAAAAAAAATGTTTTATGTAAATGTGTGAAAAGCTGAATGGAAATGTCAGATAAAAAAAAATAGAAATGCATGTGTCATCTCATCTATCATGTGATCTTAACACAGAACCGTCGCAGCTAAGATTGCTTTTTTTGGCTGCTTTCTTTGGATTGTTTAAGTGTGACAGAAACGTGTGTGTGTGTGTATTGATTGATTTATTGATTGAATACTTTATTAGACAGAAATGTAAAACAGCACGTTGGTACAGTCAGACATTAAGGCTAAAAGGATAACACAAAAAAAAGTCCTGGGGACTTGTTTGCATTGTGTTTTCAATTCATCATTCAGCATAATGCATGCCATCAACAAATAAAAGAACTGCACCCTTGTGATCTCCTGATTTTTCAGGCCAGACACCAGTGATTCACATTGTGTGTGTGTCTGTGTGCGTGTGCGTGTGCTTGTGCTTGTGTGCGCTGCGTGTCTGCGTGTGTGTGTATTTATGTGTTCTGTCCAGGAGGGAAGCCATTCTTCACGCGGAACCCGGCGGAGCTGAAGGGCACCTTCATCAACACCAAGCTGAAGAAGAGTCGCAGAGGCTTCGGCTTCACGGTGGTGGGCGGCGACGAGCCCGACGAGTTCCTCCAGATCAAGAGTCTGGTCCTGGACGGACCCGCCGCCCTCGACGGCAAGATGGAGACAGGTCAGTCTGCTACTAGTCTCGCGTAGCCGGCGTGCTTTCTGGTCTGGAGGGGCGGGCACAAGCACTGGAGAAATATTGGTTCACCGATCAGAGCCTGCTCCCCTCCGCCCCTCCCCTCCCTGGTAGAAAACAGCGGAAGAAACCGACGTCACTATATTGAGAGCGACGCCCCTCTGCACTGTAGTTCACTCCCACTCCTAGACCAGGAAATGTCTCACGTTTCCCCAGGCTTTCATTTGCTGAGCCATAGCAGACGAAAATAAAAACCTGGGTACTCAGATCAGAGCACACTCCTCTGTTACTGGAGTTTCTGTAGCCTAGATCACTGTTTCCCAAACAGTGGGTCGGGACCATTTGTGGGTCACAGACCAATTTTTATGGATCACAACTCGCGTAAAAAAATCCCATTTTCTTTTCGTACACAAGAAAGTTAATTTATTTGTTTATTTGAAAAGGATCCCCATTAGCTGATGCCATGGCAATCAGCCAGTCTTACTGCAGTCCTCACAATTCATATTACAAAACACATAAATGAAAACTACAACACATTCATTCACATTACAGTTACATCAATATCAATATAAAAACACATTAAATTGCATTAATTCACATTAGTTACATCAATATCGATATAAAACAAAAATAAAACATAAACACTGGTACGAAATAACTTACACAAATTAATTTGGCCTAAAGTTAGTTCATCTGCGTTCCAGTAAATACCTCTGCCCTTTTTCTTTTTTGAATGGTGCAGCCGCTCCAATGCACAGCTTTGTGTGTCTGTCTGTCCGTTTGAGCACAACATGTCCGTGACGTTGCATGTTATTGACATCACCAGACGGCATCATTGTGATGAAAGGCTTTTTTCACCTTCTTTTTTTTTAACCCATTCAGGCCTGACGTCGAAATTTAGTTTTCTAAATCATGACAATTTTCGGAAAGATTTGAGGCACATTTTAACGATTTTTCAAAAATAGCAGACCTACAAGCTCATAGCGCGCCACTCGGTGGCGCGCTATGAGCTTGTAGATCTGCTATTTTTCAATAGCTAAATTATAACAATGTTTAAAACACCAAAAGGGGTTCCCGCCCCAAAATGGGTTAATGGTTAATGTGGTTAAACGCTAACGTGACATGGATGCGTTCCAGGTCTCAATGGATTAAGTGGGGCCAAAATATCTTTTTGGGGGTCCTTGACATGAAAATGTCAAAATGCCGCTGAGGTGGCCCTCAAACATTGGGTAGGGACCCCTGCAAAAATATTTTTCAAAAGAATTACAGAATATATTGTGTTCATAGGTAAAGTAGTAGTAGTGTGGTTAATTCATAATGTATTTTTGTAAGTTCGAGGTCCCCAGGGAAACAACCAAATGTATGTTTTGGGTGTTGAGCTGTAAAACGTTTGTAGAAAGAAACACATGGACAACACCTGACCGTCTCGCTCTCTCTCTCTCCCCCTCCCTCCCCTCGGTTCCCACTGCAGGCGACGTGATCGTCTCGGTCAACGACACGTGCGTGCTGGGCTACACCCACGCCCAGGTGGTGAAGATCTTCCAGTCCATCCAGATCGGTTCCATGGTCAACCTGGAGCTGTGCCGCGGCTACCCGCTGCCCTTCGACCCCGACGACCCCAACACCAGCCTGGTGACCTCTGTGGCCATCCTGGACAACAAGGACCCCGTCATCGTCAACGGTAACCAGGACCCCGGCCACGCTAGTGTTGACTTTAGGTCCATTAACTAAAGGTCCTTTTAGACGGGCAGCGACGTGCCTAGTAATTCATTTTTCAACGAGAGGCGCAGCTGCGCAAACATGAGAGTAATTCATTAGAGCGAGAAAGAGGAGTGTGTGGTCAGTAATCAGCAGATCGTGATCGACGTTTGCGCTACTTTATGCCGAATAGAAGTGGTCTCGGTCCCAGACTTTTATTTTTCTCCCTGGAAATAAAAATGTCTGGGTTTCCGAGGCTAAAATGTGACTAAAACTACATGAAAATGTATTAAAAAAAAAGACCATGACTAAAACTAAATAAAAACATGTGCTGTCAAAATCAACACTACAGGCCACGCCTACGACTCACCCTCCGGCCACAAGAACAACAACGGCGAGGGCGGGCTCAACAACGGCCTGCCTCGCCCCCACAGCCCCCACGGCGGCTCCGACACGTCGTCGCAGCTCGGAGGCTACCCCGCTGACCTGGCCTCCTCCATCGCCACGCAGCCCGAGCTCATCACCGTGCACATGGAGAAGGTACACAGACACCCCCCCCCCCCCCCCCCCCCCCCTTAGTTGTATGGCCGTACCGGAGTAATATAGCAAGAGAGTGGCGACACTAGCGTTGACTCCCATTGTAACAATGGAATGCGGAAGTGCTCGTTCTATCTCAATGGGATAGTTCCAGTCATAGGAGCAATGTTTGGAACTATAGCCCAAAGGCACCCGCTTTGTGGCGAGATCAAAGCGTGTCGCTACTCTCCTACTCTACACTCTGGGCCGTACAGCTTGTGAATAAGATAAGAGAGAGCCCTACGGCTGTGCCGTTTGTGAAACAAGCCTGTAAATATCTGGAAAGCCCTTTTTTGTATTGTAAACCCTAACCCTATTGTAAACCCTAAGACCCTACGGCTGTGCTATTTGTAAATTAGCTAAGGGAAGGGAGACCCTACGAGTGTGCTGTTTGTGGAACAAGCTTCTAAATGTTCTTTCCCGACTTGATCTCCTTGAACCATTTAGGACGAGAGCGCATTTGTGTCGCTTTAGCGTTTAACCACTTTAACCATTATTTTATACTTTAGCTATTTTTGAAAAGTCGTGAAAATGTGTGCAATTCTTTGAATATATTGTGACAGTAGCACATTGTTATGTTATTCTGCTTTGTTTATCCTGTGCATGTTATTTATTTTGAAATGAAATGTAACGTGTGGTGCTGAGTTTGAATATTATTATTATTATCTCCATTCACGAGTAAGGTAATGGGCCTTGTACCTGGGGTGATTGACAGGTGACAGAGATTGATGTCGCCACCCATCCAAGGTTATATGTAGGAAGTGACACACAGGGAACAGGGGGACAATTGTAAACAGAGTGTAGGCCTACACAGAGGGGAAGAGGAGCTCCAGGCGCCAGATCACGTCCGATTTAAGTTAAAGTTTAATCTGTGCGTCTGCAGCCATTGTGAAGAACTGTCAAACTGTCGGGTCCAACGGGGGAATTAAGCAACTGCTTAATTGTCGCTGCCGTCGGAGCGATCAGTGTTGGGATCTAAAACTGTCGGTGTTTGCTGCTCGGAGGCTACGTACCGGTGAGATCGATCCTGAACTGTTCTTGTGGATTATAAACATTTCGGGGTACCCCATTCTTATTTTCATTTAACCGTTTTGAGCGGAGGAGCGCTGCGTTTCTTTGGAACTGCAATAGACTAGTGCGTGCGCGGCGCTTAATTGGAGAAGAGGACGGACGCGGACTTTATTATTTATTTAACATTGAGCGTGGTTTTGCATTGTTGACTTTGGGGGGGTTATTGTTCATTGTCTGTAGTTGACGTCGTGACGCAAAGCGTTGCAGAGCGTCGGGATTTGTTTGGGGCGTGAGGGGTTTTGAAAGTGTATATTGGTTTGTTGATGAAGTTCGTTTGCCTGTTTATTTATTTTATTTCATAGGGAGAGAGACAGCGACAGACGCACTGTGCCAAGTGCACTGGTTCAACTGAACACCGTTGTGTATGACAATCTCATCTCTCTATATAAATACTACAAATATAACCCTACGATTCCGCTTAATTTTTCCTTAGTTAATGATTTGCCTTAATGCACAAAGGGTGATTGTTACAATATATTATTTCACAGCAAACGTTTTTAACTCACATCTTTGCTTCTGGGGGACCTGGAATAACATATTTTTTGGGGTTGGTGGCCAACATCATTTGTGGGGTCCTTGACATGAAATAGTTTGAGAACCACTGATATAGAAACACAGGTTTTTCAGAAAACTTGATCATGATTTAGAAGACTTGTAGAATCTGTTCTCTCTCTCTCTTCTTCCCTTTTTTAGTTTCCACTTTTTTTTACTCGTGAAACTGTGACGTGACACTAAAGACTGATTCTGATTATTCTGATTCTGATTCCTGAAGGGCGACAAGGGCTTCGGCTTCACCATCGCCGACAGCCCGGGCGGCGGGGGCCAGCGGGTCAAGCAGATCGTGGACTACCCGCGCTGCCGCGGCCTGAAGGAGGGCGACATCATGGTGGAGGTGAACAAGAGGAACGTGCAGAGCCTCAGCCACAACCAGGTGGTGGACCTGCTCAGCAAGTGTCCCAAGGGCAGCGAGGTCACCATGCTGGTGCAGCGAGGTAAGGAAGGGCCAAGGCTCGTTTCACCCGTTAAGCGCTGTAGTGGGGTCAACTGGTGGGGACCCCCAGGGGTCCTTGAGGGAGTTCCAGGGGGGTCCCCCAGCTAAATGATAGTTTGGAACCAAATGGACCCTTATTTTTATTATTATTTTTTTTTTAATCCTTTATTTACCCAGGGTAGTAGCTCCTGTGCTCATGTTCAGCAACGCCCTGCACATAGAGACACACAGACAGACACACATTAAAACCTGGGAGCTGACCAGTGCAACCACAGTCTTATACTGTTGGCCACTAAGCAGCTCCAGGGGGAGCAGTTGGGGGTTCAGTGCCTTGCTCAAGGGCACTTCAGCGGTGTTGGGTGAGTGACAATCACTTTCCAACCCAGCTTTTTCCTGCCCGTCCGGGGAATCGAACCGGCAACCTTCCGGCAACAAGGGCGCTCCTCTAACCCTTAGGCCACCACTGCCCTTATATGGGTCTGTAACTCTGAGAGTTAAATTAACATTGATTTTACAAAATAAATTGGGCTCTCAGAGATAGAAATGCCATTACATGGGGGGGTCCGTAGACTAATGCGTGTCAAATTGGGGGTCCTTGAAATGAAACGGGTTGAGAATCACTGCTTCAAATGGTGGTCCGTGGGCTAATTAGTGTCAATTTGGGGGTCCTTGACATGAAAAGGTCTGGGGGAACCCCTGCTGTAGAGAGATGTGCTGACGGACGGATGGCTCAGGGTGCACGCTGGGCAAGACCTACGCTGTAGACCAAGGGTTCTCAACGTTTTTGGGAAAATGCTTTGGCCATGTCTCGCGATTGATTGATTGATTGATTGATTGATTGAATAGAAGAAGAAAGTACAGAGGTACAGTTATGCAACAATGCTAAAAGGATAACACACAAAGCCCAGAGGGCTTGTTTCCTATGTGGTCCTGTATGTATTCAATTCATCAAGACATATAAAGACATACAATACTATACAAGAAATCATCAGTACTAGTAGGAATAAAAGTATATTTACTGAGAAACAGTTGGGGGTCATTTCTTTTGGCAAGCTAGAAGAATAGGCCTATCTCACAGCCCGCTTTCCACGCCCACTTCCGGTAAATAGTGGTGTCATTTAACATTAGCATTTACACGTTTTTTTCTCTGGAGAATCTAAGTACATTTTCTAATGTAAAAATGTGACAGACCAATATTATTATGAAGCAAACAAGATGGTAAATCAGCTCGAACAGATAGAACAAACCTTACCTTGAGAAAACAAAAGTTGTAGACTTCTTAAATTACCTCTGTTAACGTGTAGCGTCTATGGAGTGACGTCACGCTGTCACCACTAACCCCGAAAGGGGGCGTATTAAGGGGGCGGGGAAATTCTGTGAGATAGGCTTATTGCAACCGGGTGCTCTTTCATGGCGGTTTTGAAGGAGGGAACGGAGTCGCACTTTTGTATGGCGTTCCACATTTTGGTGGCATAATAGTAAAATGAATTCATCCCCAAGTTTGTGCCGAATCTGGGGGGGTTCATGGAAACGGTCCCGAGATGAAGCTACTTGGGGAGTCGTCAGAGGAGCGTTGCATGCTGGGAGCTGTCATAACGCCAGGAAGGGAAAGTTAAAAAGGAGAGACGGGAGAACGAGGGACTATGAACAGATAGAGAAGCAAAGCAGTCTCTCTGTCTCTCTCTCTCTCTCTCTCTCTCTCTCTCTCTCTCTCTCTCTCTCTGCTGGAGATGTGATTTCCTACAGTGTAAGCTTCTGAGTTGTTGTCCGTCTGTCCCCTGTTTTTTTTCTGTTTTTTTTGACACCATGTCTCATAGTTAGTTTGGAGATGAAGCCGAAGGCAGCATCTTTTTAGACGTGCTACCACCACTAGACTGTCTGCTGCACAGTAAAGGCTGTTTCAGACGGGCAACGAGGCGTTCCTCTCGCCTGGATCAGCGACGCGTCGCGGCACAGTTCGCCACAATCCAGGTCTAGTCGCCCGCGGCCGCATGCACAAACGAGCAGGCGCGCTACAATTTCACAGGACCTTATACGTCGTGGCTTACGTCGGCGTGCGTCCAAAATGATCGCCCGCCTCTCATTGAAGATGAATTACCGGGGCGTGTCAGTCGCTTCCCGTCTTAAAAAGCCTTCAAGAGAAAATTGCTCACTGTGTGCCTCCCATTATTTCTACCAACACCAATCTTTGCCGATGGAACGCGTACAGTGAATGCTGTACGTCGTTGCGCGACATGCTTTTGTCAAACCTGTGATTGAAAAACCCTCGTCACACAAAAGCACTAAATGGAGAGAGACTGCAATGATTAAGATTGAATTTTTGTCTTTTTTCCCCAACATCACAAGAGCCAGTCTCGGAGACCTCCAGAGCTCTAAACGCACCGTGTGATACAAGTAATTGGACCGTTTTCTCTGTCAGGGCAGTTGGTAGCCGGCCCGTGCCTTATTAATTTGAGCGATTGAAAGGTCTCTGTGCGTGCGTGCCTGAGTGCGCGCGTGCGTGCGTGCACATTTTATCTCGCCTGTAAGGATAAATCCTCAGAACTGTCAGGAGGGGAGGATTGGATTGGATGAACAGTGGCCTTGTAACAACATTGTAGTTCGCTTTCTTCTCTCTCTCTCTCTCTCTCTCTTTCTCTGTATCTCTCTCTTTCTCTCTCTCTCTCTCTCTCTCTCTCTCTCGTTCAGTCTCCCATCCTCGCGGTCTCCTTCATTGCCTTTCTGACAGCCACACACACGCACACGCACCCCAAGCCACTCCATTCCTCCCCCATGTCTTTATTAATGAGAGACATTACTTCATGGCGGCTAGTGTACACAACACGCCCATAAAGTGCTCCACACAGCTCCATAATGCTCAGGGTCTTTATGGGCTTGTCAATAACGGACGGGGGTTTAGCGAGAGGGGTTATGTAAACCATACTGACAGACACACCACTCACTGTGAGAGACAGTCCACAGCACATTTATACAGTACCTCCTCAGGTAAAAGGGAATAACAGCAGGTGAGTGGTTATGGTTGCACAAGCCACGTTAAACTGGATTCATACTTATAGTTGCGTATTGTATTGTTATTGGCCAAAAACTATTTTCACTTTTTGGTACATTAACGCCCTTGGTTCCTGCACTAATTACACCCCACAGCGTCACGCAAAAGCATCAAAAGTATCAGATCTACAAGCTTGCGATGCGTTTCGAACTTATAGATCTGATGCTTTTACTATTTTTCACTTTGATTCCTGAAAAGTAACAATTTTGGACATAATGCCATAATGCCTAGAAGTGGAAGAGCTGCCTGGACATGGTGTGTTTTGTAAAAGACAAAGACATATTGAGCCTCACTCGTGAAAGGTGCTTACACTCAGTCATATTGGTCTTAAAGCTCTTGTATAGAGCGTTTCCACAAAGCACACACACTGCTCACAAACAAAAACATGTGCGAATGCAATTAGACTGCCTTTGTCTTCATGCCAAATCAATTAATGTAGTCGTGCCGAACGAAAATGTTTCAGTGCCCAATGTTTAAAAAAGAATAAGAGTCTATTGCTTTTTTCCAAAGTAAAGACACTTAACTCATTCCCTGCCAACGTTAAAGCATCATCTAAACTGCTGTCTCCGGCATTCAGAGAGTTTTTCTAACCTTTTTAAAAACCATAGAATATTATTCGTCGCCACGATCTGCCCACGGTTGGTCTCAAAAGATGCACGTGGCTGTCCTGCTTAGCTACGCGTAGCCAGCCTTCAATCTGCCTTTGCAATGCAATGTTACCCCAGGCAGGGGTTGCTCAATTGTGGCCGTATTTCGCGGACCAGCAGTAGTGTAGGACCAACCAGGGCCCAGTATGCACATGGGCGGGCTTACCAGGCTATCTAACCAACCAGGGCCCAGTTTGTGTGCTGCGCTGCTCTGATTGGTTGTAGGTCTTACCATTAGAGTCCGTTTGAATCTTTTTGTAAACACACCTTGGAAACAATCTAAACACTGAGGGGAACCAGACTAATATCCACACAGTGATATTAGTCTGGCTACGCGAGGCTATGTGCTGCTATTGGGGGGAAAATAGTGTTTAACAGTGGTTAGAGAAGTTGTGGAAAAAAGAAAAACAATTGTTATTGTGAGAAATATACACAGTGGTTATCAAAGTAATAACTTAATTGAAAAAGAGTTACACAGTATGACGGTAGTAAACGTATCTTCTTCTCACGTAAACACGAGAGCAATCATTTAATTTCACTCTCACAAAAGTTCCCTTAAATAACCCGTCTCATCTGCAAAAACACCAGATATTTCTAACAAGTTGACATGGCGTCGCAGTGCACATTTAAATAACCCTCTGCAGTGCAGAAGTTTTTACCCTAAATAAAAAAATACAGGTCAACTCAATTCATTGAAACTAAGATATTTGATAAAAAGAAAAAGATGTAACCACTACGACCGAAAATTCTAATGTCCCTAGAAAATTGCTTGAGACTCGGCACAGCAGTTTTTATTAGGCGTTCCATCATGCTCGTTTAAGCACGGCTGGGTGGCTATTTCAACCAAAACGACCTGTTGTGTAATGGACATTGGATTGTTCAGTTATCTTGATACCACTGTGGAAAGTCCTCTAGGGAGGGAGACCACTATACAAATACAGTATATAGCTGCCTGAGGAAGGGTTATCACGCTCAAAACGCTGAGTAGTCTGTATGTTTTAAGTTTGTTCTTTTGCCTAAACAAACACTTGAAAAATTGGATTGTTTTAAGGCATTAAAACATTGTTTTTGCTTTATACAGTGGTCTCCCTCCATTGTTTATTCGTCTCAGTTCTCCAGAGAGGCAAAAGCCCGCCGTACAGACCTTTATAGATACAGTGTACACAGACATTATTTGGGGGAATTTATAGATAGGTGGTAAAAGGTCAAATATATAAAAATAAAAAGGTTCTCTGTGAGATAGTGGGACGTGCGTTGGCTCAGTCCCTGGCTGTTTGTGCTTGCTGTCATACCCCCATAACCACACGGCCAGACCACTACATACATGTCAGCTCTCATGTGTCAGCCGCGCTCACGCATGTGTCACACTACAGGCATACCGTAGTGTACACATGTGCAAACACATACACACACATACATGCGCACACACACATACACACACATACATGCGCACAAACACATACACACACACACGGATCAAGGAAAGAGAGACGGGTTCTATTGCCACAGAGCCTTAATTACTGTGTTTTCTCTCTTCACTCTCGTCGATGTGCGTCTGCCTCTAATTGGGCTCCTGATGTCAGCTTTGCTTACTGCACATCTTCAATCTCTTCCTCGCGCCGAGCAAATGCTGCAAGAGCATTCACGCACCGCACGCACGCACGTATGCACACGCGCGCGCACACACACACACACACACACACACACACACACACACACACACACACACACACACACACACACACACACACACACACACACAGTAACATCCAATTACAGACCCTGGCCAGGGAGACCCTGGTGCTCTCTTAATTGGTGGAGATCTTTCTCGCGCTCTCTCTCAATCTCAATCTTCCCCCCTCTCCTCTCCTACTCTCCTCCTTCCCTCAACCACCTATACTGTAGTGTAGATTCCCCCAGCCTCCTCCTCTCCTCTCCTCTCCTCTCCTCTCCTCTCCTCTCCTCTCCTCTCCTCTCCTCTCCTCTCCTCTCCTCTCCTCTCCTCTCCTCTCCTCTCCTACTCTCCTCCTTCCCTCAACCACCTATACTGTAGTGTAGATTCCCCCAGCCTTCTCCTCTCCTCTCCTCTCCTCTCCTCTCCTCTCCTCTCCTCTCCTCTCCTCTCCTACTCTCCTCCTTCCCTCAACCACCTATACTGTAGTGTAGATTCCTCTCCTCTCCTCTCCTCTCCTCTCCTCTCCTCTCCTCTCCTCTCCTCTCCTCTCCTCTCCTCTCCTCCTTCCCTCAACCACCTATACTGTAGTGTAGATTCCTCTCCTCTCCTCTCCTCTCCTCTCCTCTCTTTCTCCTCTCCTCTCTTTCTCCTCTCCTCTCCTCTCCTCTCCTCTCCTCTCCTCTCCTCTCCTCTCCTCTCGCCCACGTGCATATACAAACCAATCCCGGGGGGAGCTGTGTGCATACGTACACTTTCATTAGTCTCTCTCTCTCTCTTTCTCCCACACTCTCTCACGGTGTGTGTGTGTGTGGGTGTGTGTACTGTATGTTTGTGTGTGTGTGTGTGTGTGTGTGTGCGCGTGTGTGTGTGTGCGTGCGTGCGTGCGTGCGTTTTTACCCCCCTCCCCCAAAACACTGGTAGCATACTGAGTTACTTCCCCCATACAGCCGTTGGGGGAGAAGGTGAGATCCATGAATCAAGAAGCAGAAAACAAGTGACAAGCCCCCCGAATGTCATTAAAGCCTCTCCGGGGTCTCTGAGGATATGGTCCCTGTCGGGTGGGAAACCTCCTACGTCCAAAACGGTTAACATTTTAACGATTCAAATTCCAAAAACTGCAAAGGCAAGCAGATCGAAAAGATTTTACGGATCTTCTAACTTGTTATGCTTTTGTGTGTATACCCCCCAATTTGTATTTACACCCCCATTACAATTAGAACTGCAGACTCACTCCCAATGCTCCGCCGTCGTCTGAAAACCCACCTCTTCAGAGTCCATCGTATAGCCTGTAGCACTGCCCTAGCCTCGGTGGCCTTACAGGCATATGCCTGTAAGGCTAAACGTTATGTAACTTAGATAGCATTTTATGTAGACATAGTACTCCTAGTACACAATTACGCATATGTTTCATTATTTAGATATTCCACTGTTGGGTTCTTAGCTTACGTATGATTCACGAAGACTATTTCTTGTTTTTGTTCTTGCATACTGTAAATCGCTCTGGATTAACCCATTTTGGGCGGGAACCCCTTTTGGTGTTAGGATTATGTTATGCTTTAGCTATTGAAAAATAGCAGATCTACAAGCTCGTAGGTCTGCTATTTTTGAAAAATCGTCAGAAAACTGTCAGGATGTAGAAGACATTTATAGAATCTGATCTCAGGTCAAAATGGGTTAAGAGCATCTGCTGAACGCGTAAATTGTGACCCTTTAGTAGGATGATCAAGTAGGCTGTTGATTTACGTGGAGAACAAAAAGGTTAGAATATGGAGATAAGAGGTTTCCGCCCAGCAGCGACGATATGCTGGTTTCATCTTCTCTCTAAAACTCTCTCCACCTGTAATAATATGTGTTATGATCCCCCCCCATCCCATCCCATCCCCATAAGGTACTCTCTCCACCTGTAATAATACGTGTTATGATCCCCCCATCCCATCCCATCCCATCCCCATAAGGTACTCTCTCCACCTGTAATAATACGTGTTATGATCCCCCCCATCCCATCCCATCCCCATAAGGTACTCTCTCCACCTGTAATACTATGTGTTATGATCCCCCCCATCCCATCCCATCCCCATAAGGTACTCTCTCCACCTGTAATAATACGTGTTATGATCCCCCCCATCCCATCCCATCCCCATAAGGTACTCTCTCCACCTGTAATAATACGTGTTATGATCCCCCCATCCCATCCCATCCCCATAAGGTACTCTCTCCACCTGTAATAATACGTGTTATGATCCCCCCCCCATCCCACCCCATCCCCATAAGGTACTCTCTCCACCTGTAATAATACGTGTTATGATCCCCCCCATCCCATCCCATCCCCATAAGGTACTCTCTCCACCTGTAATAATACGTGTTATGATCCCCCCCCCCCCCCCATCCCATCCCCATAAGGTCTCGTTAATACCGCGCACACAAGCTCTTTTGAGAGGGGCTTCTCTACTGTCAAAAGTGGAGGGTACGCACAGTATCTGCTTCCTTAACCCATTCTGGGCGGGAACCCCTTTTGGTGTTAGCATCACGTTATGCTTTAGCTATTGAAAAATAGACCTACAAGCTCATAGCGCGCCACCGAGTGGCGCGCTATGAGCTTGTAGGTCTGCTATTTTTGAGAAATCGAAGAACGACTGACATAGAAACATTGCTTTTTCAGAAAACTGTCATTTTCAAACGGACATTTTTAGAATCTGATCTCAGGTCAAAATGGGATAACATCAAGATGCTCTCTCACACACACACACACACACACATACACACACACACGCACGCACGCACGCACGCACGCACACACACACGCATGCACGCGCGTGCCGCAAAACTGTATGGGGGCGTGATTTACGACTTCAATCAGCGATGTGCTTTCACGCCGCGACGTTGCCTTCATTTGTCTAACC
>NC_136790.1:19760555-19792311 GCF_951216825.1 Electrona antarctica | reverse complement strand
GGTTTTGGGAAGCCGGTCGGTCTGTCTGCATGGGTTCTGTGGGTGAGTGATGATGCTGCGGAGGTTTTCGGGATCACCAAACCAGATGCATGCCAAGTGTTGGTGTACTGTAATGTTCACCAATTGTTGCTGTTGGGCAGAAACCTCTTATCTCCATATTTTTTGTGTCTTTTCGTAAATTAACGCCCTAATTTACCCATTTTGGCCTGAGATCAGATTCTAAAAATGTCTTCTACATCCTGACAGTTTTCTGAAAAAGCTATGTTTCTATGTAAGTCGTTCTTTGATTTTTCAAAAAATAGCAGACCCACAAGCTCGTAGCGCGCCACTCGGTGGCGCGCTATGAGCTTGTAGGTCTGCTATTTTTCAATAGCTAAAGCATAACATAATGCTAACACCAAAAGGGGTTCCCGCCAAGAATGGGTTAAAGCATCAAAGTAGCAGATCTGCAAGCTCGAAACACTGCGCAAAGCGACATATTTTGAGCTAATAGGTCTACTACTTTTGCATTTTTATCTGGAAACGTAACATATGAGGTATCCGTCCGACAGAGGCGTTAATTCCTAGTGCTACTCCATTTTTTTTTAGGTAATCAAACAGTACTTCAACCAGTGTTTATGGTAGGAGTATGTTAATACTCTAAACTAGCACAATCTGCACTGTTCCACAGAGAACACGTTGACCCTGGTGTTGGGTAGGTAGGACACATGGGGCTCCATTTTCGTCACCGCTAAACCCCTTATCCCTAAACTTCTTTGCCTTTTTTTTTACTATTTTGAAAAACATTTTTGAATAGTTCAACTAGCCAATCTACATTGACACGTTGCACGAGCTTGTAGACTGGCCATTTTAACTATTCAAAAATGTTTTGCAAAATACTAAAAAAAAGCAAAGAAGTTTAGGGATAAGAGGTTTAGCGGTGACGAAAATGGAGCCCATAGGGCCATATATTTTCGCCAGTGCTATACCGCTTATCACTGAAACGTCTTTGTCATTCTTTTTAAATGTTTTCAAAATAGAAAATAAGCAAAGAAGGTTCGGGATATAAGGGGTATAGCTTGGCGAAAATATAGGGCCCATACTGTACTGGTGGATGATGTCAATAAAAGAGCAGAATCATCGCCCGTTACTCCTCCTCCTGGGAGAAGCACTTGACCTAAAAAATCTAAATAAAACGTACAGACTGAGACTGTATCTTTCAGCGAGCTCTAGGCTATAGGGGTGAGATCCAGGGCTGTCTCTTTGTGCAAGCCTTCCACAGCTGCACCTCGGAACGTCGTGCGCCACCACATGGTGCCATTAACCCACTTTAGTCTGAGAGGAGAGAACAATGGAGCACATCACTGAAGCTCCTATCCAAACAATGAAAGGGGGATTTGTCGCCCTCCATACTGTAGTGTACAGTAGATCAATGGTTGGTTCCAGGTGATTAGCTTAATGTGCAACATTGTTTTCTCACTCAACAGTAAACAAAGCAACATACTGTACAGTATAAGTGTATACAGGGTATCTGCACATTCCTTAAGCTCTCTTGTAGATCAGGAGGCAACGACTTGGCTACGGCTTAAATGCATCCGCGAAGTGAATCAACGTTTTAATCCACTGCGTGTATGTTGTGTCGTGATGCAGTGCGGTGGTGGATGCCAGTGAGGGAAGAATCCCGTGGTGTTACTGTTAACTTTACTAACCCTTCAGATCCACTGTCAAAGCAGAGGAAGTAGAGTGAAACAAAGCCTGAGATGGAGAGATAATGTTGTCCTTCCAAACACCACGGTTCTCTCGGGGCGCCGCCGCCGCTCTCCATTATTTAGATGCCTTTAGAAAAGGGAATGTATAAGCGAGGGAAGGAGCGGCAGGGCGAGGTGCAGAGGGCCTGAGAGGGCTGCCGACCTTGTTGCTTTTACATTGTGAGTGGAAGAAGCGAGCAAGGCATTGTGCTAGACTACAGCCCCGATGGGTCATCCAATGCCATTCCCGCATTGTAAACGCGACGTGCTGGTGCTGTGAGCTTTGTAGATGCTGTGTTTGGCTGTGTTTGAACATTTTCACCTACAGTATTAGTATTGGGACACATTATCAGCTGCATATTTTTAATACATTTAATATATTTGAATTGCTGATAACGATGCCATCCAAAACGTTTAGTCCCGTTCCTTGATTCTGATTGGCCAGTTTTCGTTTAGTCCATCCATCCATCCATCTTCAACCGCTTATCCGTAGTCGGGTCGCGGGGGCAACAGCTCCACCAGAGTGCTCCAGACTTCCCTCTCCAGAGCAACATTAGTGACTTCCTCCTAGGGGGATTCCGAGATGTTCCAAGGCCAGTGAGTCGATGTGTTTCCTCCAACTGCTCCTTTCCGTTTAGTAGACGTGATAAATATAATGTACTCCTTAGATGGTCTTGTATCAATCACAGGTGCGTTATTTCTTTATTTAGTGATCCCCATCGTATTGGTTTACCTCCATTATATAATGGCTCTTCGGGATCCGGACGCAATTCCGACGGAGCATTAGTCCGACATGTGGGAACAACGGTTGCTGCTCCCGTGGTTGCGGTTATTGTTAGGTTAGGGATAGAGGTAGGTTGGTTATGGTTAGGTTAGGGATAGAGGTAGGTTGGTTATGGTTAGGTTAGGGATAGAGGTAGGTTGGTTATGGTTAGGTTAGGGATAGAGGTAGGTTGGTTATGGTTAGGTTAGGGATAGAGGTAGGTTGGTTATTGTTAGGTTAGGGATAGAGGTAGGTTGGTTATGGTTAGGTTAGGGATAGAGGTAGGTTGGTTATGGTTAGGTTAGAGATAGAGGTAGGTTGGTTATGGTTAGTTTAGGGATAGAGGTAGGTTGGTTATGGTTAGGTTAGGGATAGAGGTAGGTTGGTTATGGTTAGGTTAGGGATAGAGGTAGGTTGGTTATGGTTAGGTTAGGGATAGAGGTAGGTTGGTTATGGTTAGGTTAGGGATAGAGGTAGGTTGGTTATGGTTAGGTTAGGGATAGAGGTAGGTTGGTTATGGTTAGGTTAGGGATAGAGGTAGGTTGGTTATGGTTAGGTTAGGGATAGAGGTAGGTTGGTTATGGTTAGGTTAGGGATAGAGGTAGGTTGGTTATGGTTAGGTTAGGGATAGAGGTAGGTTGGTTAAGGTTAGGTTAGGGATAGAGGTAGGTTAGAGGTAACACGTGTCAGAAGGCAGTGGTAATGGCTGATATTTGGGTAAGGCTTTACATTGCAGTGGCATAGTGAGGGAAGGGGGAGGAGGGAACCAGAGCGGGGATGTGTGTGTGTGTGATGTGACCCCAATTACCTGGATTTACCTTTACTCAGCACTTTGGCATCTCTGTGCGATGACACCTCACCTGGGATTTAGCTTTTTCTAGCTCGACTGACCCAGTTCTGTTGAACCCCGCTAAAGAGAAAGGAGGTTTTGGTGGCGTAACCTCATAACACCCTACTGTCCCTATTCTAGGGGGGAGCGTTCGGCCCCAAAACTAGCAGATCTAAGCACTCACAGAGCGCTGCAATGTGACCTGGCTTGTAGATCGGGTATTTTTGCCAAAGATATTTAGATAAGAGCAGCGATTTCCTTGTTCCGTGGACCCAATTGGCAAAACATTGGCAAGAGACATCTATAATGTAAATGAAATGTCACAGTTTTTAGTTGATCATACTACGGCGTCACACGAAAGCATCAAAAGTGGCAGATCCGCAAGCTCGTTTTGAGCTTTTGATATATACATGTTGATATACACCGGATGAAGGAAGACAGACGCCAGAGGGGGGGGGGGGGGGGTTGGTTAGAGGGGGGGTTACATCGGGTGGGACGGAGCAGTGCCAAACGAGGCGAGCCGATTAACCCATTCTGACCTGAGATCAGATTCTAAAAATGTCTTCTACATCCTGACAGTTTTCTGAAAAAGCTATGCAAAATACTAGCAGACCTACAAGCTCGGGCGCGCTTTGAGCTTGTAGATCTGCTATTTTTCAATAGCTAAAGCATAACACCAAAAGGGGTTCCCGCCCAACATGGGTTAAAAATGACAGACGGGAGGAGGGCGAGTCGAGCCGTACGGGCAGAGGGCAGGCGTCAACATTCCTCAGCACAAACCTGCATGGCAGACTAGACTAGACCCCCGAAGGGCCCTCGTCGTCATCATAGACAGTGATGGAAGAAGTACTCGCTCGTTTCACTAAAGTAAACGTATTGTAGAAATAGTCATGTCACTATAGGGGCGACTGTGGCTCAGGAGGTAGAGCAGGTCGTCTAATGATCCATGGGTCGGCGGTTCGAATCCCGGCTCCTCCTGTCCACATGTCGAAGTGTCCTTGGGCAAGACACTGAACCCCAAATTGCTCCCGATGTGCTGGTTGGTGCCTTGCATGGCTTCTGCCGCAATCGGTGTATGAATGTGCGTGTGGATGGGTGAATGTAATGCACAATCTATGTAAAGCGCCTTGGACAAAGGCGCTATATAAATGCACCATTTACCATTTACTATTTAGTACAAGTCCGGTATTCAAAGTTTACTAGAGTTAGAGTTAAAAGTATGCAGAGGCATTGTGAGCTTGAAGATCTGCCATTTTGAACTTGCCAAAGTATCGGTCTGAAGGGGTTTCATAATAAAAATAAATCTACAAAATAATTAGTTAGTTTTAAAATAATTGTAGTGGAATAAAAAGTAAAATATTTGCCTAGTCTGAGATGTAATGGAGTAGATGTAAAAGTATTGAAAATTGGAAATGCTTGTGTAAAGTAAAACAAAAAAAAGGAAATACCTCAAAATTAGTACGGTGAGTAAATGTTGTTTTCCACCACTGATCACATTATTACAGTCTGGGCATCATTACTGTCTGTGATGAGGCATTCTTTTTGGCTGAGCGCTTCACAAACCAACGTCATATAATCACACCATTTTAACCCATTTTGGACGGGAACCCCTTTTGGTGTTTTAAGCATTATGTTATACTTTAGCTATTGAAAAATAGCAGATCTACAAGCTCGTAGCGCGGCAGCGAGTGCCACGCTACGAGCTTGTAGGTCTGCTATTTTTGAAAAATCGCGAAAATGCGGCACACATCTTTGAATATATATTCTTTCAGAGCGAACGCTTTTAACTCAAATCTTTGCTTCTGAGGAGTTCGTGGAATAACATATTTTCAGATGGGGGTCGGCGGACAATTTCATATATTTTCTGGGGTCCTTGACATGAAATATTGAGCACCACTGGTACAGAAACATGGATATTTCAGAAAACTGTCTTTTTGACGTTTATTTCGACGTCAGGCCTAAATGGGTTAATTCCGCTCTCCATCTCTCTCTCTGTCTGTATGGCTGTCACCATTCCATTTAACAGTTAGACCGCCATTGCCATAGATCTACTTCAATTAAAGGCAATTAATAAATGTTACGCTTAGCGCCAATGCTGTAGCTCTACGGCAATTGGGCTTTTATAGTGCTTTTTTGATTCATCAAGTCATAATGCTACTCACGTTAGCATCTGGTTGCTAGCTGTTGTTGTCAATGACACTGGATCGCGTCATCTTGATCGTCGTGCCCATAAACACCCATTCCATCTGTTTCTTCTATCTCCTATTCCTTGCCCCAGATTGCATTTTTGGTCAAAACAAGCTTTATTCCGCGGCCCAGAGCCGACGCTGTGATGCCCTCCATGATGCATCATTACTCCCTGCAAAAACATCGTCACACACCCTAACATAAGATATGTACTTCCGGTCTGGAGTGTTTGCTCTTCAAAATAAGAGCTAAACAGGGGTGAATTATATCACAATTTATCAATAAATGCTGGCGGAAGTAATTGCGATTAAGGATTTTATTGTGGTTTTTTTTGGCATTGAACATCAGGAACATATTTATGTTTAGACACTTTTGTCTTCAATGTTTGTGTTTACACAGACCCTCAAAGCTGGACATAGGAGGAGCTAGCGCCCCTCAAAAATAAAAATAATGAATCCGCTCAAAACGGTCAAGTCAACAAAACACGTCCACGTTCGATTTCGCCTCCATTTCTGCCGACTGTTCATTCTTCAACGACACACACGGGTTGCCCATATCCTCCTCTCCCTGGGAGAGCCGGTCCAGAATTTACCTGCTGGTTCCTCCATTTGCTGGTTCTTCGCCGTCACCCCCGGGCCACGGCAGATTTAGCCTCCTCGGCACGATATTGATCGCTTCACACCTAGTTGCCTTCCAAGAAAAGGGGGAGATCACTTGTGACTGTTAATCTGCTGAGCGCAGGCACAGATTGCTACGGTTAGCCTTTGACTCTGCCCTCCAATAGTTTCTCTGCAGTTCCATTGTGATGATGGATGACGGAGAGAGATAGCTCCACACCGTGGGGATTTCGTCACTGTCAGGAGAAATGTGTTGGGAAAACCTAGTATGTCCAAAACGGTTCCCCTTTCAGGAAATGGAAGGGAAAAATAGAAAAATCTGTGTTCCAAATGATCCAAGGTAGTTTATTATTTAGTTCTTGTTAATTGTTTTCATTTATAAAAAATAAAATAAAACCTGACAGTCACCTTAGCCACCTTCACCTAAAAAAAAAACATGATCATCTATCTTTGCTACAATTAATTTAAAGCTGGAGATACAAGGATTCTGCCCGACGACAAGACGTATTTGAAGTGTGTTCTGGAGGAGTATACAGTAGATTGGTTGGGTGTTCACTCCCACCCGGCTCCATCTGTGGCTTTAGTGGTCTTGGCATCACTGGCCTGGAAGCAAATAGCTAGATCTCTGTTGTCTGGCACAGCAAAAAGAAAAGGACAATATCGATGGCCTCCAACTGTATCTCCATATTATTTTAAGTATATTTATTGGTTTTAACAAAATTAAGGACAATAAACACAGACATTACACAACAAGAACATAATAACAAAACAAGAAAAGAAAAGAAAGAAAAAGAAAAAAAGCTCAGGCACAACACTATTGTAAATAAAAAGATGGAATATACAAAGACATGGCAAGAACAATGAACCATAATGGTAATAAGTGGCTATTGATAGACTCCCATTCAGGAAATGCATACATACTGTATATATATATTAAAAAGACAGACAATACAGTCATCATAGGCACCAAGTCATTACAGTGAGAGTAGACCCATGCATACTCCACTTCGAGGCAGCAACCCCCCCCCCCCCCAATCCCCTCCAGGCGGCAGGGCCATTATCTCCATATTCTAATTTAGTAAATTAATGCCTTACTTGATTACACTACAGCGTCACTGTCCGTCACACAAATCAGGTGCACAAGCTGAAAACATTGGCGTGCAGCAACACGTTTTGAGCCTGTAGATCTGCTACTGAGGCGATATACTGTGCATAGGGTAGGCAGAGAATCTGCATGGTAAATGGTAAATGCATGCACCCCGTTGCATGCATTATGCACAGTGGTGGGAAGTAGCTAAGTAAGTTTACTCAAGTACTGTACTTACAGCAAAATGTTGAGGTATTTTTACTTTTAAGTATTTTCATTTCACTTTACACTTTGTACTCCATTGCATCTCAGAGGCAAATATTGTACTTTTTACTCTTTTAAAAAATTACTACAATTATAGAATTATTTGTAAGCTTAGTTACATTATTTAGATTATTTATATACAAAAACATAATATTAGCTATTTTTTTGTACTTTGGCCATTCGAAAATAGATCTACAATACGTGTCGATGAGCTATTTCCGAAAATACTTTAATTGAAGTACTTTTAGTATATTTTGATGCAAATCTTTGAATACAGTAACAGAGTATTTTGTTCATATGGCGGTATATGCTACATTCACTTTGAGTAAATAAAAATAGATCTGCGTACTGATTATGCGAGCACATGCACACACCATGCATGCCAAGTCTTCTGTTTTACTCTGCATATCAAATCGGGTGGAAACCCCATATGTCCAAAACTGTTACTTTTCAGGATTCAAAATCAGAAAGGGCAAAGTAGCAGATCTGCAAGCTCGAAACGCGCCGTTTCACGCCACGTTTCGAGCTTGTAGATCTGCAATTTGTTATGCTTTTCGGTGATGCTGTAGTATGATCAAATAGGGTGTTAATTTACGGGGGGAAAAACACAAAAAGTTCAAATATGGATATAAGAGGTTTCTGCCCGACCCCAACGATAAGCACAGCAATACACACATGCACACACACACACACGCACACACACACACACACACACACACACACACACACAGCGCACACACACACACACACACACACAGTGCACGCGCACACACGCATGACGATGATCGCTCACACAGATAACACTCCCTCCCCGCTCCTCTCTCTCTCTCTCTCTGTCTGTCTCTCCCCCCCACCGTCTTGACCAGCTCCAGTGCAACACAAACCCTAAGCCGTCACACTCTGCAATGCAAACTGCCTCTTGGCAAACACACTGCCTTTCTGACAGCTCACTCTCTCTCACACACACACACACACACACACACACACACACACACACACACACACACACACACACACACGTCACACACTCACAGCTCCCCTTGGCTGCTGCAGCAGCACTTGCCTTAATAATATATAGCGTTGCTGTCAGGCAAGAAGCCTTGTATGTTTTTATGTTTCTAGGTAAATTAAAGCCATACTACAGTACATCACACAAGAGTGGCACACAAAAGTAGTGGTGAGAATAGCCGATGTACAACTGCACAACACGGAGCTTGTATCTATAGCCGATGTACAACTGCACAACACGGAGCTTGTATCTATAGCCGATGTACAACTGCACAACACAGAGCTTGTATCTAATAGCCGATGTACAACTGCACAACACGGACATTGTATCTATAGCCGATGTACAACTGCACAACACGGAGCTTGTATCTAATAGCCGATGTACAACTGCACAACACGGAGCTTGTATCTATAGCCCATGTACAACTGCACAACACAGAGCTTGTATCTAATAGCCGATGTACAACTGCACAACACGGAGATTGTATCTAATAGCCGATGTACAACTGCACAACACGGAGCTTGTATCTAATAGCCGATGTACAACTGCACAACACGGAGATTGTATCTCGGCTATTTTCAAATGTTTTTGTTTGTTTTATAATAAAAAATGGGTACATTTTGGAACGCTAGGTCTGTTTCCTATGTGAACACAAGCTCACGTACAGCTTTGAAAAAGTGAAAATCGTGATTTATTTTTTTCTAATCCCCACACAAATCTTGTATGGGGGTCCTTGACATGAAAATGTTTGAGAACAACCCAGAGTTTAAACAACATATTAGGAAAAAAGCCCCAAATAAGATAGAAGAAGAAAATAAACAGACAAGGCAACACTGGTTGGAAGTGCAGAGAGAGAAAGAAGTGGAGTGGAAAATGGAATTGAGAGCTCTGTGTCACACGTCGCCTAATAAAAGCAGCCGGTGGACTGGGACAGGATGGGTCCCATGTCCGTCACAGGCAATCTGAAGAAGTGAGAAGGGAAAGGAACGGAAGTCACAAGGGAATTTGATATAACAGATCAGTTGTAATTAAAGACCAATGTGACTGGCCCAGCAGGCCGCTGGGAATTCGTTTTTGGAGACGCAGTCTCTAGTACAGTGGCAGACTGCCGGTTTTCATCCAAAAGCTCTGTACCTGGAATAGATTTGCCTTTGATGGCATCTTGTGCGTGAGAATAGATCTTCTTTTTAACTAATGGATGGATGGATGGATCGGTCATTAAGTCCTTTTAAACGGCAGAGTCTTGTCTGAGCACGGTGGCAGAAACACAATGATGTGCACGTCTCGGTGAATAGAGAGGGAAGGAAGATTCACACAATGACGGACCAATGGCCTTGGTTCACACAAAGGACAGGATACTGTCACAGTTGGGCAGAAACCTCTTATCTCCATATTCTGTTTGTTTTCATTTATTTGTATGTATCTTTGGTAAATTAACGACCTACTTGATCATACTACAGCCTCCCACAAAAGCATCAAAAGTGGCAGATCCGCAGCTTGTAGATCTTATACTTTTGCCATTTTAAAAGAAAATTTGAATGCTGAAAAGTACCAGTTTTGGACATAATGTCTGAGGTTTCCACCCGACAGAGACGATAGGCACGTTCTCTATGGCAGTGCATGGTTGTTCAAACCTTTTCATAACTCAAGGAGTTACAGAGGACAGACTTGTGTGAGAGTCCATCTAAATGCGTCAGTCATTTCATTCCAATCCCTTCCAATTGTATTTCTTTAATCCATATCCTGTCCGAGGTCTCTAACCTGATTGGATACAACTTCCTGAGCCTGAAAATGCATTTTCCGTAGAGATTCGGTGTAGAGCAGGCGTGCCCAAAAGATAGATCGTGATCTACCAGTAGATCACGCGCAAACGTCAGTAGCATTAAAAGTATTTCCCGCAATGGAATAATACGTTTTGGTTTGGTAGATCTTGTTGAGCTGGTCATTTTAAAAATACTTCTCAAGGACTGGCCCGTGGCTCAGCGGTCCAGGCACCTTGGCTGGTAATCCAGTCTGGCAGTGTGCTGCGGGTTCGACTCCCGATCCCGACGGCCTTTGCTGCATGTCACCCCCCATCTCTCTCCCCATTTCCTGTCAGCCTACTGTCTGTCCCTCCATAAAAAAATATAAAATAAAGGCGAAAGCCACAAAAAAACATAAAAAAGTACTTCTCAAGTCAGAAATGTGTGGGCACCCCTGGTGTAGAGGGAGCCCTGGAAGGGCCCCTGTCAACGAAGTATATGGGTTTAACCCATTTTGGGGCGGGAACCCCTTTTGGTGTTAGCAATATGTTATGCTTTAGCTATTGAAAAATAGCAGATCTACAAGCTCATAGCGCGCCACCGAGTGGCGCGCTACGAGCTTGTAGATCTGCTATTTTTGAAAAATAGAAGAACGACTGACATAGAAACATAGCTTTTTCAGAGAACTGTCAGGATGTAGAAGACATTTTTAGAATCTGATCTCAGGTCAGAATGGGTTAATAAAGAGCTTGAGAGACATAGAGAGACTCCTGTTACTGAACAAACACCAGCAATGAGTACTAATCAGAATACATGTGGTTCAACACTTACTTGAACCAAAGAAAATCACTTACCGTACCTTCTGTACACTCTCACTCAGAGTTACTGTATAAATGGAAGAATTAACATCGAGTTAGGGCGCTGCACCTACTCTGAAGGGCTGATTAACTAAAGCCACACTAAATTGAGCTTGATTGAGTGGTGTTGTTGCTGCAGTGTGTTTGATTAATCCACTGAGGTTTGGTGCAGGGAGGTGGTGGACAGCAATGAAGTACTATTGCTAGAGGGCTGTACTTAAGTCAGTGCTTTTGGGTATCTGGTCTGTACTTTACTTGAGTAATTGTATTTTTTGTATACTTGACTTGACTTACTCCTTTTCAAAGACAAATATTGTACGTTTTCTAGGAACAGAAAATATATTATGGGCATGTCGGGTAGAAGCCATATACATGTATATATATTTATTTATTTTTGGCATTCCCACCCGACGTAGACAATGTAATGAATTAACCACTTGCAGTAATTGTCAGTAATATTGGTCTTACTGTAAGACCATTATTAGTGAAATATATAGATATTAGCAGATCTATAAGCTTGCAACGTGTCGCATCACGATGCGTTGTGAGCTTTTATATTGGATATTTTCACTAGTTTGACATTGTTTGACAATTACGTTTTGAATTTTTGGAGGGAAAGTTCTAAATGTCAACAAAGCAGCGCCATGATATAAAAATACAAAAATAGTTGTAATTTTTTAATAGTTAATTATTTATGAACCACGTACCTAATTGTGAGTGTTTACAAATTTGACAGAGCAACTTGTAGTTGAGTATTATTTTGACCAGGACATCTGTACTTTGAGTCAAGTAACTGCGGTTGAGTGCTTACTGTCCACCACTGGTGAGGAGTTAGCAGCCATTGGTCCTTCGAGCCGGATGTCACAAATCGAAAATAGCACACTGAACAATAAGCTTGTAGGGATGCTATTTTCAGCAAATGACTGTATGAAGCGTGAATGGTGCCTAACGCTGTGGGGTTTTCATTTGTAGTTCCAGATTTCCAGGAGCAGGACATCTTCCTGTGGAGGAAGGACACAGGCTTTGGCTTCAGGATCCTGGGAGGAAACGAGGCAGGAGAGCCGGTGAGCTTTTATTTGATTTATTTATGTATTTTACTCGGATGCATGCCATGGGCAACGGCGCACATACGTGCACTGTATTGCAAACAGTCCTTTATTTCCTTGTTGACAGCATTACCCTTGCAGTGGTTCAAGGTGTCTTGTATGTACATAAGTGTAGGATTATTTGTGTGGTTTAGGGCATTAAGCAACTAGTCGACTAGTTTACTAGTCGACTAGTAAATCCACTAGTCGATTTTGTTGGTACTAGTTGACTAGTTGATAAGAAAAGAAAAAAAAAAGTTTATTCTTTTTATTTCTTTCCAGATGTTGTAGGCCTCAAGATCAGGTAGATTATAGTTATAGTCACCAATGTACACAGTTTTTAAATGTACAAATATTTATTTCAAAAAAAAGAATTCCAAAAAAAAATTCCAAAAAAAAAAAAAAAATAGTCAACTAGTCAACTAGTAAAAATGACTAGAAGTGAATGCCCTAGTGTGGTTACTATAGTAATTGCATGTCACACTTTATTCCTTCTAGAGTAACACCAAAGTTTGCTGCACTGCTTGTCCCTCAGTTTTGACGGCACACATTTGAGCATTATGTCAAATTGACCGGCTTCATCAGGAATCATGTGCTTGTCTTTTGCTCAGAGAAATGTTGTATAGTTTAATTGATATTAAATGTGCATTAAACCTCTCCATTGACATGAATGGGAAAATGCGAAAACTAACCATAAGGGCTATATAAAACTTGGAGGGGAGGTTCATAATAATTACAACAAATCTGTCTGCCTCATGGTGGTGCTACTGTATAACAGCCCACTTTATCGTTTTGGCCTATAATTCTTGAACCGTAGGTCATAACATCAAAATGTATTTTCCCATGATTCCTTGGCTCATGACGCCTCTCCCCATATAGGCAACGCCCGTTTGGGTCAGGATAGATTTTCTGCCATTTTGAATTATCTTCAAAACACACCTTTTGCTCCTCCGCCTACAGATTTTGTCCAAATCTCACAAAAAATTGGTACACGTGATCTTTGGACCTATCCAATTAAAACACCACAGGCAGAATTTTGCTAGTCTGTATCACTCGGCCGTAATCGTCTTCCGAAGTTAGTGGGAGGGGCCAATCAACGGAATGTCCAATCTACCCCAAATTAGAATCACATGTCGAGGGTGGTTTAATCAACACAGTATGTGATAAATGTGATAATTTTAACCGTTTGTTGCAAAAACATGTTTTTTGGGGGATAAATCCCCTCCGAATAACTTGCACATGATCACAGGGGTGACATGACACTGTAATTGGCTAACACGATTAGTGAGAGGGGCCTATAATTAGCGATTGAGGCAACCACATCTTTCTACTTTTGTTCTGTTTTAGTGGTCACGCAAGCTCTTGTTAACCCATTTTGACCTGAGATCAGATTCTAAAAATGTCTTCTACATCCTGACAGTTTTCTGAAAAAGCTATGTTTCTATGTCAGTCGTTCTTCGATTTAAAAAAAATAGCAGACCTACAAGCTCGTAGCGCGCCACTCGGTGGCGCGCTATGAGCTTGTAGATCTGCTATTTTTCAATAGCTAAAGCATAACATAATGTTAACACCAAAAGGGGTTTCTTTGGCTCATTATTTATAAAACCCGGATACACATTTAACCACATTGTCATTTAAATTAAACATTTTTGAAATCAGCATAAACATCCGATCTACAAGATTGTCGGCACTTCGACACGTTTTCCGTTTCTTAGCCCAGGCCCCTCTACTCACCCATCTACAGCTGCCCCCTAAAAGCATGACTGATTTACTGTTTTTTTCCTCCTTTGTACCATGAATAATAATGATTCCAATTACACAGAAAGTGTAAATGCAGTATGCAGCTGAGTAATGCAGTGGGCCACATATAAAAACAACACGCCGCGGATTGATTAATCCATTGAGACCTGGAACGCATCCATGTCACGTTAGCGTTTAACCACATTAACCATTAACCCATTTTGGGGCGGGAACCCCTTGGTGTTTTAAACATTGTTATAATTTAGCTATTGAAAAATAGCAGATCTACAAGCTCATAGCGCGCCACCGAGTGGCGCGCTATGAACTTGTAGGTCTGCTATTTTTGAAAAATCGTTAAAATGTGCCTCAAATCTTTCCGAAAATTGTCATGATTTAGAAACATTTTTTTTTTAAATTTCGACGTCAGGCCTGAATGGGTTAAGGGCATAAATAATTCCGTACTTACGTCTGAGACTCATCGGACCATGTATCATAATTTTTTTGCATCTCTATTCTTAGATCAGTCCCATCAACCAACCTCTCCCTCGTCATTTCTCTTGTATGATCTGTGTCGGACAAATTCGGTCTGATGTCGACGGCACTGCCTTTCCCTTTGATGTGACTGGTGCAACCTCAATCAGTCAGTCTTGTTTGTTCTCATTTGTTGGCTCTTTCTAGAGGGTATAAAAATAATGACGCGCCAGAGAGAGAAAGTGAGAAAGAGAGAGAGAGAAGGGTAGAGATAGCGATCTGATGGCTGTGCCGACTGGCCAGCTGGAGAAAGATGCACTAAAGATGAACTGACTAGGTTTTTAAACTGGCTGACCTGTGCTAGATACCAACTTTTTCATATCGTTGCTGTTGGGCAGAAACCTCTTATCTCCGCATTTAAACTTTTTGTGTTTTTCTCTCGTAAATGAATGCCCTACTTGATCATACTAGCTTACCTGCAGCGTCACACAAAAGCAATAAAAGTAACAGATCCACAAGCTGGCGACACGTTTTGAGCTTGTAGATCTGCTACTTTCACTGTTTTTGAATTTGAATCCTGATAAGTAAATGTTTTGGACTTATGAGGTTTCCACCCGACAGAGACGATGCTGGATGGTAACTTTATGCTTCACCCCCCCCCCCCCCTCATATATCTGCTCATATATCTGCTTGAACCATATGCAGTAATATAAATTACGAAACGAAACGACAAAAAACTCTTTCTTGTGTTTTTCTGTTCTTCCTGTGCAGATCTACATCGGCCACATAGTGAAGTATGGCGCGGCCGACGAGGACGGCCGCCTGCGGTCGGGCGACGAGCTGATCTGCGTGGACGGAACGGCCGTGGTGGGCAAGTCTCACCAGCTGGTGGTGCAGCTGATGCAGCAGGCGGCCAAGCAGGGCCACGTCAACCTCACCGTCAGACGCAAGACCGGCTACGCTGGTACGTTTCAGCAATATAGAAATACTAGTAAATGTCCGGAATTCAACATTTACTTGCATAAAAGTACAGAAGTATTGGCTTCAAAATGTACTTAAAGTACCAATAGTAAAAGTACTAATTGTGCAGACTGTCCCATTTATAGTTTTCAAATGTATAAAAATCTTTTGGAAAATAGCAGATCTACAAGCTCACAATCGCACGTCGCATTTGCAATAATAATCTAAATCTATAAAGTAACTAGTAAAAAGTTTTCAAATAAATGTAAGTAAAAGTAAAAGTAATGAAAATTGGAATTACTCAAGTAAAGTACAAAATCTTAAAAGTTGTACTTAAGTACAGTACTTAAGTAAATGTACTTAGTTACTTTGGGTATGTGTGTATTATACACATATACCCAAACAGATAAGACCACCACCAAACCTTGTTTTAACACATTGTTTACTATACTTAGCATAGACTGCAAAAGAATATGGACGGAAGGAAGCCCCTTTGGTTTCTACAGACCCTTTGTTTCCGAAGCCGCTTTTTTCGGGCAAATTTAAATCCGCCATCTTGGAACTTCCGGTCCCGAAACATTTCAAAATTAATGGGGCCGTAATTCATCAGATGCATATCAAGATAATTGAAAAAAGTAATTAAACTAGTGATTGAAAACATAAAGTATTCATGAGAATGTTGGACGGAAACCTCACGTGTCTTACTTTTCAAGATTCAAATTAACCCATTTTGGGCGGGAACCCCTTTTGGTGTTAGCATTATGTTATGCTTTAGCTATTGAAAAATAGCAGACCTACAAGCTCATAGCGCGCCACCGAGTGGCGCGCTACGAGCTTGTAGGTCTGCTATTTTTGAAAAGTTGAAGAACGACGGTGGCCGAACGGATTGCGGAGCGGTCTTGATACCGGAAGGTCGCCAGTTCGAATCAGCGGTCCGACACGTTGAAATTACCACCGCTGAAGTGCCCTTGAACAAGGCATTGAACCACTACGATGAAATGTTCTATGAGCAGGGCCTGGCTGGAAACAAGTTCTTGAGCTTAGCCCAGATACCCTGCGTAAATATAGTAATCATTTCATTTCATTTCATAGAAACATAGCTTTTTCAGAAAACTGTCAGGATGTAGAAGACATTTTTAGAATCTGATCTCAGGTCAAAATGGGTTAAAAAGTAGCATATTATGTTGGTGGGCCTTGATGGCGTCGTATGGATGCTGAAAATAGCCGATCCGAGCTTGTACTGTACTGCTATTTTCAGAGCGCAACACCCAAGCACAACCAAACATAAAATCATCGTTTGGTTATTGGATCTCTTCTCCACTAGTCTCCCTAACATTTTTTTGTTTTTATCTGTTGACAGTGAAATTAGGTTTAGTCATCATAGCTTAGTTTCAGTCGACCAGGACCGCACTAAAATGTATTTACATAAATTCCAAAGTTTTCTCAATGGCTAATATTGGCTTGGGATCCAATTAGGGTATTTAATGCCTTTGCTTTTCTTTCGTTTTCTTTATTTTTTTAGTCTGGCTGATATGCCCCAGGGCGAAATGAGAGCATAACCATAATGTGCCAGATGTGAAGAATATCCCCTATAGATTCACAATGTTCATGTCCTTGTGCTTACTATTTACATATTATTATTCTTTTCTTTTTTTTCCACTTTTTTGCTTGAAATTATTCCTTGTGTAATCAGTTATGCAATGAATTATTGATGTTTTTTGCATAACCTAGAGTAGCCTTTACTATATTATCGTCTCTGTTGGGTGGAGAAGTCATACTGTATTAGTGCAACAGTGTTGGCTAGTGGAGAGTGAGTGGAGCTGTGTTCACTGTTCACCATCACAGGCTCCCATTTGTGTTCATTGCAGCCCCATTGGGAGCCCAGGAACCTGGCTTCCTATTCGCTAGGGCAGTGGTTCTCAAACTTCTTCATGTCAAGGACCCCCAAATTGATATGCATTTGGGGTGTGGTGGATCCCATAGAGTTCTTAAGGATAGAGGGAGGACCGGAGCGACAACCCAGAACCCCGCTTTTCATTTCAACTGAAGTTGCTCAGTGGCGTTTTGAAGCACCCGGAAGACTGCCGGAAGTACCATTATAACTCAATGGCTCGAGCGAACGGAAGTTAAGCCCACGACGCACATTACGCACATCGTCCACCTCCATGAACGTGCTGCAGTTCCACTTTTCGCCAGTAGGTAGTGGCAGCTTCAACGTTGGATAGCCTTACTGGGGGCTTGGTGGATCCCCATCTTTACAGGTTTTGTGCCAGGGATCCCACAGAAGAGAATAAAAAAAAAATCCTAAACATTTCTTCGATAAACACTGCATGGGGTAGGGTCACCCCTTCCTCGAGGCTCCTTAACAGTCTGGCCGTGTAAACGCTAGTTAGACGACGCTAAACGGCTCCAGTCTGCAAGCATACACCACCCCGCCACCTCCCCTCACCCCACCCCACCCCCGACTCCTCCTCCCCGCGCTGAGCTCAGCTTTGCCCTTCAGCGGGGATAGAGGAGGGCTCATAAATGTGATGGAGAGGGCGGCCAGCCTTCTGCCTGATGAGAATGGCCAGACATTAGTGTGCGTCTGCTCCCCGTCTGTCTCACAGCAAAACAAAAATATGAGCTACTCCTCCCATCCCGCCCCTCCCTCCCACGTCCCATCCGACAAATGAAATGTCCACAGTCCTGCAACAACAGGCTGGTGCTGGGTAGTTTTTTTGGGGGATTGAAGGAGGAAGGGGGGGGGGCACTGAAGTTGTTGCACGGGTGGAGAAGCACGTTCCCCTGGAGGCATCAAGCTGTCAACCCCTCCAGCAGTGGCAGACGTGCCGAGCGGGTAACAGCTAGGGCCCATCCTCGTCTATTATTAGGTTCAACGGGTGATGCAATCGTTTGTACCACTTGTTGTGAAGTCTCGACGGCAGGGCCATGCCATAATGATGACTTCAAATCAATAGCATTATTTCAAACTTTGATTACGATTAATTGAAAATAGCAGATCTCCTGTACAAGCTTCACATTTTTCCAGATATTTTTTGGAACACTACCATTGTACAATGAAGTGTAATACAGGGTTAAGTAATTAATCAGTCTAATTGATTTAGTCTATTATAAGAAAAATCTATTTTTTTTTTGTGGATTCCTTGATATATAAGAAGAAAATAACCCTTCATTCGTTTATAAGTTATTGGTTTATAAGTATTGTTTTGATATTGTCTCTGTTGGGTAGAAACCTCATATGTGCAAAACTCATACTTTTCAGGATTCAAATACAACATTTTTGTATTTGAATTTTTTTTTAGCAAAAGTAGCAGATCTACAAGCTCAAAACAAGCTTTTAGGTCTGCTACTTTTGATACATTTGTGTGACTGTAGTACGATCAAGTAGGTTAATTTTCGAAGACAAAAAGAAACACACAAAAAGTAAAATATGGAGCCAGACAGCGGCGATATATTTGGGTGTTCCCAGCTCCATCTAACCGTGTTGTTTCTTTCCCCCCCACCCCACCATCCAGTCAGCTCCATCTAACCCTGTTGTTTCTTTCCCCACCCTCCAGTCAAGGCGGAGGGCGACGTGCCTCCGTCGCCGGCCTCCTCCCACCACAGCAGCACGCAGGCTCCCAGCCTGACGGAGGAGATGGGGAAGCGCACGCCGCAGGGCAGCCAGAACTCCCTCAACACCGTCAGCTCGGGCAGCGGCTCCACCTCCGGCATCGGCAGCGGGGGAGGGGGCGGCAGCAACGCCGTGGCCGTGGCGGCCCCGCCCCCCGTCAACTCGCAGCCGCCCCCGAACATCAACAACTCCTCGTCCTCGGGCGCCGGCATTGTGGTCCCGTCGGCGGCGCCCGCCCCCCTGTCCGCCTCCACCGCCATGCAGCCGTACGACGTGGAGATCCGCCGCGGCGAGAACGAGGGCTTCGGCTTCGTCATCGTGTCGTCCGTGTCGCGGCCCGAGGCCGGCACCACCTTCGGTAAGAGATCCGCCATGTTTTGTCCAGGAAGCAATCTGCGAACACATTCTGTAAACATAGAAAATACAAATTCCCATTTGTTTTCTCCCTCTGGGGGCAACACCTCCTTTTATTGTCTAGTAACAGGAACTCGGTTAGGCTCCTCCCCTTTCATAGGCCACTTCCTTGTGGGCGCTTCTGTGTTTATTCCTACTAACAACAACACTACATGTTTAGGACAGTGGTGCCGGCAAATTAGGCTGTTGATAGAATCTGTCTTCAGATATCTCAAACTGTTATATCTTTCAGAAAAAACGCGGCAATAGCAGGCTACATTTCACTTAAATGTCAGAGCTTAAATCGGCATGTAAATATGAAATAAATGTATTATTTTGCAACTGAAAGATGACTGGATCCACCGGGACTTTGCAGTCAATCGCAGAATTGTCCGTGCTCCACTACTTAGCAACGTGAGTCGCGTTAATGTTCCTGTAATTTCCGTGTCCCATCCCAAAGAAACGATTATTAACCACGTTATCGTGTTAGAATGACTAAACTCAAGTCACTTGAGTTTTGTAATGACAGAACGGTGTCTTCTTCGTGGAAAGAAAAATAACCTGTGTTATAATGGATCCAAGGTAATGTTTTTGTCACAAGCTCGTGTTACTACTTTTCCATTGGTTCAATATTTTTTTAAACCCACACACCCACCCGCCGACTTTCAATTCCCCCAATCTGCTGCTCTCGCCTCCACTAAACGCTCAATCACCGTCATTTTTTTGTTTGTTTTTTAATCCCTGAAATCTTATCTTTTATCTTCCCGTGTCCTCTTTAACCCATTCAGGCCTGACGTCGAAATTACCAAAAAAAAGTTTTCTAAATCATGACAATTTTCGGAAAGATTTGAGGCACATTTTAACGATTTTTCAAAAATAGCAGACCTACAAGTTCATAGCGCGCCACTCGGTGGCGCGCTATGAGCTTGTAGATCTGCTATTTTTCAATAGCTAAATTATAACAATGTTTAAAACACAAAGGGGTTCCCGCCCCAAAATGGGTTAATGGTTAATGTGGTTAAACGCTAACGTGACATGGATGCGTTCCAGGTCTCAATGGATTAAAGGCTTTATCTCTCACAGCGTGCAAATTCTCCCCTCTCAACTAAACAGCCCAGACAGCCGGGCAAAGGACGCTAGGCTATTTACAGTCCCAACAGATCAATACCAGCATTCTTCAAAAGAAGCAACGCTTTAATCCTGGCTTCTCTTTCCCAAAACCACTGTCGAGAATGAGAAGACACAGAAAAGCTTCTTCTTCTTCCTCGCTCGCACACACAGTCACTCTGGGCTTTCATAATTCATCTCAAGTTAAGTTGGCGTTACATAAGACATTTGTTTTATTCAAGCTTGCACTTAAATGGCTCCTTCTGCTGCCGAGGTAAGGTTGTCCTGTATAAAGAGCTTAATGATGACTTAATGAGCCTGAGTGCAGCGAGATGGGGATTAAAGCAGGAGAAATGATGAGAGAACGCTATTTAAGGGAACTATTGATCCTGAAGTCTGATTAAGTGAACTTCTTATCTCAAAACGGAGGCTGTTGGATAGGTTAACATTATGTCAGTCTATGGGGGATTTAAAAAAAAATAAGCTTCAGGAGTATGGGGGTCGAATGTAATTTCCTCCCGCTGATTTATCCGTCCTCTGCGGATAATCTGTTTCATCGCCACTTTTTTGCTTTCCGTTGGCTACCTGGGGCTGGGGTCTCTGCTGAGCCGTGTGATCTTTGCTCTGTTGTGGCCGACCACAGCTCCTTGCACTGCACATGCTTTACTGCTCCTTAAAAGCTGTCCCGCTGTCGTCTGTTCTCTCTGGGCGCGTGGGTGGGACTGAAGAGGCCTGTTGAAAAGGCACAGAACTCTCTTTAGAAGCCAGCTATGGAAAGGGTCTTTCTGTTTTAGTTAACACGCCAGGTTTTGAGATATTCTGAAGGAAGTCCCATCGATCGACCACAGGCTCCGAGAATGAGAGCAGACATTTGAGCTTGAAAGTAAATATGAACAGAGATTAATGTATGACCATATAATCTCTATAATGGTTATATATATATAGGGCTTAGAGATGAGAGGCCACACGTCTATATAGTACCGCTACTAGTCAGAGATATGTATTCCCGGTGAACAGGAAACCCATGGCACCATTGAAAAGACTTTCTCTCGCTCTGCTCTGCCCTCCATTCTGTAGTTCACTGCTCGACAGGCCCAGGTTGGGGTTTGGAAAGAGCCGGGAAGATGTCTGGGGAGGATGGGAGTTGTACAGTATAGCGGAATGAAGAGGAAGATGTGTGTGGAGGATGGGCAGTTGTCTAGCTGAATGTAGAGGAAGTGAGAAGGCGTGACGGGGTGAATTAAGAGAGACGCAAAGGGAGCTTGAGAGAGAAGCAAGCGATGCACCAATTCCCTCTAATGGCGGATGGCAGACTGCAGATAGAGAGATACGGTAGATAGATAGATGGATAGATACAGTAGATAGATAGATGGATAGATACAGTAGATTGATAGATACAATAGATGGATAGATGGGTAGATAGATGGATAGATACAGTAGATTGATATATGGATAGATACAGTAGATGGATATATGGATAGATACAGTAGATGGATAGATACAGTAGATGGATAGATACAATAGATGGATAGATACAATAGATGGATAGATGGATGGTCGGATAGACACATACCAGCTGATACTGGAATTCTGGTTCCTCAACGTTGGATGGGGTTTCTCTGGTTCCGGACCCCAATGAGGTGGCAGCGGTGGCCGAACGGATAGCGGAGCGATCTTGATACCGGAAGGTCGCCAGTTCGAATCAGCGGTCCGACGCGTTAAAATGACCACCGCTGAAGTGCCCTTGAACAAGGCATTGAACCACTACGATGAAATGTGTTCTATTTGCAGGGCCTGGCTGGAAACTGGGTAAATATAGTAATCATTTCATTTCATTTCAATCCTGTCCAATTAGCCCTTCACTAAATCCCACCCCAAAAAGCGATTGTCCAATGCCAATCCAAATAGTTTAGCAACGGTTGCTATGCAGGTCAAGCTTTCTTCGCTGCTGACGTGCCTATTGGACAAGGATGGGTTGGGGAGGGACTTAGTGAAGGGCAAATTCACTAACACTGCCATTTTACTCCGGCACTGTCCTGAGCACCCTCTCTCTGTGACCGACCTTTGACCTTTGGGGTAACTGTTGATTTGACTTAACGCTTAATTCCCTTCTTTCTCTCTTTCTCTCTTTCTTTCTCTCTCTTTCTTTCTTTCTGTCTTTCTTTCTTTCCTTCCTCCTTTCATCTCCTGTCCTTTCTCTTCCCTCTCCTTTCCTATACCTCGACCGCGCCTACCTACACTATAACTCGCGCACAACAAACAAAACTCATGCTTGATGATGCCGATGACCATAGCTGGAAATGCGTGTGTGGCCATGCCCCACAAAATAGGACGCATCATCGAGGGGAGCCCGGCGGACCGCTGTGGGAAGCTGAAGGTGGGGGACAGGATCCTGGCGGTCAACGGCTGCTCCATCACCAACAAGTCCCACTCGGACATCGTCAACCTCATCAAGGAGGCCGGCAACACCGTCACCCTACGCATCATCCCTGGAGACGGTGAGTGACATGTTTAGGGTGATGTTATACGTATAGTATAGTAGACTAGAGCACTGGTTCCCAAACACCGGGGCGGGACCCATTTGTGGGTCGTGAACACATTTTTATGGGTCCCTTTTATTATTTTGTTTCCCAGGTTTTGTTTTTAATTATTATTATTTTAAAACATTAAAAAAAAAAAAACATCCTCAAATAAGCAACATTTTTCATGAATTAAAATGATCAATCAATGATTTTGTTTTCTCAGTAATTTCATGGAGATAATCAAGAGAAATCAAAGAAAATCCATAATTTAGGAAAAAATAATTTAAGGAGTATAGTGAAAATAGCAGATCTACAAGCTCACATCGTGTCACTTCGCGCCACGTTGTGAGCCTGTAGATCTGCTATTTTCACTAGTTTGGGTCCCGGGCAAACTATCTATTTTTTCTTATGGGTCACGTGCTAAAAGGTTTGGGAAAACCTGGACTAGAGCAAGGGTTCCCAAACCCTCCAAAATAATCATATTTGATAATGATGGGGGAGGTTGACTGTTTGGGAACCAATATGTCTGATAGGTGTCATTCTTAAAAGGACATCCCAGCAACCCTCTTCATCCCTCAGCTTCGGTTTGATTGGCTAATGAGCCCATAATGACAGTATAGCCCCCCCCCCCCCCCCCCCCCCCAATCCCATCCATTTTGGAGCCCTTTGCTCAACTTTTCAAATGGATTTGAAGGCTCTTGGCAGTAGGTGTGAGAACTCATTCCCTAGAATGCTTTTCTGGAGCAGAAAACATTCATTCGTCCATGCAGGATCAATCAGGTTTGACCTTTTTGAAGTAATTTGCAACGCATTTGAATTGAAAACATAATTTATCTTAATTAACCAATGGAAGGATTTTTAAGGGGTGCTGTTTTTCTTGTTAATAAACCGATGGTGAATAGGTTGATTATCATGCTTGTTCTTCAGTACAATACCGGGCACGTTGAAATGGCTTGGGCTTCTGGATGCTGGAGTCTGGACATACTAGCTTGCCGCTGGTTGAGTGGTGGTTGTGAGTGTGTGATGGCAGCATAGGGTTGAGTGGTGGTTGTGAGTGTGTGATGGCAGCATAGGGTTGAGTGGTGGTTGTGAGTGTGTGATAGCAGCATAGGGTTGAGTGGTGGTTGTGAGTGTGTGATGGCAGCATAGGGTTGAGTGGTGGTTGTGAGTGTGTGATGGCAGCATAGGGTTGAGTGGTGGTTGTGAGTGTGTGATGGCAGCATAGGGTTGAGTGGTGGTTGTGAGTGTGTGATGGCAGCATAGGGTTGAGTGGTGGTTGTGAGTGTGTGATGGCAGCATAGGGTTGAGTGGTGGTTGTGAGTGTGTGATGGCAGCATAAGGTTGAGTGGTGGTTGTGAGTGTGTGATGGCAGCATAGGGCTGAGTGGTGGTTGTGAGTGTGTGATGGCAGCATAGGGTTGAGTGGTGGTTGTGAGTGTGTGATGGCAGCATAGGGTTGAGTGGTGGTTGTGAGTGTGTGATGGCAGCATAGGGTTGAGTGGTGGTTGTGAGTGTGTGATGGCAGCATAGGGTTGAGTGGTGGTTGTGAGTGTGTGATGGCAGCATAGGGTTGAGTGGTGGTTGTGAGTGTGTGATGGCAGCATAGGGTTGCTGTCGGGTGGCAACCTTCCATAATAATTATTCAAAACTGTTACTTTGCATGTTACAAATGAAAAAAAAGGAACCTGTGTTCCAATGGATCCAATGTAGTTATTTAGTCTCAAGCTCTTGTTAATACCCTTCATTGGTTCAACATTTTTAAAACCCCACAGTGGAACTTTTTTTTTGCTACTTTTGTGTGACACTGTAGTACGACCAATTAGGGAATTACAAAACATGTAAAAGTTGAAATGTGGGCCCGGACAGTTAGCTCAACCGTCTGGGCACCTAGGCTGCTGAGCCAGCCTGACGGCGCGCTGCGGGTTCGACTCCCGATCCCGACGGCCTTTGCCGCGTGTCTTCCCCCCCCCCCATCTCTCTCCTGTCAGATTACTTTCAACCTATCAATAAAAGGCAAAAAAATGTAATTGAAATGTGGACATATGTTCAGTTCAGTTTACATTCCGTTTAACTTTTTGTGTTTCTTGGTACATTAATGCCCTACTGTCTATCACACTAAAACATCGCTCAAAAGCATCACAAGTAGCAGATCTGTGTGGCTCGAAGTGCCACGTTTGTGCTCGCGCATCTACTACTTTCGCTATTCTTGAATTTGAATTTGAAATTTGAACACATGAGGTTTCCACCCGACAGACGGTTTCCATCAGTAGCTTGTCAAAGTGACAGAACCTCCCCCACATAGTCTCAACACGGCGGCTCATGGAATGGAGGTTATGTTTTTTTGCAGCTGTGCCTCTGGCGTCCCTGCCCTTGTCAAAGATTAAAACTAATTGAGATGCATTCACGCGCACGTTTGCGTGTGCGTGCGTGCGTGTGTCTGTTCACAGGCGGTCGGATCGACGCACTCGTCTTACGGGAGAGTGATGCAACTTTGTGTGATGTGAAAATGAGAGCGAGTCGATTGGGTCTTTTGTCTTGTGTGTGTGTGTGTGTGTGTGTGTGTGCGTGTGTGCGTGTGCGTGCGTGCGTGCGTCTGATGTTGAAATTGTTTCATTCTGTGTTGATGTGTTGTTGGGACCGAGCTCTCTTCTACAGCGCTGTATCTGACAGGCTGCCGCAGCACGCTTCACAAATACTGTTTAATTAAAGTGTGTGTGTGTGTGGTGTGTGTGTGTGTCGGTAGGAGACAACAGTCCTAGGAGGCAACGGTCCTTGTCAACCTGTGCGTTGTTGGAAGAAATTGGAGCTATTTGTCCAGCGCTTGTTGTTTTCCTGATCACTTTACATGGATGGAGGGTCTCTTACTGTGAAGCGGCTGATGAGACGGTAGTAGTACAGCCAAATGCTTCTGCCAAGGAAGGATAGATAGAGAGGGGGAGGAGGGAGGGAGGGAGGGAGGGAGGGAGGGAGATGCATATCATTAATGTCGGGCAGATCTGCTATACTTCTGATGCTTTTGAGTGACGCTGTGGTACAGTGGTTTTCAACCAGTGGTTCTTGGGACACACCAGTGGTCCTGGAGAAGGGGGTTCCAGGTGGTCCCCAGCTAAATGATGGAGTTGGTAACCAAATGGACCCTTTATAGATCTTTAACACTTGAGAGCATAAAATGAAACCAAATGGACCCGTACGGGTCCATTTGGTTTCATTTTACGCTCTCAAGAGTTACATTATTGTTAAACATCTGCACTACTTCATTTACAAGAATTCTACACAATTAGAGAATGTAAAGAATTCTTATTTTGATCAACGTTTTGCCAAAAGCATGGAATTGTACACAAATCTTATCCAACTGAAACAGAACATACTTTAGTTTAGGGTGTGAGAGGCTAAATCTCATCACATGGTAGTCCGTGGCCCAAACAGAACATACTTTAGTTTAGGGTGTGAGAGGCTAAATCTCATCACATGGTAGTCCGTGGCCCAAACAGAACATACTTTAGTTTAGGGTGTGAGAGGCTAAATCTCATCACATGGTAGTCCGTGGCCCAAACAGAACATACTTTAGTTTAGGGTGTGAGAGGCTAAATCTCATCACATGGTAGTCCGTGGCCCAAACAGAACATACTTTAGTTTAGGGTGTGAGAGGCTAAATCTCATCACATGGTAGTCCGTGGCCCAAACAGAACATACTTTAGTTTAGGGTGTGAGAGGCTAAATCTCATCACATGGTAGTCCGTGGCCCAAACAGAACATACTTTAGTTTAGGGTGTGAGAGGCTAAATCTCATCACATGGTAGTCCGTGGCCCAAACAGAACATACTTTAGTTTAGGGTGTGAGAGGCTAAATCTCATCACATGGTAGTCCGTGGCCCAAACAGAACATACTTTAGTTTAGGGTGTGAGAGGCTAAATCTCATCACATGGTAGTCCGTGGCCCAAACAGAACATACTTTAGTTTAGGGTGTGAGAGGCTAAATCTCATCACATGGTAGTCCGTGGCCCAAACAGAACATACTTTAGTTTAGGGTGTGAGAGGCTAAATCTCATCACATGGTAGTCCGTGGCCCAAACAGAACATACTTTAGTTTAGGGTGTGAGAGGCTAAATCTCATCACATGGTAGTCCGCGGCCCAAACAGAACATACTTTAGTTTAGGGTGTGAGAGGCTAAATCTCATCCGTGGCCCAAATGCTGACTAAGTAACGGGCCTTGATGTGAAACGGGTTGAAAACCACTGCTGTGGTATGTTCAAGTAAAAAAGTTCACGAAAAAAACACAAAAAGTGAAAACATGGAGATGAGAGGTTTCTGCCCGTTCCAGACACGTCTCCTGTCCTTGTTTAGAGGCAAAATTAAGCAATAAGCCACGAGAGGTCTCAGGTTACCGGGTATTTTACAATGGCTGGGGGCCCAGCCATTGTAAAATACCCGGTAAGCTGGGGCCTCGAGTGGCTTATTGCTTTTCTAAAACGGTTACAAACATATAGCAATATTAACCTAATACAACTATTAAATTCACAAAAGTAGCTACGCTTTGCGCCACCAGAGCGAGCCACATCACTTCCTTGTTTTGCTTGGCAAGTAGGCTATGTGACGTAGGCTAATAGCGCTTGATGTCTTTACATTCACAGTCATATGAGCCGGGCGGTGGTTAGACGCCCGCAAGGCATGGGTTTGTAAGGTAATCAAGCGCTCGCCTTCCCCAGTAAAGCTACAGGGATACGGAATCAGCTGCGAATGATATAAAGTGATTGAAGGTGTGGGTTATCGGTGAAAGTATTGGGACTACCCATTTTAGAACTATTGTTTTTATCTCTGAGTTGCCGTGGTTCTCAAACCTTTTCATTTCAAGCACGCCCATACTGGAACCAAAAGGGTCCCGCCTGAACCCAACCCCACTCTGAGAACCACTGTCTTTAGTGTGTAAAAAAAAAACCTAAATGCCGTTTTTTTGCGGTGGAATCCTGCCATTCTAAACCATGCACGGTCCAAAAGAAAACCATCCCATCTCACTGTTCTGTGCTCTGGCATTGTTTGCATGCATGGGCTTTCTGTTTGTGAGCGAAGCTGAAGCTGCCTGCTTCCATCGCAGAGTTGAGCTCCTCCCAAAGCTACTTTCCCAGGCAGTGCACATGCACACACAAGCGCGCACGCACGCACGCACGCACGCACGCACGCACGCACGCACGCACGCACGCACGCACATACGTATTATACAGTATATCAACAGCTAATGCCTTTTACCAAAACCCTACGGCCTTGCATCACAGAGCAAGCGCACACACCTCGCTGACTCCTGTTGTAATTGCTGGTGGGAATGTACTATGGGCGCCCGGAGTGAGGTAGTGTGTGACCCCTTTTTTGTTTACACACTCGGGGGAATATCGTCGGGCGGAAACCTCATATATCCAAGGCTGTTACATTTCAGGATTCAAATAAATAAACAGCAAACGGGATGGATCTATACAAGCTCGAGATTGCAGATCTGCTACTTGTGATGCTGTTTGTGTGACGCTGTATTATGAACAAGTGGGGCGTTAATTTACGAAAAACAACACAAAAACATTTTTAAATGGGGAGATATGAGGTTTCTGCCCGACAGCAGCGATATACGATAGCACACTGACTCTTTTCATTGCGCTTTCTCTTTGCCGTCTCTCGGTTGCTTTGTGTTTCGTTCGCCACGGAGCCGTCATATCAGTGGCGAAGAAAGAAGAGAGATAGATTGAGGCTCTGTGGCTCTCCCGTGTGCCCTGAATGTTACAGCGGAGAGAAGACCAAGGCATCGAGGAGAGACTGAGGGGAAAGAAAGAGTAGCTTATTAGGGGCTAGAGTAGATGGAAAAAGATGGTGTGGAGACATAAGGATTATCGGACATAACATTAGCCTTAATTGGATCAAGAAAGACTAAGAGAATTCTTTAATCGATTCTGACATTTGCGTATCTCAGACAGTCTTGGTTTCTTCCCCAAGTAGCGTTTGGAGTTCCACGTTTAACCACCACAACTCCGACTTAAAACTGGCACGTTTGGGGACAGTCAGTCGCCAAGAGACTCATAAATGCACAGAATGTCGGAATCGATCAAAGGAATGGCAGTAAAACATGCACTACTGTGAGGTTGGATGAAGGCAAAACATGTTAGAGAATGTTGGCACTTTACAGCTGACGCTAGAAGAAACCTGGGGCGTCTATTTTAAGGTGCACCCCATGCTGAGATCTAAGCCAAAAACCATAACACACACACACGCTGAACCCCAGGTTCCTCTCACCCCCTCGGTCTTGAAAATTAAGGTCACCCCCGCCCCGCGCCGCCATCCCATTGGCTGAGGCAGCACCTCGTGGGCCGAGGACGATAGACAAATTAAGCCAACGGGCTCCAAGGGGAATAGCGGAGGCGGAGGAGATGAATAGATGAGAGGGGAATTGACCAGCGTTGCAGCGGTGCATCGTGAGAGGAATAGAGAGCGTGCTGTAGGAGGCCTGGGAGTGTAGAGGGGAGCTGGTAATCAAATGATGGCACCCGTTATGGTGGAGAGATTAAGAGCAGAGATAAGTGAGAATCATTAGATTGTTGTGGGGGAGGTGAGGGGTTTCCTAAGGTGAGGCAACAGTACTTTAATAACACTTAGATGTTTTTATGGCTTGCTTGTGGCATGGCTCATTATGTGAGTTTATTAACCGCAACCGGTCTACTTGGGGAGCGATGCAAGTCGGGAGCGATGCACCCTGCTATGCTATCTTCCACCGTAGTCTGAAAACCCACCTTTTCAGACTCTAGCACTTATCCTAACCCCTTAGATAGCACTTTTTAGACTTAGATAGCATTTGAAACAGACTTATAGCATGTCATGTAGACAGCACAATAATTGCATTGTATGTAGTCATAGTACATATGTATAGCATAGTATAGTATATATGTATAATTTATATGTATAGTGTCATATAGATATGTTCTAGTTACGTTCTTAGCTTACGCATGTTTCATGATAAATGTTTTTTATATATGTGATGTATTCCCATGCTTTTGTTCTTGCCTAATGTAAGTCGCTCTGGATTAAGAGCGTCTGCTAAATGCCTAAATTGTAAATTGTATGCAATACCCGTTATACCCGTTGTCAGAGTCTGTCTGTGTCCATTTTATGCCCATATTATGGAGATCTGTCATGTCTGTCCTAGTCCCTTTTATGCCCATATATGGAGATCCCTGATGTTATCAGTATATTAAAACATCAGGGGGGTCGGTGGTTCTGGAAAGTCCATGTGCAGTGGTTCTGGACAACCGCCTATCTGACTGACTCGACGCCAGGCACTGCACTCTCTCGGGTTGTCTGCGACGTGCGTGCCACATTTGTATTTGGTCGGTCGAACGGTTCTCGAGATATGTGGATTGCAGAACATCATTGTGATGTCGGAACAGGCCAGCTCCATATATGGAGAGATCTAGGGGTGATCTGGTGGTCTGGAGGTCTGGGCAGAGGCTTTTGTACTGGTTCGGGACAACCGGCGATCCGACAGACTCGACACCAGGCACTGCACTCCCTGTGGTGGTGTAACCCATTCAGGCCTGACGTCGAAATTTAAAAAAAATGTTTTCTAAATCATGACAATTTTATGAAAGATTTGAGGCACATTTTAACGATTTTTCAAAAATAGCAGACCTACAAGTTCATAGCGCGCCACTCGGTGGTGAACTTCTGACGTCCTGACGTCCTGAAGTCCTGACGCCACCCCCACAGCCCCCTGGGTCACAGAGTAAATCCTATAGGCAAATCTTAGATTGCGTCATATAAGGAACATCATATAAGGAACATATTTTTGGAACCCTGGTAGAGTTACCTTTGGTAACGTCTGTGACAGTTAATGCTTCTTATCCATATGAGTAAAATCACTGGGCACATTTGTTTATTTTTGGAACACAGTCCTTATATGACGATATCTAAGATTCATCTATGGCAATTCCAATACAAAAAATTACTCTGTGACCCATGGGCATAGCGCCCTCTAGCGGCAGTGATGGCCCACTTCGGTACTCTAATAATGTATTCTATTGGTGTGATGCTGAGGTATAGAGCGTCGCGGTCCCGCCTCCTACCCTGGCCCAGGAAATGAAACCCAATGCATTATTCTCATAGACATTTCGTAAAGTATTTATTTAAAGACGGTTACGCCGCGGACAAAGCCAACTCGAGTCGTGACAACTCATGACAACACAAACAATATTTTGGACCAAACAAATAATTACAAAGAAGAAAAAAACGGCAGGTTACAACACTTTTTTTGTTGTTTTTCTTCTTTGTAATTATTTGTTTGGTCCAAAATATTGTTTGTGTTGTCATGAGTTGTCACGACTCGAGTTGGCTTTGTCCGCGGCGTAACCGTCTTTAAATAAATACTTTACGAAATGTCTATGAGAATAATGCATTGGGTTTCATTTCCTGGGCCAGGGTAGGAGGCGGGACTGCGACGCTCTATAGAGGGTATGCGCATGCTTAAAGTGAATGGCACATCGAGTGGCAAATCGAGTGGCAAAGCAACATGCAAAGTGAGTTTAACATTGTTTAACGTTGTTTAATGCAATCAAATAGGACTTTTCTGTTGGGTTGTCAAGGCCAGAAAATAGTGTTTTGCCACTCAGTAGGCATTCCTGCATAACTTCCTGGTTTGATGATAATTTGTTTATTCCATTCAAAAATGGCACATACGTCAATACAAAAAAATGTGAATAGTGAAATGACTCGTCACAAAAAAAAGCATAAATGTGTTTACCAAAGAAATAAA
>NC_136790.1:19743055-19758055 GCF_951216825.1 Electrona antarctica | reverse complement strand
TGTTGAGGCTGGCAGAGGAAGGAGCGGCCGTCCGCAACGGCAAGATGAGGGTACGCAACGCAACGCAACGCAGCGCAACGCAGCGCAACGCAACGCAACGCAGCGCAACGCAACGCAGCGCAACGCAGCGCAACGCAGCGCAACGCAGCGCAACGCAACGCAACGCAGAGCAGCGCAACGCAACGCAGCTTCACCCAGCTCTCACATGCACCTGCTTCATGCCCACTGACAGTAGATAAGATATATGGCCTTTATTGATCCCACACTTTTCGCGCTGAAAATATAAATAAATATGGAGATACAGTAAGTGTTTTTTGGCCTAGAACAACAATTTAGTACAACACTACAAAGGATATACAAGAGTAAGTAAACATGTCAGATAGTTGTCTCCATACTGTACTGGAGTGTTAACATACTGTACACAGACGAATAGTTAGTAAAAAATACTAGGCTATACTACTGTAGGTTCGTTGACACTGGCAATAAAACTGACCTGTATTTAGATTGTTTTAGCGGATTAAGTAAGTTCGAAATTGATCATGTTCCATGTTGTGTGTGTGTGCGTGTGCGTGTGCGTGTGTGTGTGCGTGTGCGTGTGTGTGTGTGTGTGCGTCCGATCGATAAAAGCAATGTTTATCAGTAGTGTAACTCATGGGGGTCCAACATAATGCCAGGTGACAGAAAAAAGGCCAAATGAATGGAGCAAAGATCAATAATAAAGACTTATGTGCCGCGCTGCTCCCTATCTATTCAGATAACTCACATGAATTCATAATATTGATCAGGAGACAATTCTTCTTCTTCTTCTGGCCCGAAACAGAAAAACAATGTTTTCTCCGTTATGTCTCCCTCTGCACAAAATGAGGACAAATGGTCCGAATGACGTCGCCCTAAGCGGTGACGCAGGGGTTCTCCTTCGAAAAAAACCCAATATTCGTTTGTGTAATTACTGTGGCATAACATACTCTAACTCTCCAATTACTGAGCGCTACGCCTCATAGAATGTTGCCGCTAATTAAGCCACCTAAATCAGTGTGTGACATATAGCGCTCTCTCGCAGAGAAAGTAGAAAGTAGTTAATGGTTTTCTCTATAATTGTGTACATGGTACCAGCTCAGTGGCCTTGTGGTTAGAGTGTCCGCCCTGAAACTGGGAGGTCGGGGGTTCGATCCCCGGCCGGGTCATACCAAAGACTGTAAAAATGGGACCCAATGCCTCCCTGCTTGACACTCAGCATCAAAGGGTTGGATTGGGGGTCAAATCTACTAATCAAATGATTCCCGAGCGCGGCGCACGCTGCGGCTCACCGCTCCTTGGCTGCGGCTCACTGCTCCAAGAGATGGGTCAAATGCGGAGAACAAATTTCACTGCGGTAACGTGTGTGACAAAAATCGTATGACTTTGACTTTGACTTTGTATGTAAATCTGACATTCGTACTGTACATGCCCCGTGGACGGAACCGTGACCTTTTTCTTTGACGAATAGCATAAAAAGAACATATCGACATAAACATATCAATATAACAGATAATTTGCACAACAAACAACAACAAGCATTAATTTACACAGTTCATGAAGCTATCTATGAAATCTATGAAAAAGTTTAATCTACAAACACAATTTCATACAATATTTACTGGGGGGGTCCCTCCGTCATCTCTCTCTCGGTTAAGGGGTCCTTATTTACTGGGGGGGTCCCTCCGTCATCTCTCTCTCGGTTAAGGGGTCCTTGGCCTGAAAAAAATGTTGAAGACCCCTGATCTACACCACATCTCGGCTTGTAGATCATCTGTTGGTTTTTTTGGCGAATGTTCCCCCCAGAATAGGCATGCTGGGGGGGGTTAAATAGCATTTCCCTCAGGGATTCTTAATTAAATGTACAATAATGGCTGATTTATATGTTGTATGTACTGTATTTGAGATGAGACGGCAACTGTGTGAGCGTGAGTGAAATGTTAATTTAGACATGATGCATCCATCAGATGCGTTTGTCTCTCTATCTGTGTGAGAGTTGTTAGCAGAGATATTAATAGTGTGATGTTCTGTGAGGCTCAGAGTGTGTCAGGGCTGAGAAACCCACTTTCTGCCAAAGAGGAATTCCCTCGGCGCAGGCAGCGCTGACAGATAACTTCAGGCGTGGAGGAGAAGCGAAAGGAATTGTAAAGCCAAACCGTTTCTCCCCCTTTTCCCTCCCTCTCTACTTCTGTCTCCCTCTCTCTCTCTCTCTCTCTCTCTCTCTCTCTCTCTCTCTCTCTCTCTCTCTCTCTGTCTGTCTTCACGGTCGCTGCTTTTCGAAAATGTTATGAATAGGATATATATATATTTATACTCTATAAAAAAACACAGACGAAAAACCCAAAGAAAACGTCTGCATGTGGGGTTGCTGTTTAGAGGTTCCGATTTCTAACTTTCGTGTTCTCTCCTTTTCCTCACGGTCCCTCTTCTTTCCCATCTTCCTTCACTCCGCCCTGAACCTGCACAACGCTTCATTTCCTTCCCAATCCTCTCCCTCCTCTCCCCCTCCTCCTCCTCCTCTCCCTCCTCTCCCCCCTCCTCCTCCTCCTCTCCCTCCTCTTCCTCCTCCTCCTCCTCCACCTCCTCATCCTTCTCCTCCTCCCAGGTCGGCGACGAGATCCTGGAGATCAACGGCGAGACCACCAAGGGCATGAAGCACGCGCGCGCCATCGAGCTCATCAAGAGCGGCGGGCGGCGCGCACGCCTGGTGCTCAAGCGGGGCGACGGCTCTGTGCCGGAATATGGTGGGTCAATCTACGAAAACATTCCCTTCTCCCCCGGCTTCACGCCCTGAGCCACGGCGATGGTTCAACCCACAGGACAGTCGGTGGCGGTGATGTGGTGGTGGTGGTGGTGGTGATGGGGTGGGGGGGGGGGGGTGGGTGGGGGTGAGGACTTAATTCCCCTCCCGGGACCCTCCACCCGGACGGACCCCTGAGGTCCTGGCTGGCTGCCTCCTTTTTTTTCTTGGAGGAGGTCGTCACCTTTTTGCTGTCACTGCCCATTCATGGAGAGGGGAGGTTTTTTTCCAGGAAGGGCGGGAGGTGGGTTTGGGATTGGGTGTGGGGGGGGGGGGTGGGTTTACCTCCCATGTGGTCCTGTAACCTCTTTTCTTCTATCACCTGCTCTGCAATTTCCATGTCACCCCCCACACCCCCTCTGTCACTTTTCATCTCATGGCCCTTTGGGAACACTGAGCACTGAGTCACTCTGTTTGGGGACTTTATGGGAAGGTGGTGGGTCTAATTTCGTTGGGACACACACACACACACACACACACACACACACACACACACACACACACACACACACACACACACACACACACACACAACTCTCTCTCTCTCTAAAGCCAAACCGTTTGACTTGGGTCGAATGACCGGGGCAGTATAGGCGTTTCTTGCGGATCAGATTATAATATCGATGCGCTGATGAGGTCCCGTAGACGATTGGCTCATTTAGGCCTTGGGGATGGATGGAGGGAGGGGAAAAAGTACGGCAACCTGATCCATATGGGCCTCCTGTGATCCATATGGGCCTCCTGTGATCCATGTGGGCCTCCTGTGATCCATGTGGGCCTCCTGTGATCCATGTGGGCCTCCTGTGATCCATGTGGGCCTCCTGTGATCCATAATGGGCCTCCTGTGATCCATAATGGGCCTCCTGTGATCCATAATGGGCCTCCTGTGATCCATATGGGCCTCCTGTGATCCATAATGGGCCTCCTGTGATCCATAATGGGCCTCCTGTGACGACGTGGAAGAAATTATGCTCTGATGAAAATAAAAGCATCTCACAGCTTTGGGTTTTAGGTAACACAAAAAAAACATATTTATGATATTTATTGAAGGTGAATGTAAGCTACTGAAACTCTTGAGGGTCTTACAGTAAAGTGGGAACTGTATTTTGGACACAAGCAACCTGATGCTTTAATTTTGTTTTGTTTGTATCATTTAGTTTTTTTTGTTTTCGTTGCTGTTAAATGAGCAGTTCACCCAAACAATGGCTTATTTTCTATCAATTTCACACCCCATGAAGCTTTGAATTCATGGAGATTATTTCTTTCTTCTTTGTTATCGCATTTCTGAGCCAATAATGTGTTTGTGCCGGAGACTCAGCCAGTCCTCAAATTATTGGCTTATTAGGAATGCGACAAAAACGAAGAAATCTTTCTGGTGGAGTTTGCATGTTCTCCCCGTGTCCCCTAGCTAGCCCATTTTGACCTGACGTCGAAATTTATAAAATGTCTTCTAAATCCTGACAGTTTTCTGTCAGGGGCTGTGCCACATTTTCACGATTTTCAAAAATAGCAGACCTACAAGCTCGTAGCGCGCCACTCGGTGGCGCGCTATGAGCTTGTAGATCTGCTAGTTTTCAAAAGCTAAATTACAACATAATGTTTAAAACACCAAAAGGGGTTCCCGCCCAAAACGGGCAGTATATTGTAAAATCAATGTTAATTCAACTCTGAGAGTGTACAACCACTGGGAACCACTGCCCTAGGGTAGGTACCCTCACAAAAAACATGCAGTAATCCTAGTCTCTAAACTGCCTCCTCCTGGCCAGCCGGGGGCGCCTGATGGAGGGGAATGGAACTGGTCGGAATAACGTGTTCCTTCCACGCGCTACGTCCAACCGGGGAAACTCCCCCCCGTCAGGTGAAAAGAAGCAGCTTGGCTTGGACTCCTCATGCATTGAAGGAAGCATGAGGTCAGTCTGCTGCCCCCTCCCCATGTTGGCAGAGGAAGTGTAGCGCCCAGGATTGCGTTAGATAATCGACATTGGGTGAAAAGAAAAATAACTAAACAATCTCCATGTGGTGTGTAATTGATAAAAAAAAAAAAAGGTCATTTTTTGGGTGAACCAATGAATTTAAATGAGGAAGTCTCACTTATAACTGTTGCTCGACATCATTCACTAATCCGTGGATTTATTTGCACCCACTGTTAATGTCATTGGAAAGCTGTGACGATAGGAAAGTCCCCACCCATTCCCGTTAGGAAATAATACCATCGCTTCACTTATTCTAAAGGTGTTTTTTTTTTGTACAGCGATCAAAAGAATAGAGGCATTTTTACAAGTATTTTTGTTCTGTGTACAGTCAGAGCCGTGAATCGAGTCCACATATTATTGGAGTCTATTGCTGCATGAACTTGTCAAAAGTGTAAATCGAGAAAAAATGTTTTCTTTGTTTTTTAATTTGTCTATTTTCCATAATATTTATGGAACGTTTCTTTTAATTTTATTTGTATTGATCGGTGTTGATTGAAAGTCACGAGTCATCATTGATGCATTTTTGTGTGTGTGTGCGCGTGTGTGGTGGTTTCGTTTCTTTTTGCGTGGGGAAATATTTGCCTGTCTGAGAAAGTTGACTCATGAAATTTCTGTTGTTTGCGCTACGAATGTGCTGTCTCAACCCTTTACACCAATGAACATCCTGTGAGCTTTGTATATTATTTTTATTTTGTACTTTTAGTTGACACACCCTTTGACAGTCTCACCATTGTTCTTTTTTTTTTTTCCTTCTTTTTCTGTCGGCAATGTTTAAAAACTGCTTCATACTGTTATGCTGTGGTGAGTGTGTGAGCGGATCACTGTCTCTTCTGGGTTTGGGTCTCTGCTGCTTCTGTGTCCCTATGGTATATTATGGGTGTGTGTCTGTGTGTGTGTGCGAGCGCGTGTGTACTGTATGTGTGTGTGTGTGCTTGTGCGTGCGTGCGTGTGTGTGTGTGTCTGCAGCCTTAGTTCCGGGACGCTCCCTGTGTAAACTGTGGATTCTTACTGAGTGGTTGGGTGTGGGGGGAGGGGGGTGGGGGTCAATTTTCCTGGACTGTCTCCTTTTACTCTGAATAATTCAATGATCAAATAAACACCTTTTTCCATTGAATCACACAGGCAATAATTCTCTTCTTCTTCTTCTTCTTCCACCTGGTTGGTTTCATGTAAACCTTGTTTACCTGTTCTCTTTGTGTGTGTGTGTGTGTGTGTGTGTGTGTGCGTGCGTGTGTGTGTGTGTGTGTTCTCTTCCTGTCTTGCGTGCTGGGCTCGATCTCGTTCCTCCTCCTTCAGGGATTGTTGCTCCACTTCTCACTGCATGTATGAGAAATGACAAGATGGGGGAGACTTCTCTCCTCCAGAATCAGACCACGGTTTGTAACCGTCCTCCCAAACTCCCCTCCGCTCCCGAACCATCTCTCTCTCTCTCTCTCTCTCTCTCTCTCTCTCGCTCTCCCCCTCTCGCAGCGCCTCTCTCCAGAAGCAAAGATTTGAGTTAAAAATATTCGCTTTAAAAAAATGTATTCAAGGATTTGTGCAAATGTTCACGTTTTTTCTTCAAATAATAGCAGATCTACAAGCTCATACCGCGGCACGGACGCTCTATGAGCTTGTAGATCTGCTATTCTTGAATAGTCAACCAATGTGCTATATACTATATATAGTTCAAATCTGAGATGATGCTTTCTCAGTTTAATGGGTCAAGCATCTGTCTCTCTCTCGCTCTCTCTCTCTCTCTCTCTCCCCCCCCTCTGTCCGGTGTGTGTCCTAAGCTGACCCATGTCCATGCACTACTGGGTGTGTCCCAAGCTGACCCATGTCCATGCACTACTCCATGCATACAAATCCATTTTTTCCACGGAATGCAACCAATCGCCAGCGTCGATCACCGCCGGCCTCCTCCTCCTCCTCCATTGCCGCTGTTGTCGTCGTGGCTGCTGACCAATCAGAATGATGTGTTCTTTTATTACGTCGTCGCTGTCAGGCAGAAACCTCTTATCTCCATATTTTAACTTGTCGTGTGTTTTCGTTTTTTCTCCAAATAAAAATAATTCTACGTCATCACGCGAATGTATCAAAAGTACAGCAGATCCGCAATCTCGAAAGGCGGTGGCGAAGAGACATGTTTCGAGCTTGTCGATCTGCTGTTTTAGACTTTTGAACCCTGAAAAGTAACAGTTTTGGACATATGTGGTTTCCGCCCGACAGAGACGATATAGTACATTTATCTCTCCACCAATCTGTCTGTTTTCTGCTGAAATGCAGAGTCAGGTTAAGCCGAATTTATACTTCATCGCATGGCGATTTTATTTTTGCTGAGAAACGTGCCCTTTTTAAATTTTTTGTTTGTTGTAATAAAGAGCTAATTTATGTATTCAGCAAAAATAACTAATTTAGCAATAGTCTAATTAGCCACGTCACCCTTTACAGTATGTATCATCTTGTTGATGGAGACAAACTTAGAGCCTTTCTGCTAGTTGTGTAGTTTTCAGTAGGACGATGTACTGAAAAGCAGAACCTTTCTGCTTGTGGTGAAGCACACAAAACCATACGGTGAGATTATTAGGACACAAATCCCTGCGGTTCATACCGAAAGAAGGTAAACATGACATTTATTTATTTAACAGTTTCATTTTGGACCCCTATAACCTCAATGCATGACTGAAGCCAAGCTTGTTGTTGTAAACCATTGTTGAGTTTTGGAGCTCGCGCTCATTTTTTCGAGCATTTGCTTTTAAACATATAAGAGCATGGCCAATGAATGTGATCAAGCAATACCATCAACATGCAGAATGGTGGCGCTGTAGAACACCTGCTTTATACTTAGTTGTGTCAATCACGCAACCAAGTCTAAATGGGGCTTAACCACTGGGGGAACCCTAGCATGCCTATTTTGAAAATAGGCGACCTACAATGTGTCTCAACGCGTTGTAGCTACATGGTGTACGGTAGATGGAAGAAAAAGAGTGTGTTTTAACCAGGTTACCTGGTATCTGGGAGAGATTCTGCAGTTTAATGGGTTCAAGTGTAATCAAAGCTTTGGCTGCTCATCACTGCCCTGATTTCTTTTTTTGTTAAGGCATTCATAAGCTGTACTAACATCTTACCGTTGGCTGTGCTGTCTAACAGTTAGCCGTCCTGGCTGGCGATAACACCCCAATGGCTTCGTAACGAAGGAGAGCGACAGATGCAGCACGGGTATAGGCTCTATGTGAAGCAGCCATATTGGAAGGAAACTGGGCCTCTTCCTTACTTATATTAGCCAACATGCACAATAACAATTATTAGTGTAATTGGACCTGTGAAGGAAGTAAGGAAAGAGTCCCAATTTCGTTCCAATATGGCCGCTGTTCATCTAGCCCGTTCTGCTGTGCTGGCAGAGCTGTTTTTCATACGACTTGTTTTGACGTTGTGCGATGTCACGCATTGTGTTGCAGACGGTGCCGACGGCGGTGCCCCCCCCGGCCACGCAGCCACAAGGTTACAAGACCCTTCGGAAGTGACCGCCCAGCCGTCGGAGGCCGGCGAACCCCCCGTGCCACCCCCCCACCAATCATCCCGGGGCCAGAAGGAGCCCAGCCGCCACCACCACCACCACCACCATTCCAACAGCCGCCACCGCTCCCCCGACAAGAAGAGCGGCACGGGCAAGCGCAAGGGCGGCACGACCGCCAACAAGGAGGTCTCCAAGCAGTTCAAGAAGAAGGACAAGGGGAAGGGCGGCAGCGGCTCCGGGGACCATCGCCACCACTCCAGCGGCGGCCATCATCACCAACACCGCCACCGCTCGCCGGAGAGGGGGCGCACTGGCCGGGCGCGCAGCGCCGAAAACACCCTGGACAGCCGCCACAGAGGGCATCATCACGGGCGCTCCCCGGACCGGCGCCATCATGGCCACCACCAGCCTCACCACTCCTCCTCCCACCCCCACCGGCATCACTCTCCGCAACGCTCTCCGCAACGCCACCGCTCTCCTCACCGCTCTCGCCACCACTCCCCCGGCCGCCGCCACGCCCACTCCTCGGACCCCTACAGCCGGCGCCATACGTCCCCGGTCCGACCGCAGGGCCCCCCACAACGGGGCAACGACAAACCTGGCGGCGGCGAGGACGTGGTGCCGGTGCTGAGGGAGCCCCCCGGGGCCCGCGCCGCGGCGCCCCGTCCCGAGGAGAGAGTCCTCCAGGAGCCCCCGGCGTTAGACCGTCTGAACCGGGAGGCCGCGCTGCCGCTGCGCACGCTCAGGGAGGATAGCCTGCTGAACAGGGCCTCCTCCATGGAGAGGGCCTACCGAGGCGGGGACAGCCTGCCCAGGGAGCGGGCCAGGGACGTCACGCTGCCCAGGGTGCGCACTCCCGACTCGGACTCGGACTCGGCCTACAAGAGGTACAGCTCGCTGCTGAGGGGCCGACATTCTCCCGAAGCGTCCTCCGACCCCTTCGCCGGCAGAGCCGCCTCTCCGGAGCCGCCGCGGTACCAACGAGGCCGCAGCCTGGGCCGGGACATCTCCCCGGAGCCGGAGCGCCACAGAGGCCGCAGCCTGGGCCGAGGCATCTCCCCGCCGGTCCCCAGGAGCTCCAGGCGGGACGAGGACGAGTCGGAGGACGAGGAGGACGACGACGACTTTGTGGCGGCCCAGGTGAGAGACTACTACAGCACGCTCAAGTCCAACGCCAGTCACTCCAAGGCCAAGGCCAAGGCCGTCCCCGAGCCCAAGGCCATCCCCGAGCCCAAGAAGAAAGCCTACAAGGAGAGCCCCAGAGACCTCAGCATCTGATTGGACGGCCCGCTTCATCCAATCACGGCCGGCCACCCACCGTCACCGCCACCCCGCAGTAAGGCACCGCCCACAACGCTGGCTTCCATTATCCACTAGGATCTTCACAAACCATCTCTGAAACTCACACAGGACTTCATGATCTCTCCAGTTCACACTCAGCACACACACACACACAGACACACACAGACACACACACACACTGACACACGCACACTGATCACAGAAGAAATCCAAGGTATTGATTGTGTGACATTGTTGATTTACTAACCAACACGGTGATTCCAAAATGACTTTTCAAAGCTGCAGTATAAACTTTTTCTTTTTTCTTTTATTGTATGCTTTAGATTTTTTTGGGAGGGTGTTTTTTTGTTTTGTTTTGTTTTTTATTTCTGGGTTAAAGCGTTCTACATTTACAATATCTCTGACTTTTACAGAAAATGTAAAACCACAAAAAACAATGATGTGCCTAATAGTTCCATTGAAGAGCGACTTTATTTTTTGTTTATTTTTTTGTTTTATGTTTTTTTGTTTTGCGGTTTGATATGAGACGGACATTTTTCCTGGTTCCGTCCGATGATGAAATGTATGTAGTTTTTTCCACAAAGAGCCCATGGAAGCACCTCGCATTACGCTACGGACGAGCCTGACCGCCCGGTGCTCCAAACACTGATGCTGTGCATGTCTTTTAATGGTTTCAATGTCTTCTAGCTGTCTTCTTTGTTCTCTCTCTCTGTCTGTCTGTGTCTCTCTCTCTCTCTCTCGGCCCTATCTTGCGTGCAACATTACCCTGTTATGCCTAAACCTTTTTTGGCATTTCTTACTCGTACTATTTTGAAAATATTTTTTTGAATAGTGAAAATAGCAGACATACTGTACATCGACACATTGTGAGCTTGTAGCTCGGCTATGTGGACTATTTTATTTATTTATTTTCAAAATGGTAAAACATGCCAAAAAATTTATGTAAGGTGCAAGATAGAGCTCTCTCTCTCCCTCCCTCCTCTCTTTCTCACTCTTTATCTCTCTCTCTCTCTCTCTCTCTCTGTCTGTCTGTCTCTCTCTCCCAGTGCCACTGTTTTTTAGACATTTGGACCAGACAATAGCACAAGCCTGCATTTGTTTGTATATTTTTGACAGTTTGCAGTATGTGTACATTCAGAGGTGATCATTTTAAATGAATTAAGGGAAAGTAACAGTTACACTATGATGATGTGAAAATAAAAATGATAATATATTAAACGAATCTGGGGTGCTGTTGCTGCTTTACTGTGTGGGTGCGTGCGTGCGTGTGTGCATGCATGTGTGTGCCTAGGTAGTATTATTGAGTGACTTACTAAATAATTAAAAACAATTCCAACATTTTTTTCAAAAGAAATAAGGCCATTACATTTTTTTAAGAAGTTGTGTAAATAGTTGATCTATGAGCTTGTAATGTGGTGCGAAACGAAGCGTTGTGAGCTTGTAGATCTGCTATTTTCACTAGTTTGGGTCCCGGGCAAACTTCTTAATTTCTCTTTTGGGTCTTGAGCTAAAACGTTTTGGAACTGAGCTCTGCTGTAGAATGTAGAGCTCAACACAAAGAAACAGGTAGAGAGATGGATACATAATGTAGTTTTAGATTATATTTTTTGCAAAAGTTTGCCAAAATATATGTTGTATTCTACAGACAGTATCTGTCTTGACTCTTGAATATCAATGCCGTCGGACATAAACCTTGTATCTCCACATTTCAACTTTTTTTTAAAATATAAATGAATGCCCTACTTAATGCTTGACTATTTTCACTATTTTAATATGTTAAGTGACACGTTTTGTTTAGATCTGTTACTTTTGCTATTTTTGAATATATATCCGGAAAAGTAACAGTTTTGGACATATGAGGTTTCCACCCGACAGAGACGATATACTGTATATATATCATAAGTTCACTCTCCTATAGTTCAGTTTGCATATAGCTACGCTTTCGTTTACCTTTTGCCTTTTCTGTTTCTGTTTTTCATGCCCATTCTCCCTGAACTTCCCTGTCTATTTCTGGCTGCCTTATCATTCCTATCCTGTGCTTCTTTTTGGGGGGGGGGAGGACGTGTTTATTATCTTGTTTAAACAAAAAAAATGCAAACGCGTCCCTACAAGATGTCAGCGACAGTGACAGCAGTAGGTAGATGACAAGGCGAGGAGGAGGGTGTGCTGTCTTCTTTGAAGAGGTAGGTAGGTCACTCCCGCTTAGCTTACCAGCAGAGAATACTGATTAATTCACTCCCAGAGCAGAACTATAGTTTGTCCATCGTGCCTGGCATGGCGCTCGATTGCCAAATTGCCAATGACGCAAGAAGAAAGTGGCCGAAATTGTCCGGCTGTTACTGAATTTTGCCCCAAGATTCTTTTGGGGTTTTCTGTTCCTTAGCTTTTATTGATAGTGATAGTGGAGACAGACAGGAAATTGGGAGAGAGCAGGGGTAGTGACATGTGTTAAATAGTCTGCCCCGGGAGTCAAACCAGGGTCTCGTACCAAAGCCATTCGAGCAGTGGTTCCTTAAGTGGGGTCCGGGGACCCCCAGGGGTCCTTGAGGGAGTTCCAGGGGGTCCCCAGCTAAATGATAGTTTGGAACAAAAAGGACCCTTATGGGTCTAACTCTGAGTGTACAAATGGAACCAAACTTTGATTTTTCAATATAAATTGGAGATAGAAATGCCATTAAATGGGGGTCCGTAGCCTAATGCATGTCAAACTGCGGGTCCTTGCAATTAAACGTGGTGAGAATGACACTGCTAGAGCCGTAAAAATCTTCTCTTATGGGGGATCCCTGTCATATCTTTTCAAATGGGGGTCCGCGGGCTAATTAGTGTCAATTTGGGGGTCCTTGACATGAAACGGTTTGGGAACCAAACATTTGAGCATGTTAATAGAATATAACCCATACAATCGAGGTGACTGTATTTAGTCTCCCTGCTCTTCTATTGAGACCTTTAAGCCCCATTTACACTGGCAGCCAAATCCAGCCTGAATCAGATCTGAGCCACATCCAGATTGGAATCTGATTTGTCTAAATGAGTCATGTGACCATTTAAACCAATCGGATTTCAATCTTGATGTGGCACAGATCTGATTCAGGCTAGATTTGTCTGCCAGTGTAAATGGGGCCTTTGATCCTGTGTCAAGGTGAGACATGACGCTTGACACAACCCTGTTTCTGGTTTGACATGGATTTTGCATTTACTGCATGTATCCTGAGCAAGCAGGCTCTGCAACACTTGGACAGGTCACCCGGGGATCAAATCCTTGGTAGAAGAATGACCCTATGTAGTATTATATTAGTATTATTATATTATATTATATTATATTATATTATATTATATTATATTATATGTAGGCCATTTAGAATTGTGTTTGGAGCTTGCTTCACACGAAGCGTTCTGTAACCTGCCATACATGAACATCACATGTTCAAAACTGCATTCAAGATTACCCTGTGGACACAATCACTTGTGCTATTGAGAGCAAAGGGGAAGCAGAGAGATGGGAAACCGTATGTGTGTAACAGTGTTATATAATTATCAAACGGGTACCATATCAGAGCCTTTGGCCTACATTCTCTGAGATCTGAACGTTTCTTTACAGAGCTACATTGAAAATTATTTAAAAAAAAATGGTATGGGTGCATGTAGACTACAGTATGTCAATGTGGAAATACCTTGATAATATCTCTGTCGAGTGGAAACCTCATTATGTCAAATGTCCAAAACTGCGTTGGAAAAAAGAGTCACGTTTTGAGCTTGTGGATCTGCCACTTTGGATGCTTTTGTGCTACGCACGTCGCACACCTGAAACTACTTTAACAACTGTTCTTTGATGGCTCTGCATGGCGATTATTGATTGTTCAGCTGCATTAAGTTTGCATTGGGCAAATGATCTCATTTCAAATATCATACCTTTTTACTACTTATTCATCCAGATGAGAAATATCACTTTCCCATTCCCTCTTCTCCTCTACTTTCTCCTCACATGGAAGAGAGAGCTGGTGCCTAAATAATGGATCTATTCCACAACTCGGTAACAAAACCCTTTCCTCCCTTCCCTTAAATCTCTCTCTCCTTCATCCTCTCGCTCAAGCTTTTGTCAGTCTTTCTCTCCCTCCCATCCTCCATCTCTCTCTCTCTCTCTCTCTCTCTCTCTGTCTCTGTCTCTGTCTCTCTGTCTCTGTCTCTGTCTCTGTCTCTGTCTCTGTCTCTCTCTCTCTCTCTCTCTCTCTCTCTCTCTCTCTCTCTCTCTCTGTCTCTGTCTCTGTCTCTGTCTCTGTCTCTGTCTCTCTCTCTCTATCTCTATGTCTCTCTCTCTCTCTCTCTCTCTCTCTCTCTCTCTCAGGACTGTACTCCATCTCATCATCAAATGTATAGTCGAGAGCCGTGCTTTTTTTATTGCCGGCTGCTGCATGACCCCAGAAATGATGAAGAGCCAACGTCTGGTGACGATTTATCATGTCAGTTCCAGGGAAGAAGAGGAGGAGGAGGAGGAGGAGGAGAGGGGGAGGTTGTAATTAAATCTCCAATAACAGCATCTTGTCAGGCAGAGCGCGGGTGACAACCAACCATGCCACACCACTCCACATGAAGTCTCCTCCGGCTCCCCCATCGCATCACATCGGCTCTGGGTGGCTCTCTCGCTCTGTGTGACCTTGGAGACCCACTCCGTTCCCCGCAACCCCCCCTCCCCGTTTCCATGGAAACACTGGTGGAACGGGTTCCTTCCAAACGCTGACGACTGGAGTCGGAGTGAGAGAGTCGTGTTCTATTTAGGATACAGAACACATGAGCGGGGTGGGTATTGGGATGGGATGGACAGCTGGGGAGTAAATCAAAAAAGCAAGTTAAAGGCTTATCTGTGCCTGCCTCTCTGTCTCTGTCTCTCTGTCTCTGTGTGTCACACTGTGTGGATTTAAAGTTTTCTTGAGCGCAGCTACTTGTTTTATACCGTCCGTCACTGTCGGGAAGAAACCTTATCTCCACATTCTAACTTTAACGAATGCCCTACTTAATCATACTGCAGGCCCAGGGTCACACGAAAGCATCAAAAGTAGCAGAAACTCGTTGCGAAGAGACACGTTTCGAGCTGGAATTTGAATCCGTTTTGGACATGAGGTTCCTACCCGACAGATGATCAGGAAATGGTCTTAGGCCAATATAATGCAAAATGCATGTCGTTATGTCCACTTCAGTAGCTTTTTGCAACATGTAATCATGTATTGGTCGCTCTGCATCTGTCTCATGCTCGATTGTGCATGAAAATGTGTTTTCTACAGAGGACAGGCGTAGCAGGACCTGCTGTAAGGGTTGCATTTATAGAGCGCTTTACAATGTACTTACTTCACATCCATCCAATCACACATAACGATGGCGGAGGAAACCATGCAAGGCACCTGTACTGCTCACAGGGA
>NC_136790.1:19488055-19738055 GCF_951216825.1 Electrona antarctica | reverse complement strand
CAGGTGAGAGAGCACAACCATAAAACACTGGAGAGAGACTGACACTGACTCATACAAAAATAGAACATATATTTATTAAATCTTAAAACAAAGTAGCGAAATACACAACCAAATAACCAAATCCTTAAAAGCGTCAATTACAAAGGTGCTGCTAAAGTGCATGGGTTTCGACAGTTCTTTTTGCTAACAGAGAGGGCCCTCCAGATAGTCCAGCATCAGACACGTTGAATCAGAACCATACGTCCACTTCATTTCATCATCGATAGGTACAGCCACGTCTCTGATGACACCTCCCCTGGCTCAGCTCACTCGAGTCCCCTCCGTCATTCACAGCTCGGTCACACTCGAGTCCTTTCTCGCTTGGCTCGAAGTCATGGTGTGCCGACTGCTATCCAGCCCTCTTTCTCCCGTTTCCTCCTGTCAATCTCTCCGCACACAACAGAGCAGCACACACAAGAGCAGCACCACCTTCCTCCCAGCAAGCCCTCTTTTGTACTGACAAACAATCTGTGCTGATTAGACAGCTCCTCCTCCATTTCTCACCACTGACAGCTGTCAGGTAATGACGCTGACGTCATGCTCAGTCCTTCACATTAGTCCTGCACACATCAGTTCATATATCCAATCGACAGCGCTAAGCATTTATATATATAATAAGGAAGAATACTATAAGTCACTGATAGATATACAATACAGGGTATTAATGCAAAAACAAATAAGAAAAACAAAAAGAGAAACCTGATTTTGACACCGGTCACATTATTACCAACTGTTTGATCTCAGTAAGGGGTACTGTAATTGATACAGAACACCATATATCACCAGTCAATGCACGGAAGTACCTTGTAATGTTACAACAGCAAAAACAACAACAACACTGGACTGGTTTAAAACTACAGGGGAAGCTAGCTTGCCTTCCCGATGCAGACCACACCGTATCTCATACAATATTCAAGAATTATGCAGTTGATGAGGATATAGTCACCTTTACAGTCAAAGCCAGATTACAGGACCTTCCAACCAGACTCAATCTCTCTCTGTGGTACCCTAACACGTTTCCTCCACATTGTCTGCACCATGACCACACTCCAGGTCTCCAGACCACACTCCAGGTCTCCAGACCACACTCCAGTTACAGAAACACTGTCACATAGTTTTAATGGCTGCTATGTACAGTATATAAGGGATTGCACATTGCTAGGCACGACAGAATTGTTGACCTATTAGCTAAGGACATAAGTTCATATGTTTCATCATCTGCCAAAATGTATAAGCACTCACGTGTTTCAACTGCCATGTTCATGCACAATAATGAAAATGATGCCTTTTCAGATGTCACAGCTAATACACCAGATATTGTTGCTGTTGATGCGGACAGTAGAGAAGTGATCATTTTGTGGCATGTAGGACATTTGACCACATTCTGGAAGAGGCATTCCTTACCAAGGTGCTTAAGTACCAACGTCTTATAAGATGCTATTATACAGCTTGGCTACAAATGTAAACTACTTGTGTTCATATTTGGAAGCCTCTGTATTGTCCATAAATCAGATTGCAGGCATGCCTAAGCCGAGAGATAAGGCATTGGCAAAATTCTGTTCAGTATCTGCAATAATTGGCAATCGCCATATATGGAGAAGGCGATGCTTCCTGTAGCCTACCCGTGATCTGTATCCTGAACTTCCTGAAGCACTTGTAGAGTTTTCCAAGTTTGCGCATCCACTATTGTTTGTGTTCAAGAATTTCTTGTTAAAATAAAGATGCTAAATGTGTGTGTGTGTGTGTGTGTGTGTGTGTGTGTGTGTGTGTGTGTGTGTGTGTGTGCGTGCGTGCGTGCGTTTATCAAAAGCTTGAAAGTGGAAGTTTGAAAGTGGAACAAGATATTTTGAGCCTACTGTCAATTATTCAGTTAGAAACACCTATAACGGTGCCCCAAGTTGAGGGTGTTTTGGAACAATATTCACAAATCACTGTGTTCAGTATTTAATACTCCAATACCTTTTAACTTCACAACCTTGTACCTGGGCCACATTGAATGTCTTAACCAGTCGAGATACACAAAGCTACTGCAGGTGCTCTTGGCAGCCAGCAAAAAGTCAATAACAAGAAGATGGCTAACCCCAATCACACCCACAATGGACGATTGGCACGGAATAGTCCTGGATATTTTCAAAATGGAAAAATTAACATACATGCTAAGAACTAGACTAGACAATTTCTACCAAATTTGGAACAACTGGATAGTACACATTGCCCCTCTGAGAGCTGATTTTGTGTGATCTCACTGGCCCTAATAGCCTGCTTTATGATCGTTGTAGAAAATGTTTAAGACACCCTTCCTCCTCTTATGGTCGAAATCCAAAGTTGTTTTGTTTTTGTCCCCCTCAGCAAATATTGTAAATACTTTTGTTTCTTGATTGTTGTTTTTTTTTGTCTTTTTTCTTTTGTCTGTCTTACTCTTTTTGTCTGCCCACTCTTTCTTCTTTTTCTCCTTCTGAAATGTACACTCTGAAGCAATATTGCCCTTTGCCCCTGTTAAGTGTTGACCTGATGCCATATGTAGTCCTGAAGAAAGCAAGGACACAGAGTCACTGGAGATGGAGTCACTTGGAGGGGGGAGGGAGGGAAGAGGGGTGAAAAAAAAATCCTGGGAACTGCACTTGTGTCCTATGTATGCATAGAAATGTTGTTTTTGTACTGCTATTTCCAAATAAAATAAATATTGTAAAAAAACAAAAAAAAACAAAAAAAAAAACACCTATAACACATACTGGTAATTTAACACTAATAACACCTGATCTGCAGGAATTATATCAAATTATTTTTGGAATAATAATCTTTACTTATACTCTTGCTCGAATATAGCAAGAGCACTCTTCCTAGTTCCTATAAATAAAATTAGAACGAGTATAAGTAAAGATGATTATACCAGTAATGTTAGATACCTTTGTTTGTATGGATTCATTTAGCAATACAGTATAGGCCTACAGGTAGGCTACATGTGTAGCCTACACTGAAAGACCCTCACGCCACCCTAGAAAGAAAATTACTATTTAAAGCTATCAAAAAAGGCTTTACAGGCAGATAATAGGATGAAAATGAAAACACAAAGCCGCTCTTTTATACTGAAAACTGGAAAGGTGAAACTATGCTATGCTGTACAGTATGTGATGCTGGAGTTCACATTCACAAGAGAACAATGTTAGTATGTGCGCAACAGTGCCACCCTGTGGCCAATTGTAGACATCACACCAAAGAGTCGGTGATGTCTGTCTACTCGCTCTGATTGTCCTTGAAGCTGTCAGGACCAAGTCAACAGACCTCCGCGGCGGCGGCTGGCAGATATACGGCTTGTCTCACAAGTTATGGCTCCTCCAGGCCAGAGGCTATAGAGGGACTGACTGATTGATGCCCTACAATGACAGCAATGTACGCTTTCACCCCATTGCCTCATCTTTACAAAATTACACCTCTCTGGTGGTTGTTTGTTGTATATATGGTGGTGCAGCGTGTTAGCCTCTGTGTCTGTTCAACATTACATCCCCCGAGGAAAGGACTGACAATCTGTCTCTGTCACTGTAAACAAAGATCGATTTCCTAGTCTACGTGTGTGTGTGCACGCGTGTGTGCGTGTGACAGCCATGGACGATGCTCGGCTCTCAGTATTGTCCGTTCTCATTGGTCAGCTCAGGAATACAGGAAGGCCCTTCCATGACGACCGAGGTGTTGACCTGCAGACCTGTGGCTCACCACTGTGTTGGTACTACTGCTTGATGGGGTAGAGTTCCCTTTTGTAATATATTGCGGTATTTTGCAAGGGTATATTATTGTCAGGTGCAAACCAGGCTCTGTGTGTGTGTGTGTGTGTGTGTGTGTGTGTGTGTGTGTGTGTGTGTGTGCGCGCGCACACGCATGCACGCACACACGCACACACACACACACACTCACATGTATCACTATTCACTACTGACGTGTCTGTGATTTTGATATTGTGGTAGCCAGGTAGCCTACAATAGACGTTTTTGAGTATTTCCACTTTTTATACGTTTACTCCTTACTCCATTACATGTCAGAGACAAATATTATACTTTTTACTCCACTTGTGAGCTTGCAGATCTGCTATTTTCAAAAGATGTTTGTAATTATACAATTTGGACATTCTGCATAATGAGTCCTTTTTACTTTTGGCGGTTGATGTGCATGTATCAATGTATCAATGTATCAATGTATCATCATGTATCAATGTATCATCATGTATCAATGTATCATCATGTATCAATGTATCATCATGTATCAATGTATCATCCCATACAGACAACGTTTCCATGTTTCAGTTACATCTTCTAAACCTGACGAAGATGTAACATCGAAACGTTGTCGCTTTTTTACTTGCACCCTGTTAATAAAATAAGGGCTTAAACTGTCTGAGCTGCTCCAGTGCCTCCTTTCCTCCTGTAACCTGTCCTGCCTCTGAGATGCACCAGACTGGCCTGCCATAGGCTAGAGGCTGCCTCTGAGATGCACCAGACTGGCCTGCCATAGGCTAGAGGCTGCCTCTGAGATGCACCAGACTGGCCTGCCATAGGCTAGAGGCTGCCTCTGAGATGCACCAGACTGGCCTGCCATAGGCTAGACTGCCTCTGAGATGCACCAGACTGGCCTGCCATAGGCTAGAGGCACGACTGGAACTCCCTTCGACACAAAAATGTTATCTGAAGCTATATTTTGTTTTTGTTTTATTAAATTCAGCTACACTTATTTACTGATCTTTTATAGTGATTTATTCTGAGCTGACCCTCGATTTCTCCCTTATTGCTATAATTGGTGCTATATATAATAATTATTAATAGCTTTACAACCGCTCTCACAGATTGACCGTCTTCTTCACCGGAGGCTGCAGCCAGTCACGCTGTGCTGCTGTTCTGTTGCCAGGCAGACCACAGCGGTCAGGAGGACAGGAGGAACAACGTGGACACAAGATGATGTCTCCTCATCTTCTCCAGCAACACGTGCACCACTTCAGAGGAGAATGCTGTAGCGTAGGAGGTAAGACATTCAAGTGTTAGTCGTTATTTGTTGTTTTGTAATAATAATCAAAATCTACAAAGTAACTAAAGTTTTCAAATAATTGCAGTGGAGTAAAAAATAAATAAATACAAAAGTGCAATATTTGTCTCTGAGGTGTAGTAAAATAAAAAAAAACTTTTACTTTGAAAAGTAAAGTAAAAGTACCTCAAAATGAAAACCTGATGATAACCCCCCCCCCCCCCCCCCTCCCCCCATCTCTACTCATCCCCATAATAAGCCAATAAAGCTGTGTACCATGTTATGACCCTCCAGCACAGACATCTGAACATAACGAGGGCCCCTGTCGTGCGTCATGGAGGACCCCCCCCCCCCCACACACACACACACACACACACACACACACACGTGTCTGAACTGCCCTGTGGTAACCTAAGCCTTTTACAGGACCTTGGAGGTCAAAGGTCACAGACTACACAATAATATAGCTCTTTTTTTTTTACCTATGAAAGGCAATACAACCCAGAACCTCCCACAAGCTGAACCGTGAAGGAACCCGTGACAGAAGAAGTTATATGTTATGCGTTTTATTGCGAATGCCGGTCGCATTTACTATGGAATCGTGCATTTCCCGTCAGTGTGTTGGTTGGTTGGTTCATTGGTTTGTCACCCCAGGCAAGCCCCCATGGTGCCCAGGTCATCGTGACATCACGTGACATCATCAGGGAGATTCCTGATGTCATAGTAGGGCACAAGACAATGTGACTTACTAGGCAACATGAAATGGCCTAGGAGTCGGACCGAGGTCACACTGACATAGGCCATTATACTACTGGGGCGGGAACTGAATGAACTTTACAGTAAGGATACAGGCGATTATACCAGAGGTGGACAGTGTCACCAAGAGATGATTTAGGTAAGAATATGACACAGGCCATTGTTTTCAGAAGGTGACGACATGTTAGACGCTCGTGTCCTGTTTGAGGTGACGTTTTGGGAAAGGAGCGACTGGACCTTAGCCAGCTCTCAAGGCTAAGGTCCACACACACACAGTCCCCCCCCCCCTGTGTGTGTGTGTGTGTGTGTGTGTGTGTGTGTGTGTGTGTGTGTGTGTGTGTGTGTGTGTGTGTGTGTGTGTGTGTGTGTGTGTGTGTGTGTGTGTGTGTGTGTGTGTGTGTGTGTGTGTGTGTGTGTGTGTGTGTGTGTGTGTGTGTGTGTGAGAAGTGGAGTGTTTGTAGTGATGCTGCTGGATCAGCAACAAGTCTGCTTGTTTGTCCAGCAGTATTCTAGTCTAGTGGGAGCAGTAGACTGTCAGGCACGGATAACAGGCCATGATGATAACCCCCCACTGACCTTCTGTGACAGACAGGCAGACCAGACCGGACCCCCCACGGCTAGGCAGGGAGGGGGCCGTGAGTTTGTCAGTGGAGGGGGACGTGCAATGGGAATGGTGTAGGTTTGGGTTGTGTAGTTATACTTGCCATGATGTATGTTTTTATTTAAAAACCATATAAATGTACCTGATTTTCTATATTGTCAGAATCAGTTCTGTGTTCGTTTACAAATAGCTCCTCCCTGAGCCTCTTCAGTGTACAATGGATGTCAATGAGGATTGTACCCGTAGCCAATTTTGAATCATCAATTTCTAGTCAATGGAGCAATTCTTTTTGAACCTCTTGCAAAGTGGTCTATAGCCCTTTAAATAAGACTTCCTCCACTGCCGGCCAGCCTGCGTGTACCGTACCATACTTTATGTGCTCCCTCCCTCCCAGCGTGTACCGTACGTCCGTACCATACTTCATGTCCTCCCAGCGTTGCACGGCACGCAAATCCCTGACATATCCTCGAAAGACTTGAACGTCACGGCACTCACTCGAGTGCCGTCAGGAAGCTTTTTTACGTCAGCAGTGATGAGAGCGAGCAGGAGAAGACACAGACAGTTCTGAGTGCAGAGCGTTCTCTACACATCTGTGCAGGGCTGCAGGACTGGGAAATGTCAGCAGCAAGTTTTACTGCCCTGTTTGTGCAGAAGTAAAAAACGCAGGCGCACATACTGTACTGTACTGTGTACGTCAGTGGGTCTCAATGTGAGGTCATCAGAATCGGCTTAAGTACTTTAACCTGTGTGTGTGTGTGTGTGTGTGTGTGTGTGTGTGTGCGTGTGTGCGTGTGTGCGTGTGTGCGTGCGTGCGTGCGTGCGTGCGTGCGTGCGTGCGTGCGTGCGTGCGTGCGTGCGTGCGTGCGTGCGTGCGTGCGTGCGTGCGTGTTTGAATCTGCTCGGGAACGCCTACTGAACGCCTACTACTTTCTAGCCTTGACAGCCATGTAGATTCAAACAGAAATCTGAAATCTGATTGTATTAAATTACATTAAACTCACTTCGCAAATCTTGCATGGCGCACAATATTATCCGATGGGGTCCGTGCCCAAATACATTTTAATTTGGGGGTCCTTGAGATGAAAACGTTTGACAGGCAGTTTGGACAAATGCACCCTATATGAATGCAGATAAACTGTAGTCAGATTCCAGCTAACTAAACAAATTATTTTGGAACAGTAGTGGTAAAAGGGCACGGAAACACTGTGTGTGTGTGTGTGTGTGTGTATGTGTGTGTGTGTGTGTGTGTGTGTGTGTGTGTGTGTGTGTGTGTGTGTGTGTGTGTGTGTGTGTGTGTGTGTGTGTGTGTGTGTGTGTGTGTGTGTGTGTGTGTGTGTGTGTGTGTGTGTGTGTGTGTGTGTGAGACAATTCATTTTCTCAGACCAGCGCACTAAGGAGTATAGTAGTGCGTCCATCGGGGTCATTCCCTAGAGATGTCCTCGTTGGCCCTGGTACTAAAGTCTGGTCAAAGGGGGTCACGGAGCATGCTCAGTGGCGTTTTCCCACAGAAAATGGCTTGCTTTGCAATCCCTGGTCCCATTGTGTGACCCACTGTCTTACGACACGCTGTGTCATGGCTGCTCTGGGACCCTCGTCAATGTCCCTGAGACTTGCTTCTGGATTACGACTCCCCTCGAAGCCCCAGCCCCGAGAGCTGTATGTAGCCCATGTTATGTCACAACAATGATATCTCTGCTGTCGGGCAGAAATCATGTGAGAAATATGTCCTAAATGTTAACCTTTCAGGAAAAATAAAATCAACGCGATACGGCCTCATCAAAGTTGGTATGGTGACGACGTTATACATTGTCAGATACTTATATGTACAGTATCCTTATTATCATCGCTTTACCCAAATACAGCTCAACTGGAGTTGGGAGATTTTTGACCATTTAATGTGGAGATAGTTGTTTTGTCCATTGACTAGGACGACGACGTCAGACAAAAAACAAACCCAAAATGACAGTCATATTTTACCAGCTGCACGCACGCACGCACGCACGCACGCACGCACGCACGCACGCACGCACGCTCGCTCGCTCACTCACTCACTCACTCACTCACTCACACACACACTCTCTTTCTAGTAGTGGGTTGTTGCTGGCTGCAATGCTATCCCATTGGCTGAGAGGTCGGCGCTATTGGCAAAAAGTGTCTGGTTGCCTAGAGAGGAGGCAGCCAATCAGGACGATAGGTAGTCAGTACAGCAGCCAAAGAGAAAGATAGGTCGAGTGGGCGTGAAAGCCAAGCAGAGAGAACATAGACCAGCTGTGCTTACACAGCAGCTGGTAAAAATGAGTTAGGTGGTTTGACCGACAGTTTGAGGATCCAATGGAGTTAGAAGGTTTAGTCAGTACTGCTTTTTATACTTTTCATTGGTTCATTGTAAAACACACAGACAGATGCGACAATATATTATAACCCACAGATCGTTGGTTATTCGACCTCCTCGGCTAAACCTTGAATTTTAATTCGTTGGCTGAATATTGATAGCTTTTTTTTTAATTGGTCTCTAGCGAATTAATTTTCTGCACTCTGTCAGCCATCTGGGAGTCGTGCCTCACTGGTTCCTTTCTGGTCATCACATACCGTAACGTACAGTAGGGACGTGCAGAGAAGATTCCCATAAAGGGCACTTTGGGCCATAAATCTACAAGCTTCAAGCTCATAATGCATTGAGAGCTTGTAGATCTGCTATTTTTGGGGTGTGATCCCCCACTCATTAGCCTCTCACAGAGGACAAATTCTTTCAACGCATAATGCTGCGTTCAAGTTCAGGAGAGTTCGGGAAAAAAATAATTCTCCTGAATACTGCCTTTGGATACGGCATGGAAGTGGGCATTTCTTTCATCATAGTATATGCTGCATTCATGGTCTGGAAAGGGCAGTTTTTTCACAGACAGGTAAAGGGGCAGTGTGTGCACGTGCCTGCCGTAACGTGCCTCCCTGTCATTGCCTTCAAAAGGGGAAGTCTCACGTCCAATCCGGCCACGTAAAAGGTATGAGTTAGATCCCTTTCCGACCAAGCCTTGTCTCGGCCCTATAGCCCCATTGTCTAGACCCCCTGTCTCAGTACTCAGGGAGGGGACGTCCCAGGTCCCCAGGTCCCACCCAGGGATGGACGTCACGTCGCGTACACCGTCACCACTTCCCACATATGCCCCGCCCCGACGCGCTCGCTCGCTCTTCTGGTTTCATTCATCTCCTTTTACTGTAACCTCTGAAGATCCATCCGGGACACTTGGATCTTACTCACACTGTACAGAGTTCACTACACCCACGGAGGATGTGATGCCGGTCAGGCAGAAGAATTCATGGAAGTAGCTACGTAGCACACACGGTGGTACACACACACACACACACACACACACACACACACACACACACACACACATCCCCATTCCATCCCCCCCCCCCTCCCCCCCCCCCCCCCCCCCCCGAGGACCTGACGGGACAGGAGAGATGGCGCAACCTCACCCCGTCAGGTCATCTCCTGAGTTTTGGCTTGAGTTGAGATGTGGCATTTCATCACTGTCTGTCAGGCAGAAACCTTGTATCTCCATGTTTGAACTTTCTTCGTGCAAAAGTGTCACACAAACGGCAGCAATCGCACTGCGTTGTGCTCGTACTGTAGATCTCCTAGTTTTGCAACACCTTGAAAGTAAAAGTGGGTTTTTTATAAATATTGAACCAATGAAAAGTATCAACATGAGCTTGTGACACAGTGAGGTTATTGTCTCCACCAGGCCGAAGGCATGGGGAGAGAGTATGTTTTGCACTCCGTCCGTGTGTGTGTGTGTGTGTGTGTGTGTCCGTCCGTCCGTCCGTCCTTCCGTCCGTCCGTTACCAGCTAATCTCCGGCACCGTTAACCCGGTCGATGCCAAACTTTGCACACACACTCCCTGGATGCCAACGATGAACCTCTGCCCCACATTTTCCAGAACGGCCTGTTATAGCGCCACCATGAGGCAGCTTTTCACATTGTTTACCTAAAACTGCACCGATCTGCGTGAAACGTTGCATGCACACTCCCTAGAGGCCAAGGACAAACCTTTGACCTGCATTTTCCGCATCTGCCTTTTAGAGCGCCACCAGGAGGCCGACTTTTGTAAAACACATTTTTGGATATTACTCCTCCAGATTCTGTCCAAAAATCTCAAAATTCGTTACACAGTATCTCTATGGTCATGTGCTCAAGTCAGATCTGTCCCATATTTGCCCCGTTTTGAACAAAAGCCTCAAATCATGAACGCAGCATGCAATTTACGTCAAATCTTTCACACATTTTCTTACTAGGCTGAGGAATATATCCCACCCTTTTCACATTGGCCTGTTATAGCGCCACCAACAGGTTGATTTTTGCAAAACACATTTTTGGAACAAAATGCCTCAAATCATCCAATTGCCATCAAAGGCAAACATATTACTTATTTATATTACTCCTAAACATTTTGCCAAACATCTCACACAGTCCTATCCTCCTGGTGGAGACCTGTGCCCAGAAGGGCACTTTTTCTAGTTCTTTCCTATTTTGTGAAATGTAACGTGTTTTATTTATTTTTACATACAAGCTTTCCGCCCGACAGTGACGATTTGCAAGATAGTAAACAGCAGCAGGAAGTGCTCCTGTTTTTCACGTCCTGTCTTTGTACGAGTGCTTTCTACCGTTTCCCAATCTTAAGAGAGTCAACCCGGCCTGAGATCTGACCTGAGATCAGATTCAACCCGGCCTAGTGTTCTTTAGAGAGTCAACCCGGCCTAGTGTTCTTTTCTTGTCTCTCCCCTTTTATTTATTATTTATTTATTTTTAGCCCATTTTGACCTGAGATCAGATTCTAAAAATGTCTTCTACATCCTGACAGTTTTCTGAAAAAGCTATGTTTATATGTCAGTCGCTCTTCGATTTTTCAAAAAATAGCAGATCTACAAGCTCATATGAGCTTGTAGATCTGCTATTTTTCAATAGCTAGAGCATAACATAATGCTAACACCAAAATGGGTTCCCGCCCCAAAATGGGTTAAATAAACGCATCACTTTGTACCTTCCGGTTGAGATGACCGTCGACTCTACGGTCTCCACACACTGGTACAGAAATAGAACGGGGGGGGGGGGGGGAGATACACAATAAATTCCAGCGTTTTAATTTGTGGGGCCTGTGGGCGGTGACAACAGAGCATCCCTCCTAGTACACACCAAACATTCAACTTCTAACAACCCCATCCTCCCCGCTCAACTTCACATGAATCTTAGTGCTCACATTCTTTACTGAAAGTATATAAATACTGCAATGTGCAAAGAAATACTCTGTTACAAGTAAAAGTGAGGAATTCAATGTACTCCAATGTCCCATTTCACAATTTCTTATGTATAAAATGTATAAAAATCTTTTGAAAGTGTCACAGTGTGTCACGAATCGATGAGCTTAGACGTCGGCCATTTTAAAAAGGCCGAAATGTATAGGGCTGAAAAACGTACAGTACTTGAGTAGTTGTTAGATGTACTTAGTTACTTTGATGTTATCGCAGACTCCTGATTTACCACCGTCTCTCTCCGCCGCTGTCAAATATTATCACATGAATTCAAGCTACCAAGCTGCAGTAGATAAACAATAAGCTGCAGTAGATAAACAAAGGGGCGTGTGTCAGAGACACTTCATCGCCGCTATCGCTGGGTCATAAAAATGAGGCTCATAATAATGCCAAAATCATAACGTGCATCGCTGCGATATGCACTAAGTGGACTTCTGGCACTGGCAGGGGTCTTAATGTATGTTTTACAGGGCCAGCCACTGTGGACTGGTTGGAGTTTTTTATTTAAAGCCGATGATAATTCTCCCTCTGTGTTTTTGAGAGAAGAACCCAGGTCCGGCCTGGGCCGTGGCTCAGAGGTCCAGAAGAACCCAGGTCCGGCCTGGGCCGTGGCTCAGAGGTCCAGAACCCAGGTCCGACCTGGGCCGTGGCTCAGAGGTCCAGAAGAACCCAGGTCCGGCCTGGGCCGTGGCTCAGAGGTCCAGAAGAACCCAGGTCCGGCCTGGGCCGTGGCTCAGAGGTCCAGAAGAACCCAGGTCCGGCCTGGGCCGTGGCTCAGAGGTCCAGAAGAACCCAGGTCCGGCCTGGGCCGTGGCTCAGAGGTCCAGAAGAACCCAGGTCCGGCCTGGGCCGTGGCTCAGAGGTCCAGAAGAACCCAGGTCCGGCCTGGGCCGTGGCTCAGAGGTCCAGAAGAACCCATGTCCGGCCTGGGCCGTGGCTCAGAGGTCCAGAAGAACCCATGTCCGGCCTGGGCCGTGGCTCAGAGGTCCAGAAGAACCCAGGTCCGGCCTGGGCCGTGGCTCAGAGGTCCAGAAGAACCCAGGTCCGGCCTGGGCCGTGGCTCAGAGGTCCAGAAGAACCCAGGTCCGGCCTGGGCCGTGGCTCAGAGGTCCAGAAGAACCCAGGTCCGGCCTGGGCCGTGGCTCAGAGGTCCAGAAGAACCCAGGTCCGGCCTGGGCCGTGGCTCAGAGGTCCAGGCACCTTGTCTGGCAATCTGGTTCGACTCCCGATCCCGACAGCCTTTACTGCATGTCACCCCCCCCATCTCTCTCCCCAATTCCTGGCAGCCTACTGTCTGTCCCTCCATAAAAAATATAAAATAAAGGCAAAAGCCACAAAATAACATTCAAAAAAAGAACCAAGGTCCACCACTGAGGTCAGCAAGCAAACTAAAGTCCATGTTCTGCTTTTCTTGTGGCAAGCGTTATTTATATAATGCTCTTGCTTACAGTGTAATAACATGCCTTGGCCAATAATGCATGTGGAACTTTTCATAATGTGGTACATGGGCTTGCTGTTTGCGACACTGGTCTTTGGTCATGGCACCACTATGACTTTTAAGGGGGGACGGGGAGATGGGAAACGAAACAAAACAACAGACGACCGAGGTATGGGGAATGAGCATCAACAGATCCACAATCGTTACAGTCTCCACGCATCCACATCTGTTCCCCCTGAGGACTTCTGTTCCCCCTCTCCTCTCCTCTCCTCTCCTCTCCTCTCCTCTCCTCTCCTCTCCTCTCCTCTCCTCTCCTCTCCTCTCCTCTCCTCTCCTCTCCAGCCATAACGCATTGCCCCTCGGTCATCATGGAGCCTACTCACTCAGCCGAGTGGTACACTCTAGTGACGGTTCCCCTACCCTCCCTCCCACTTTAAAGTGGCTTGTTTGGAAGCAGTCCGCCACTCCTCCCTAGACAGTCGGTCCACTGCATCAAGTATAGACATACGCGGACGTTGCGCTGAGCCATGAGCGTGCGGCGCCTGTTTTCATTCAAGGGGGGGCCAGAGAGGAACTTTGTTCTGTCATAACAAAGACCACGTCCTTGAGCAGAGACGATGCATGGAGAACGTCCCAGGGTGACTGTTTGGTTGCCGCTACACAGTGGTGGAAAAAGTACTCGAATGTTTTACTTAAGTAAAAGTATCAGTATACTGCAATGCAGAAATACTCTGTTACAAGTAGAAGTCCGGAATTCAAAATGTACTTGAGTAAAAGTACAAAAGTATTGGCATCTAAATGTACTTGAAGTAACAGAAGTAAAAGTACTCATGTCCCATTTCAAGTTATAAAATGTATCAAAATCTTTAGAAAATAGCAAATCTACAATTTTGTCACATCGCGATGCATTGTGAGCTTGTACATCGACTATTTTCATAATGGCTGAAATGTATGTACAGTCGGGCTGAAGTGGGTAATGCATGTTTTGTAATAATAATCAAATTCTACGAAGTAACTAGTAACTAAAGTTTGCAAATGATTGTAGTGGAGTAAAAGTGTAATATTTGGATCCGAGATGTAGGGGAGTAAAAGTATTGGAGATGGGAAATAATAATTAAGAACAAATACTGTACCTAAAAGAAAAGGAAGTTAAGTACAATACTTAAATGTACTTAGTAACTTTCCAGCACTGCCTCTGCATGCTTTATCCCCAGAGGAAAAAACAAAAGACTCATACATGTTACATTCAGGGACGTGCACAGTGTGTTAAAGAGGCAGGGGCTGCAATCCCATAAGAGGGCACTTTTGGACAAAAATAGCAAAAATAGCAGATCTACAACTCTCAACGTGTTGCGCTGCGACGTGTTGAGAGCTTGTAGATCAGCTATTTTCGGGGCGCAACCCAGCACTCTTTATCTACTGGAGATGCGGTGTACGACATGGATTTCGAAACAAATTTGTTCAATGCAAAATGCTGTGTTCCAAGTTCAGGATAAAGCAATTCTCCTGAATGCTGCCTTCTGGTATGGCATCTTTCACCATAGTAAATGCTGCATTCGTGGTCTGGGGAGGGCAGTTGTTTTACAGACAGGTAAAAGGGCAGGGGCTCAAGCCCCCTTTGATGTCTATGTGTACACGTCCCTGGTTACATTGCATACTGTATTTCTCCATGGCTTGGAGGGTGCTGACAGTAATCCGGCTGCACACCAAAAGAAACAGCCATTGTGCATCATGGTGGAGCTGTTTATTACAAACATGCCTTTCATAATTCCTGTGTTGTTCTCTGCTACGGGCCGCCGGTGGGGTCAAAAAGCAGATGTAGAGATCTAGTTGTGTGTGTTTCTGTTGCCGTAGTATGTATGTATGTATGTATGCGAAGCTTTATTAGCGTGCTCGTGTGTGAAAACAAATCCTTTTGTGTGCATTCTCTTGGTGACATAAGGCTGTCAAATTTCTGTGTACACTTGCATGTTTGATGTCTGCTGCTAGGGTTGTCTCACACTTGCAAAAGAGACTGTGATATTCTGCCTTTTTAAATGTAATTTTAAAGCATGCATGCAGCCATGAACCCTATGTATACTTCATATTGTTCTATTATCAAACTTTGTTGCCTTAACTTTCTCTATTACAGTATTATGGCTATATTTTAAAATGTAAAATTTTCTAAATGCAAAATGTAAGGAGCTTGTATGGACATTATTTTCACCCACTCCTAAACTTATGCAGTGACAAAGTTTTCACCAAGGGTCCCCAAACCTTTCCTTTTCACCAAGGGTCCCCAAACCTTTCCTTTTCACCAAGGGTCCCCAAACCTTTCCTTTTCACCAAGGGTCCCCAAACCTTTCCTTTTCACCAAGGGTCCCAAACCTTTCCTTTTCACCAAGGGTCCTCAGACCTTTCCTTTTCACCAAGGGTCCCAAACCTTTCCTTTTCACCAAGGGTCCTCAAACATTTCCTTTTCACCAAGGGTCCCAAACCTTTCCTTTTCACCAAGGGTCCTCAAACCTTTCCTTTTCACCAAGGGTCCCAAACCTTTCCTTTTCACCAAGGGTCCCCAAACCTTTCCTTTTTCACCAAGGGTCCAACCTTTCCTTTTCACCAAGGGTCCCCAAACCTTTCCTTTTCACCAAGGGTCCTCAGACCTTTCCTTTTCACCAAGGGTCCCAAACCTTTCCTTTTCACCAAGGGTCCTCAAACCTTTCCTTTTCACCAAGGGTCCCAAACCTTTCCTTTTCACCAAGGGTCCCCAAACCGTTCCTTTTTCACCACCAAGGGTCCCCAAACCTTTCCTTTTCACCAAGGGTCCCAAACCGTTCCTTTTTCACCAAGGGTCCCCAAACCTTTCCTTTTCACCAAGGGTCCCCAAACCTTTCCTTTTCACCACCAAGGGTCCCCAAACCTTTCCTTTTCACCAAGGGTCCCCAAACCTTTCCTTTTCACCAAGGGTCCCCAAACCTTTCCTTTTCACCAAGGGTCCCCAAACCTTTCCTTTTCACCACCAAGGGTCCCCAAACCTTTCCTTTTCACCAAGGGTCCCCAAACCTTTCCTTTTCACCACCAAGGGTCCCCAAACCTTTCCTTTTCACCAAGGGTCCCAAACCTTTCCTTTTCACCACCAAGGGTCCCCAAACCTTTCCTTTTCACCAAGGGTCCTCAAACCTTTCCTTTTCACCAAGGGTCCCCAAACCTTTCCTTTTCACCAAGGGTCCTCAAACCTTTCCTTTTCACCAAGGGTCCCCAAACCTTTCTTTTTCACCAAGGGGCCCCAAACCTTTCCTTTTCACCAAGGGTCCCCAAACCTTTCCTTTTCACCACCAAAGGTCCCAAACCTTTCCTTTTCACCAAGGGTCCCCAAACCTTTCCTTTTCACCACCAAGGGTCCCCAAACCTTTCCTTTTCACCACCAAGGGTCCCCAAACCTTTCCTTTTCACCACCAAGGGTCCCCAAACCTTTCCTTTTCACCACCAAAGGTCCCAAACCTTTCCTTTTCACCAAGGGTCCCCAAACCTTTCCTTTTCACCACCAAGGGTCCCCAAACCTTTCCTTTTCACCAAGGGTCCCCAAACCTTTCAGGCTGCGACCCCTCCTGAATAATCATAATTATTTGAACTGGTCCAGAGCCCCAATTTGGGAACCACTGTTTTACTATTTTACTCAGAGCACAATGAAGGAGTTCCGTTTCTGATCTGTTTCTAGGGTTGAGTACTATAGTTACACGTAGTGTGTCTGCTCAGTACTATAGTTACACGTAGTGTGTCTGCTCAGTACTATAGTTACACGTAGTGTGTCTGCTCAGTACTATAGTTACACGTAGTGTGTCTGCTCAGTACTATAGTTACACATAGTGTGTCTGCTCAGTACTATAGTTGCACGTAGTGTGTCTGCTCAGTACTATAGTTACACATAGTGTGTCTGCTCAGTACTATAGTTACACATAGTGTGTCTGCTCAGTACTATAGTTGCACGTAGTGTGTCTGCTATAGAGTACTATAGTTACACGTAGTGTGTCTGCTCACTCAGTACTATAGTTACACGTAGTGTGTCTGCTCAGTACTATAGTTACACATAGTGTGTCTGCTCAGTACTATAGTTGCACGTAGTGTGTCTGCTCAGTACTATAGTTACACGTAGTGTGTCTGCTCAGTACTATAGTTACACGTAGTGTGTCTGCTCAGTACTATAGTTACACATAGTGTGTCTGCTCAGTACTATAGTTGCACGTAGTGTGTCTGCTATAGAGTACTATAGTTACACGTAGTGTGTCTGCTCAGTACTATAGTTACACGTAGTGTGTCTGCTCAGTACTATAGTTACACATAGTGTGTCTGCTCAGTACTATAGTTGCACGTAGTGTGTCTGCTCAGTACTATAGTTGCACGTAGTGTGTCTGCTCAGTACTATAGTTACACGTAGTGTGTCTGCTCAGTACTATAGTTACACGTAGTGTGTCTGCTCAGTACTATAGTTGCACGTAGTGTGTCTGCTCAGTACTATAGTTGCACGTAGTGTGTCTGCTCAGTACTATAGTTACACATAGTGTGTCTGCTCAGTACTATAGTTGCACGTAGTGTGTCTGCTCAGTACTATAGTTGCACGTAGTGTGTCTGCTCAGTACTATAGTTACACGTAGTGTGTCTGCTCAGTACTATAGTTACACATAGTGTGTCTGCTCAGTACTATAGTTACACGTAGTGTGTCTGCTCAGTACTATAGTTACACATAGTGTGTCTGCTCAGTACTATAGTTGCACGTAGTGTGTCTGCTATAGAGTACTATAGTTACACGTAGTGTGTCTGCTCACTCAGTACTATAGTTACACATAGTGTGTCTGCTCAGTACTATAGTTACACGTAGTGTGTCTGCTCAGTACTATAGTTACACGTAGTGTGTCTGCTCAGCATTTCCAAGCCCAAGTTGGCCGATGATTCACTGTGTGTGCACCTTAGCTAGCCTATCTTTATCACTACCACGCTATACTAGAAGGATTGCTACTTTCATGTAATGATGCATAAGGCGGCAGGCCTACAGGAAATGCACTAAGTGCAGTGGTCAGGCAATAATTCCACTACAAAGCTGTGTGTGTGTGTGTGTGTGTGTGTGTGTGTGTGTATGTGTGTGTGTGTGTGTGTGTGTGTGTGTGTGTGTGTGTGTGTGTGTGTGTGTGTGTGTGTGTGTGTGTGTGTGTGTGTGTGTGTGTGCGTGTGCATGTGCATGTGCGTGCGTGCGTGCGTGTGTGGACATACAACAGTATATGTATGGAGGGGCGGAGGGAGTGTGTGAGTCACTGTTCTTCATGTAGTAAACACTAAAACTTCCCACGCATAGCCTCCCCTCTCTTTGTCTCTCTTCTTCGCCACAAGACTTTTTAAATCTTTCACCAAATCGTTTTTCAGTCAAGCGGGCGTCCAACACTACAGTATGGATGAATGTGTGAAAGAGCGTGCAGCTCACTTCAAACTCGCCACACCGAGTCGGCGCCCCCAATTAACTCCAGTGACAAGTTATATATTAAAAGTTAAATGTGCTGTTGCTCAATTGCAGCGATTCCCAAACTGTGGGCCGGGGGTCCACTGGTGGGTCGTGAGGATATTGCAAGTGGGCCCCCAAATACATTTAACCCATTTTGGGCGGGAACACCTTTTGGTGTTAGCATTATGTTATGCTTTAGCTATTGAAAAATAGCAGATCTACAAGCTCATAGCGCAAGTTCTCTGAAAGCTCACAGTCCCCCCCCCCCCCCCTATTCACGCCTGATTATAGCCTTTGTTTGAAATTACACAATACTATCCAAATAATGGCAGAAAAGCCCAAACAATATGTTAGAAAATATATAATAAACATACTCTGAAAATGCACACAAGCCTCCCTTCTGACCACTTAACACCATGCTAAGTGGTCAGATCACACTTTTGAGATTTTCAATGAAGTGGGCGCTGATCCAGAGAATCTCTGCTCTAATGTCATTTTCACAGGCTTTGAGCATCACAGGTAGTACATTTGGCTGAACATAACGTTGCTGTGGTGCTATGATGATGCATCGTTTGCTGCTTAGTAGGCTAAACACTTTTGAACAATGTGTAAAAGTAAAGAGAAATGAAGAGATTCCAATGACCAAACTGCTTGCGTCTGAAATGAAGCCTTTCACAGATTGCAGAATGAGATCTAGTTATACTCTTGCACTATCGATCTATAAAATGCAGTGACGGAAGTAGCCAACTTAACTATAATACTATAATAAAAAATGTAATAAGGATAGGCATTTTATAAGCTACAAGCTCCTGCCTATAGCTATATTCTTGTAATGCCTCACTGAAAAAGATCAAAATAAACTAAATAAACTAAACAAAATATATATGAAGATACAAGTGCCAGAGGTAAATCTCACCGAAATATGTTTTTCTAAAACGTCTTGGTCAGTGAGGGACGAGGGTGGCTTTTTCCGAAAACAAAGTATGCCTTTAAGCCTGCGAACATCTGCCTCTCAATGCCTGGGAATAATGACAGCCATCTCATGTCTCGCTGTGAGAAAAGAGCCTTCTGAATCTAATGTAAACAAAACTCACAGCACTCCTTCAGATTCTCAGTGTGCACAGTGTAAATGTGGAAGCGCTGGTTAGATCTTGAACACGATATTCTCAATTTCAACGCCAACGTCTCTACCCCATGGCGAACTCAATTGCTCAATATGTGCGAAACCCACACCGATCAGATACACATTCTTCAGCCCCTTCATCATGTCAAATTCCACAGAAGTTTCGGTTGCAGTTGTCACATTTTCCCCGACATGAACTATGTTGCTTTTCAGGATTCAAGTTGTGCAACTCCGTGTGGGGGTCCCCGGGGGTGGGGGGGGTGGGGGGGGAGTTCTAGACCAACAGAACGCACCCAGGGTGACGGCCCGATTCCGGCAAGCCGCCCCGTGTCCGAAACAGTTGAGAAATGACAGAGTTACTGTGTGGGGGTCCCTCTACTGTACCCTCCACTGTACTGTACTGGCACTGTACTGTACTGGCACACCCGAAATCAATACATGTGCGTGTGTTTGTGTGTGTGTTAGGTTGCGCACAGGTGGTGAAAAACAACCATGCTGTTTTCGTGCTCAGACGCACCCAGCCACCCACCCCTTTAAGACACATAATACTGCCCATAGTCACTTAAGGAAGTGGTTGCACCACTTAAAAACAGCAAAAGTAGCAGATCTACAAGCTCAAAACGTGTCGCTTTGCGCAGCGTTTCGAGCTTGCAGATCTGCTACTTTTGATGCTGAAGGTATACAGGGGTGCTGTGCCCTTGGATGTCTTGTAGGGCAGTGATTTGTATTGGGAGGGGTAAAAAAACTGGAAGCCAATGAAGGGAGTGCGTGTGAAAGTACGAGTCATTTAAGTTCAAGTACATTTTAACTATAAACAGGTGCGAGACATCATTTTCCCTCTTTTCCCCTCTTTTGTTTGTCGTCTGTCGGGTGGAACGTCCAAAAACCTTTCACGATTCAAATTCAAAAATAGCAAAAGTAGATCTACAAGATCAAAACGCTTTAGGCCGCATTTCGACTTTCGAGCTTACGGATCTGCTACTTTTTGATGCTTTTGTGTGACGCTGTATGATCAAGTATCATTAATGTCTCTCTGTCCAGCTTTTCTCTGTCTCACTGCCCAACCCGATCTCACAGAAATACGGCATTGAATTGCAATTCCGTACATACAGTACACGCCTAGAAAACGCAAAAATATGTACATATTACATGACTACTGTTTTGACCGTGACGCAGGCGTGGCTTTCACTAGTACGTGTTTTCACTATACGTGCTATTTCACCGTGGCTGGGTCGGGCTGGGTGAGTTCGGGTTTGACATTATTTACTCTCACATTCAACATCTTAAATAAAATCTGGAAAGCAAAAAACATATCACACAAGACCAAACTGCAAATCTTCAACTCAAACGTCAAATCCACCCTACTATACAGTTCTGAAACCTGGAAGATAACTACCAACATACTCAGCAAAATACAGACATTCTTCAACCGCTGCCTCCGACGCCTCCTAGGAGTCTACTGGCCCAACACAATCTCCAATGCCAACCTGTGGGACCTCACTTCACAAGACACAATTGAAACACAAATCAGGAGGAGGAAATGGACATGGATAGGACACACACTGCATAGACACAACAGATCAATCACAAAACATGCATTAATATGGAACCCGCAAGGCAAGAGGAAGAGAGGAAGGCCTAGAAGAGCCACCTGGAGAAGAACCACAGAGCAGGAGATGAAGGCGCAACTAGGGCTGTCATGGCAACAACTGGAGCGGAGGGCACAAGACCGAAGGGGATGGAGGAAAATCATCAATGGCCTCTGTTCCTCAGGGAATCTAAAGGCCTAAGAGAAGAAGAGATTATTTACTCTTCTGTCCATATCTGGTTACAACTCGGACGGGCCTGAGTCGGCTCTATCGAACTTCGCAACGCTCGACACGACAACTTGCGGCGGTGTCTCCTGTGGCTCAAGTTCGGTAGAGACGGCGCCCCTCCGTCATTGTCTATGGGGAGGATTTCAGTGTCATGTACTGATTTCTGGGGTTTCTAGGCGTGTATATACGGAATTGCAATTCCATGCTATTTCACCATGTTTGGGTGAGACTGGGTATAGCACTGCCCATATAGGCTACTACTCTCCCCAGAGTGCTTGGCTTGCCCTTCCGGATTTGCCTTGTCCATCTGGCTGAGAACAGCAGTGGGGAAAAGTAACCAAGTACATTTACTCAAGTACAATTTACAATTTAGGCATTTAGCAGAATTCTAAAAATGTCTTCTACATCCTGACAGTTTTCTGAAAAAGCTATGTTTCTATGTCAGTCGTTCTTCGATTTTTCAAAAATAGCAGACCTACAAGATCGTAGCGTGCCACCGAGTAGATCTGCTATTTTTCAATAGCTAAAGCATAACATAATGCTAACACCAAAAGGGGTTCCCGCCCCAAAATGGGTTAATCCAGAGCGATTTACATGAAGCTGTCGTGTAATTTCTAATAAATGAACCAAAATTAAGTCTATTTTCAACTAAGGTCAGTACGGTTAACAGCTGGTTTGAATCTAGAATGTTCTCACCAAAAGGGGCTATTGTTAAACGTCTGAGCTAGCAACACCTTACAAGGACAGGATGCGAATCCTTTTGTTCTAAGTTCGTTTGAGGCCCACAGAAGGTGTGAAGCAGCTGGCTAGTTTTTCTGCAGTATCTGATTTCGGCTTGAGTCAATGCATGTTGACTTTAACTTTCTATATTTCTAAGTTGGATTGACTTTCTTAAAATATCTTAAAACACTCTTCTGTTACTATAGAATAAAGATAAACGCTAGGAAACTAATACATAGACTAGGTTACTAAACTATTAGTGCATTCAGTAACTAATCTAAAATGTACTCTTAACATAGGGTTATTTTAAAGATTATAATTTTATGTACCAAGTTAAAACAGCTCATTCATTTCTTAAATAGAGTCAGTTCAGTTTAATGTAATTCTGTTTAGTTTCATACTGTTCTGTCATGTTTCAGTTAAGTTTCATATAATTCTGTTTAGTTTTATATAGTTCTGTCATGTTTATAATTTCATTTTGTATTCTTAAAATCATTACTATGGAGTTGTAATCTCAGTTGTAAAAATAGCTTTTGTTATAGGAGAACGCAGCTTAGAATAGGTCCCGCCCTCGTGAGAACCGGATACCCTGTTCATCGGCTTTCTATTGGACGAGGCCGCTGACAGAGTAGGCGGGACTAAGCGTTGGCTTGTAATACATAAGCTCGAGCGCATCTCATAACGGGAGTCTGATCCGGCGTCGATATTGGAACCACGGAACGCTGTGTGTTGAATGCTCAGACTCAGGCATAACACTTTTAACTTGTGCAGTTTTATAACGGCTGTTTCGACTTTCTACTTGACGAAAATAAAGACGGAGTTGGCCTTTGAAGCTACAATCCATCGAGCGTCCATCCCTTTTGTCCTTTGAATGCACTGCTGATTCAGACCGGAAACGACAATTGGTGCACGAAATCCGCGTGAAGGGGCCATCGCGCATTGGTAAGTTATTTCTGTTACCATGGCGATGTGCTTTTTTATCGACAAGAACTTGGGATCTGTTTCCGTACTGTGCGTGCATTCTGGGAACAATGGGCTGGCGTTTGCGGGGTTTTTCGCTTCAGGCCGTTATAAACGAACCGAGTGGGGTGTCTTTTATCCCTGCTCGTGCAGTAGTATTGTTTATTTTCCGTGGGACTGTTCAGGAAGTCCGGTATTTGGTAGTTTTCTTTGTTCACATTTCGGTTACGTCTTTGCTCGCACATTTGCTTTCATTTGTGTGTGCGTGTTTTCTCTTTACGGTGGCTTGCTTGCCGTAAGCGCGTGTGCCGGCTACCGTAAAGCGTCGTAAGTTATGGATGGGAATAATATGGGATGAGACGTTTCATTTTATTTTTGTTTTCTGCGGCGAGGAATTTAATGGTAGGGTTAATTAATCATTGATTGTTCACCTTCATGGACTCGATGCTTTATTTGACACAAGAAGGGGTCGTTTTTAACTGAGCGGGACAACTGTATGTTTTTGTTATTTTTGTTATTTCTTACGCACGGTCTAATTATGGTGAGTAGTGTCTATACCTTGTTAAAAAGCCGTGAATTTGGTTTGTGAATACCCTGGTGGTTGCGGCCGGAGATGCGCTGTTAAACGGTGGGTCGTAATTATTTATATGGGTGTTTGCGCGTAAAGTACTGGGTGAACCTTTTTACTGAGGTTTTTTTATGGAGCATATGCCCCATAAAAGGGAGGATATGTCGTGTAATTTCTAATAAATGAACCAAAATTAAGTCTATTTTCAACTAAGGTCAGTACGGTTAACAGCTGGTTTGAATCTAGAATGTTCTCACCAAAAGGGGCTATTGTTAAACGTCTGAGCTAGCAACACCTTACAAGGACAGGATGCGAATCCTTTTGTTCTAAGTTCGTTTGAGGCCCACAGAAGGTGTGAAGCAGCTGGCTAGTTTTTCTGCAGTATCTGATTTCGGCTTGAGTCAATGCATGTTGACTTTAACTTTCTATATTTCTAAGTTGGATTGACTTTCTTAAAATATCTTAAAACACTCTTCTGTTACTATAGAATAAAGATAAACGCTAGGAAACTAATACATAGACTAGGTTACTAAACTATTAGTGCATTCAGTAACTAATCTAAAATGTACTCTTAACATAGGGTTATTTTAAAGATTATAATTTTATGTACCAAGTTAAAACAGCTCATTCATTTCTTAAATAGAGTCAGTTCAGTTTAATGTAATTCTGTTTAGTTTCATACTGTTCTGTCATGTTTCAGTTAAGTTTCATATAATTCTGTTTAGTTTTATATAGTTCTGTCATGTTTATAATTTCATTTTGTATTCTTAAAATCATTACTATGGAGTTGTAATCTCAGTTGTAAAAATAGCTTTTGTTATAGGAGAACGCAGCTTAGAATAGGTCCCGCCCTCGCGAGAACCGGATACCCTGTTCAGCGGCTTTCTATTGGACGAGGCCGCTGACAGAGTAGGCGGGACTAAGCGTTGGCTTGTAATACATAAGCTCGAGCGCATCTCATAACGGGAGTCTGATCCGGCGTCGATATTGGAACCACGGAACGCTGTGTGTTGAATGCTCAGACTCAGGCATAAGACTTTTAACTTGTGCAGTTTTATAACGGCTGTTTCGACTTTGTACTTGACGAAAATAAAGACGGAGTTGACCTTTGAAGCTACAATCCATCGAGCGTCCATCCCTTTTGTCCTTTGAATGCACTGCTGATTCAGACCGGAAACGACAAAGCAATAACAAAAAGCATGGCAATCATATACATAAAAAAGTAGTTATTATGAATCATACGTAAGCTAAGAATGTAACAGTGGAATATCTATATAATGAAACTAAGCATATATGTAGTGCTATGTGTACATAAAATGCTATCTAAGTTACATGATAGTTGAGCCTTTGCATACGCCTGTAAGAGGTGGGTTTTCAGACTACGGCGGAAGATTGGGAGTGAGGCTGCAGTTCTGATTGTAATGGGAAGTGCATTCCATAGTTTTGGAGCCAGAAGGGAGAAGAGTTTGGGAAGTGTGGAGCATTGTCCCGGTGTTTTTAGTGAAGGTACTTCCAGCTTCCCTGCGTTGGCTGATCTGAGTGCATTGGAGGGTTTTAATTTGTATTGTTCAATCAGACTTGCACGATATGGGGGTGCCATACCTTTGGTTGCTTTAAATGCCACCATCAAGTACTGTACTTGAGTACAATTTTGAGGTATTTTCATACTTATCCAGTTTTGAATGCTTTTACTTCTACTTTGCTACATCTCACATTTTATATATGATACCTTGTCAAACGGGACATTCTGCATAATGAGTACAACTTTTCATACTTTTAAGTATATTTTGATGCTTTTACTTTTGTACTTTTGTTTTTTACTCAAGTCAGTTTTGATTACCGGACTTTTACTACTTGTGTTTCTACATTTCAGTATTGCTACCTTTAAGTAAAGCAAATAGTGGTGTTTGTCCACCAATGGAGAACAGACACACTGAGGAGGAGGAGAAGGTAAGAGAGACGGGGGGGGGGGGGGGGGGGGGGGAAACCATCCCCGTCCGTCGCTGTGCTTTTATCTGGCTGCCATGTCGTTAATTAGATTGGAGAGTGTTTTGATGAAGACACATTCCCTGGATACTCACACTATCAGCTCCGTACAATGGGACTGAGAGAGAGACGCACGCACGCACGCACGCACGCACGCACGCACGCACGCACGCACGCACGCACGCACGCACGCACGCACGTCTTGTGATATTGAAGACGGAGCTCACAGGCATGGGAGGTGGGGACGTGATCAGAGTGTGAACTTGAAGGGCTCTGTCTGGAACAGATGAAGATCAGAGCATTTCTCTTTTTCTTTATACCTCCATACCTCGCATTTCCACTCCATCGCTCTCCCCTAAATAGGGCTTTTACATAGCATCTTCTGTCTCTTCTATGTTTTTTATGTGTTAATACAATTAGCGGTTGTATTTTGTTGGTCTTCTATTGAGGCCATTTAGATCGTGTCAAAGCAAAGGTCATGTCTTACCTAGACACAGAATCTGAAATCTGAAAGTTTTGACCTGATGGTCAAGATTCAGTTTATCCTTTGAGCAAGCAGGCCGACCCTATTAACTCAATGGTAAGAAATGTCAGCACTTGGTCAGGAAACCGGGTTCAAATTCGGGGTATAAGAGAAAAGTTAGTGCTGCTTTAATGGAGCTCATACAGGAGGTCGATGTATCCTGTTGGGCTGTGTCATCACATTTTACTACAATTTTCCCTTTTGCTAATTGTCCAGGCTCTAAATTCTTGGCATTAGATGTGAAAATGTGGGGTGGCCATATGGGTAGAAACAGTCAGAAGATCCCAGGTTTGACTCCCAGCCCCAGCAATGTGTCGAGGTGTTCATGAATCATGAGCAAGACACGTTCAAGGGAGGTGATAACTACAAATTGATGTCATACAACTGTAGGAATTGTTGAACGTCCACCATCCCCGCCACAGGGTGCGCACGCTTATTATCCGACACACCAAAGGTTCGACATGCGGAAATCACCCGTCGCTCCCGAAAGCGTTGCGTCGTGCTTGCGGTTACGGTTAGGGTTTGGTTTGGGGTAGGTTGTCGGTCTAATGGCTGTCGGATCTTTGGTGTGTCGGAACTAAAGCCACAGCCTGTTCAGGCCAGTGGTGCGGCTGTGGCCAGGCAAGCGGTATCTCAGTCTTGCCAGACGCACGTAAGACTATGGAGCACTTTCTTCTTGGCCACTATCAGATTTGAACACATACTGAACATTACATGGCAATATGGCCTCATGTCTTTGGCTAATTGGACCTATGACAATGCAGTTTGCACTTTTAGGTAGGTTCGTTTTTTGAGAGCCGCTATAGCCTTTGTCATTGTTTGCCATTGTCAATGGCAAATATTGAGACTTGTGGGGACAAAAGCTGTATATAGGAGGGGCTAGCGCCCCATAAAAATAGTTTAAAAGTGTTTAAACGGTTCCTCGTTTTTCTGTGGACCCACTGGAACCCGACCCTCATTGAGAACCACAGATTACCACTTTCTCTTCAGCCCTTCAGCCGCAGTGGAACCTGCACAAATCGTGGTTGCTATGCTTGCATTGCATGGCAATGGTTTGTCTTGTGTGTTTAGACCATACCTATACTCTGCCTTTATAAAGAGTAAAGATTATTTTGGGAATCTACTCTTGACATGTGATCAGTGGTGACAGACAGAGGCAATCACATATCCAGAGAGAGCTAGAAAAACATAGGTCAGGGAGGAGTGAGAATCGAGAAAGAAGAGATCAAAAAGGCCAACTCTTTCAGCTCTTGTCTTCTGTTCTTTAGCCTTCATGTCTCAGGTCTTCTTCCATCAAAACGTGAAGAGCATCCATTGTGACCTCTACTGTCAAATGATGAATGGACGTCAAACGATGAATGTACAAATCTCCCGTAGCTCTGTGACCAGCCAGAGACAAGAAGACACAAATGAACAAAGATCTCATCAACCGCTTACCAAGACTTTAACCCATGAGTAAAGACACACCGGATGACCTACACAGGAAAGAACTGTACACAGTGTGACATGGGTTTCAATGATTTGAATATCCATACAGGAGAAAAACCTTTCTTCTGTAAACAATGTGAGAAAAGTTTCAGTTACATGTTTAACCTGAGGAAACATCAGCGTATCCATACTGGAGAAAGACCATACCACTGTAAACAATGTGACAAGAGTTTCAGTCAGTCAGGTGACTTGCAGAAACACCAGCGTATCCACACTGGGGAAAAACCATACCACTGTAAACAATGTGACAAGAGTTTCAGTCAGTCAGGTGACTTGAAGAAACACCGGCGTATCCACACTGGGGAAAAACCATACCACTGTAAACAATGTGACAAGAGTTTTAGTCAGTCAGGTGACTTGCAGAAACACCAGCGTATCCACACTGGGGAAAAACCATACCACTGTAAACAATGTGACAAGAGTTTCAGTGCCATGAGTATTCTGAGGACACATCAGCGCATCCATACAGGAGAAAAACCATACCACTGTAAAAAATGTGACAAGAGTTTCAGTGCCATGAGTAATCTGAGGACACATCAGCGTATCCACACAGGAGAAAAACCATACCACTGTAAAAAATGTGACAAGAGTTTCAGTGCCATGAGTAATCTGAGGACACATCAGCGTATCCACACTGGAGAAAAACCATACCACTGTAAAGAGTGTGACAAGAGTTTCAGTCAGTCAAGTTACTTGACGAAACATCAACGCATCCATACAGGAGAAAAACCATACCACTGTAAAAAATGTGACAAGAGTTTCAGTGCCATGAGTAATCTGAGGACACATCAGCGTATCCACACAGGAGAAAAACCATACCACTGTAGTTAGGTGATTCTGCTTAAATCGCTCTGGATTAAGAGCGCCTGCTAAATGCCTAAATTGTAAATTGTGACTTGAAGAAACACCAGCGTCTCCAGTGGAACCACTGTGAAGAGTGGTTCCACTCCGCTACCCCCTCCGCTAGCCCCTCCACTCCGCTAGCCCCTCCTATGCACAGCTTTGTGTGTCATGTGTCCGTAGCATGGAATGTGATGTTTTGATTGGCTGAGCTTGGAATGTGATGATGTATGATGATCTATGATTGATAAGAGTGCCCCTCACTTCACACGAGTGATTTTGTTTAATGTAGATGGTTTATGCATCACATTTGACACTGTCTTTAACATCTTTACTCTTGAGACTGTAGCTGCTGTGTTGGTGTTATAGCGCACAATGAATGTCACATGCTTTTTACTTTGTAATTGGTATTGTTGACAATAAAGTTGAACCGTATAGTTGACAGCCATATAGTCACACAAACGTATGAAAAGTAGCAGATCTGGTTCTGCGTTTCAAGCTTGTTGATCTGCCAGGTTTGCCAGTTTAGAATTTGAATCATATTTGGACATGTGAGGTTTGCACCTCCCAGAGCTGCCGTACTACCCCGTCGTAGCCCCCATCTGTGACGTATGTCATTTAAATCGGGGTTATAGCAGTTATACATACAAAAAAATTGAAAACATGCTATTTGGAACTTTCCAAAAAGTACAAAAAAATATTGGACCGTTTCAATCCAATGTCTAATCAACACCAAATAATAAACAATATATAAGCACGCACGCACGCACGCACACACGCACGCACGCACACACCACACACACATCAAATACTTCTTTTTTTTAACTACATTTTTATCCCACTATTTTGCAACCCATTTTTTCACCCATGTGTCAATTATCTAATGTAATCCTGGGCGCTACACTTCCTCTGCCAACCTGGGTGGGCAGCGGACTGACCTCATGCTTCCTTCTATGCATGAGGAGTCCAAGCTGCTTCTTTTCACCTGACAGGGGAGAGTTTCCCCGGCCGGACATAGCGCGTGGAACGAACACGTTATTCTGACCAGTTCCTTTCCCCTCCATCAGGCGCCCCGGCTGATCAGGGGTAGGCAGTTTAGGGACCAGGATTACTGCATGTTTTTGTGAGGGTACCTACCCTATGGGACATGGGGAGAACATGCAAACTCCACACAGAAAGGCCCTTTCGCCAACCCCGCCTCGGGTATGGGCAATGATGACGCAGAGGAGAGAACACGCCCCAGCACCCACAGTGTCCCCAGCGGGAATCGAACCCAGGACCTTCTAGCTGTGAGGCGTCAGCACTATCGACTGTGCCACCGTGCCCCCCACGCACATCAAATACTAATCAAATACTTTGTATAAATACAAAATGTTAGTCCAACTGTATCAAGAGCTGGGTTAGTCACAGAACAATTACAATGTTAATGTCTGACTTATCTCCCTTGATTGTGAAGTTTTTGAATTCTGTCCTGCCTGTGAAGCACTTTGAACTGCAACCCGCCTGTATGAAAGGTCAAGGTGCTATGACATTTTTTTTTAAATTATTATTAGACAATAAAAACCAGTGGCGTGCACAGACTTTTAGAGGGGCAGGTGCTCAAGTGAAAAAGGGCACCTTGTGCAGTGCGTGGAACCGGCCGGTTGCCTTAATAGTGTGAGATGTATAGATTTTGGGGCCTAAATAATATATTAGAAGCTTTTTATCAAGCTCAATGTCACCAGGGTCCACATACTGTACAGTGTACATTGCCAAAAGGGCAGGGGGTGCTCTTGCACCCCCTAGTGTCTATCTGTGCACGCCACTGATAAAACTGTCCTCTGCAATTTTATATGGGGCTTGTTTACATTTTGTATCACCAATTGGACCTTCAAAGGTGCTTCTCTTGAAGCACTCGCAGATAGGAGAAGGCGGAAGTGTGCCAGAGCGTGAACAGACTCTCTGTCTCTCTCTCTCTCTCTCTCTCTCTCTCTCTCTCTCTCTCTCTCTCTCTCTTAATCTCAGTAGCTTTTCTGTGAGCTCTCAACTTATCTCAGGTATTCCTTACTTATAGTTCTAAAGTCTCTCTCTCTCTCTCTCTCTCTCTCTCTCTAGGTGGCCCTGTCTCGTCACTCGCATCAGCCGCGCTCGGTAGCACGAGGGCAGGCCATGTAAAACGCAGCCCCCCCCCCCCACCCCCCCCATTAGAGGCTAGGTTTGCTGGGTTATCATCATCCAGTCTGCCTGGCTTCCTTATCAGCCCACATAACTGTGTGTGCATTAGGGGTGCCTTTCATCTGCCTCCCATGGTCCCTCCACCAAAACACCAGGCAGCCCCAGTTTGACTCCTCTTCTGCCCTGAGGAATGAAGCCTTTCTCGGGGGGTTGCATGGGACCGATTAGCGCTCAGTCTTGCGGGTGGAGGATTATGGCCCCCGGGTGGGAGTGATGTCCGGGAGTGTAGGTTCGATTGCACTGCTATAACCGGTCATTAGGCCACGTGAAGGTATGTGAATTATGTTGCGAACTTGTGATAGTTTTTTTTTTTTTTTTTTTTTTAATACTAGAGATTTTTGGCGGTAGATTCAATGGCCCTCCCCGGCAGTCTGTAAATAAATATGTGCGGGGGGGCTTGTATTTATTATTATGTATTATTTGGTTTGTATTTATTCATTTTTGACCTGCCGTGCAGTCCATTAATAATGAACCCTTGGAATACAATTCCTTTCTGGAAGCCCTGCTTTCGTCGCCTGTCACCACTCGGATCGTTCTGAGTCTGTGTGTCCTGTCAAAACGCAACCTCAACATTTTCCTGTGTGTGTGTGTGTGTGTGTGTGTGTGTGTGTGTGTGTGTGTGTGTGAGTGTGAGTGTGAGTGTGAGAGAGAGACACCAGTATGTTGCCTGCAGGGATCGGGGCACAGAGAAGGGGCACTGCTGTCTATAGCAGTGGTTCTCAAACCTTTTCATGTCTTCTTCTTCTTTCGTGTTTCATCCTCAAATGTCCAACTCGGTATCGAGTAGCCACGCCCTTGTCTCTGGTCCCACGTGGGACCAGAGACCCCCAGGGGGCAGGTGTTAATTATGTGTTGGGCAGACTGCTCAGGCTCGCCACACTCACATACATCGTCTGTCAAGCCCCACTTCTTCATTGCTGATTTGAAGCAGCCGACTCCAGTAGGGTCCATTGCCGGCGTGGTAGGTCCTCTCCTACCTTTCATGTCAAGGACCCTCAAATTGACATAACGTCGCAGTCCGGAAGAACTACATTTTTGAGGTTTTTGATTTTTTTTTGATTTTTTTTCATAAATCAATGCTATTGAACACCCCTTACGTCTGTGTGTTGGTTAAAAAGAATATTGAACCATTGAAAAGTATTAAAAAGTTCTTCGACAAAAGCCTCCTAAGTCCACTTGAGCTGGATGTTTTTTCATTTCCTGAAAATGTAGGTGGTTTCTTCCAGACAGCAGAGATGTTTTAGGCAGCGGACCCCCATTTGAAAAGGCATGCCAGGGACTCTCATAAGAGAAGATCTCTTTCTGCTATATACTATACTATATGCACATATATCAAACTGGGGGTCCTTGAACTTATGGTTGAGAATCACTGCTCATCTAGAGCAGTGATTCTCAACCATAAGTTCAAGGACCCCCAGTTTGATATATGTGCATTTGACACCATTTTGATCTTTGGGACCCCAATCTATGCAACATAATGCGTTGTGAACTTGTACATCAGCTAATTTTTTTTAATAACTGTTCATTAATCGTAATCGAGCCAATTAACAGTTTGACATAATCGTAATATTGATTTGAAGCCCCAGTTACTGGTGCAATAATTAAACAAACAAATAAAAAAATAAAGTGGTTAAATGGCAACTAAGTGCAATCTGTGCTAATGGAAACGGATATTCTAACAAGTTTTCCTCATGACGTATTATATCTTTAGGGGTGAAAGATTTACATTATGTATTTATGTTTACCGTAATATGACATAAATGCATGCATGGTGCTCTGCATGATGGTTTGAGAACCACTGCTGTATAGTGGCAAAGAGGAGGGGGGTGGCGGGATGCGGGGGGAGGGGGGGGGGGTGTTACTCTGCTCTATCAACCCCTGCTCATTTCACCACTCACCGGGAAGCCCCTGGTGTATTATACCTCGGCAAAAGCGGGGACAATACCTTTCCGGAATGTGGAATAACAACAATGCGCAGTGGGAATATTACAGGGGGGAGGTTTGGGGTGCTGAGAGAGGAGGAGTGTGCGATAGAAATAAGAGCTTCACCCTGCACTTCCTGCGCTTCCTGTGTGTGGATGGAAGAAAAAAGAAGGAAAAGAAAACGGGTAACTTCTGACTAGTATAGGGCAGTGGTTCCCAAACATTTTCATGTCAAGGACCCCCAAAATGATACTCATTAGCCTACGGACCCCCCATTTGAACATATGCCAAGGACCCCCCATTTGAACATATATGCCAAGGACCCCCCATTTGAACATATATGCCAAAGACCCCCCATTTCCAAGGACCCCCCATTTGAACATATATGCCAAGGACCTGAAGGCTCTAGCAGTGATTTTCAGCCATTTTCATTTCAAGGGCCCCCGGTTTGACCTGAATTAGGCTACGGGCTACCATTTAATGACATTTCTATCTCTGGGACAAAAAATTATATTGTAAAATCAAAGTACATTTTATCTCTGAGAGTGATTTGTACACTCTCAGAGTTACAGAACGGGTCCATTTGGTTCCAAACTATCATTTAGCTCATTGGGACCCCCTGGAACTCCCTCAAGGACCCCTGGGGGTCCCCGGACCCCACTTTGGGAACCACTATAGTATAGTGTATTCGTGGAGTTTCCCCACAGCAAAGGGACGAAGAATCATTATTCACTGACAGTACAAATGAACCAGAGAAATGTGTTTGAGCAAATTAATATATCGTTCTCTGTCGGGTGGAAACCTCATAATGTCTTCTTTTTTCAGTATGTATTAATTTCAAAATCATTAAAAGTAGCAGATCTACAAGTAAAGCTCAAAACGCGGAAGCAGATCTGCTACTTTTTGAGCTTGTGGATCTGCTACTTTTGATGCTATTGTGTGTCGCTGTAGGTGTGATCAAGTAGGGCGTTAGTTTATGAATATGGAGATATTGAGGTTTTCTCCATCCCTCCACACGAACCGAGGGTGAGCAGGATGATGTAGTTTGTTAAAGATGGAGTTCCGTGGTTTTTGTATTTTTCCCCAGTTTTTCATGTGTTTATGAGGTGACAGTACTTCATTAGACCCCTTGGTGTGGTTGTTATGTCATGTGTTTATTATGAGGTGACAGTACTTCATTAGACCCCTTGGTGTGGTTGTTATATGTCATGTGTTTATTATGAGGTGACAGTACTTCATTAGACCCCTTGGCGTGGTTGTTATATGTCCAAACTCCAATGATGCCTTCCCTTTGTATTTATGGTTTCTTCCTGGAGGCTGAAACCTTGACAGTCAAATGTGCCAATGAAAACAACCGTGGTATAGTGACATCACAATATCATCCCCTGCCTATAACCACTCCCCCTTTATCATACAACAACAGCTGTGGGTGCGGCTTCAGTTCAGGTGGATCACCACCCATCACCACCCACCAGGCAAACCAGGCATACTTAATGAACTGGTGGCGTGTCCACACAGAAATGACATTTTAGCAAATACTGCACTCCATCTTTAAGGATCCTTGAGGAACTAGTGATTTCTCCCTCACACTCTGCAGTGTTCCAGACAGCGTTGTATTGTGACGAAACTATTGGCTCAGCCTGGCTCACACCCGCCATCATCACAGCTTAGATACAGAGCCAGGGAGAAACAACTCTGTGTGTGTGTGTGTGTGTGTGTGTGTGTGTGTGTGTGTGCGTGTGCGTGTGCGCGTGCACGTGCGTACCGTTTAATAATGCAAACAATCACTCAAGACCGAGATTTTCCTCCTCCTCTTCTTCTTTCATCACCTCTCTCAACCAACCCAGTTCTGTTTGTTTCACATGCACACTCAGCAGTTGTTTGGCCCCCAATGCAGCAGCATATGCTTTTTCTGCTTTATGGTACTATTCAGTGTCTGTCTGTGTGCGCACGCCTGCAAATGTGCTTGAATGTGTGTGTATAGTGTTGCACAGTATGTGTGTGTGTGTGTGTGTGTGTGTGTGTGTGTGTGTGTGTGTGTGTGTGTGTGTGTGTGTGTGTGTGCGTGCACGGGTGTGTGTGTGCTCTGCATGTGTGTGTGTTTGCCTGCGGTCGAGTTTGGAGATGTTTGCGGCTTTACCTCCCTGCTGCGTTTATAGGACTTTGATGCTGAGTCTGGGGGAATGAAGGGCGATCTCTGATCCGACTCTCCCTTCTTTTTCCTTCCCTCCCGGTTCTTCTCTCTCTTTTTTTTACTCTTAAGCCCCCGCCACGAGATGCAGCTGGTCTCTGAGATCATCCCAGCCTGCAACCAGACTCTCTCCCTCTCTCTCTCTCTCTCTCTCTCTCCACACTGCTCAATTTTCTGTCATTCCAGCTATCTGTCCTCTCTTCCTCTGTCTTATCAGTCTACTGTAGCTCTTCCTCAAGGAACTTGTCCCCCCCCCCCCCCCAACTTAGCTCTGTTTGTACTGACAGACTGTCGGCAAGTCAGACGAATGGAGATGAATCTTCTTTTCAGTCCATGCATAATACGGCGTCCATGTTAACCTGCATGGGAGGTGCAACCTGTGCATGCCCCTGTCCACACACCAACATGGGAGGTGCAACCTGTGCATGCCCCTGTCCACACACCAACATGGGAGGTGCAACCTGTGCATGCCCCTGTCCACACACCAACATGGGAGGTGCAACCTGTGCATGCCCCTGTCCACACACACCAACATGGGAGGTGCACCTTGTGCATGCCCCTGTCCACACACCAACATGGGAGGTGCAACCTGTGCATGGCCTTGTCCACACACACCAACATGGGAGGTACACCTTGTGCATGCCCCTGTCCACACACCAACATGGGAGGTGCAACCTGTGCATGCCCCTGTCCACACACCAACATGGGAGGTGCAACCTGTGCATGCCCCTGTCCACACACCAACATGGGAGGTGCACCTTGTGCATGCCCCTGTCCACACACCAACATGGGAGGTGCACCTTGTGCATGCCCCTGTCCACACACACCAACATGGGAGGTGCAACCTGTGCATGCCACTGTCCACACACACCAACATGGGAGGTGCAACCTGTGCATGCCACTGTCCACACACACCAACATGGGAGGTGCAACCTGTGCATGCCCCTGTCCACACACCAACATGGGAGGTGCAACCTGTGCATGCCCCTGTCCACACACCAACATGGGAGGTGCAACCTGTGCATGCCCCTGTCCACACACCAACATGGGAGGTGCAACCTGTGCATGCCCCTGTCCACACACCAACATGGGAGGTGCAACCTGTGCATGCCCCTGTCCACACACCAACATGGGAGGTGCAACCTGTGCATGCCCCTGTCCACACACCAACATGGGAGGTGCAACCTGTGCATGCCCCTGTCCACACACCAACATGGGAGGTGCAACCTGTGCATGCCCCTGTCCACACACACCAACATGGCTTTAATGCGTCCTTGACCTTTCACTTACGGAGCATTTCCACCGGATTTCACGGAAATCTGCCCATCCATTCTCGATTGACCTTGACCTATGACCTTTTTGACAAGTTCACATTGTCTTCTCCGGTCAGCCCTATACCGATTCATCAATTCCCACTGAGTTTCATGAACTTGACTTCTCTCTCTTCGTTTGCTGCCGAAAAACCTAAAGAATCGAATCATGGTGTTACGAGACTGCATCGTTGTGATAAATACGTGACAATCTGTTTTTCATCACACCCCAAAGCAAATATGTTCATGACATTTGTTTTTTATCTTGCTAAGAGACAAACAAATAGAATAAAACCCACATCCAGCTTTGTTGGTGGAGATGAAATGGTGAACTCATTTAGACTTGTGGGAAAATGGGAAATTAATTATCCTCTGGATGTTTAGTCGGCTACGTGTATCTCAGAGGCAAATATTGTACTTTTTTCAATTATTTGACTGAGTAACTTTAGTTACTATAATACTTTATAGATTTTTATCATTATTACAAAACAGAACACGCATTTACCACTTGAAAATTGTGGCGCGTTGAGCTTGTAAATCGACTATTTTCAAAACATTTTTATACATTTATATATTTCACACAGACACTTGTGAAATATCTTGCTATGACTACCTTTATTTTCTATACTTAGTACGGTAAATACCGTATTTATTTTATTTCCGTACTTAAACGAATACGTATATACTTTTTGCTCAAGTATAGGCTACATTTTGAATACAGTACTTTTATTTGTATTTCTACATTGTGAGATTGGTATTTTTACTTGAGCACGCACGCACACACGCATGCACGCACGCACGCACGCACGCACGCACGCACGCACGCACGCACGCACGCACGCACGCACGCACGCACTCACTGTATCCGGGCCCTCTTCACTTGATGTGATAGTAATCCTCCAGTGGGTTGTGTCAGTGAGACGTGGGACAGATGACAGTGGCGATAGCACTTTGCCATGTTGACGATCGTCATCTACGTAACGTCCCCAATCTAAATAAGAAGGAGCTACTGTCTCTCTCGGCCTGTCGTCGAGTCGTACTCGTCACAGGAAGTGGATTGTCAGGGAGGAAGAGAGTGGAGCATCATCATACTCGGCGCTGGATAGAGATCGCTTACATGATGCACAGAAACTTCACACGCTCACCCCACGCACACACCAGCCCAGTCACCAGAGGAAACACACGCTCACCCCACGGCCACGCACACACCAGTCCAGTCACCAGAGGAAACACACGCTCACCCCACGGCCACGCACACACCAGTCCAGTCACCAGAGGAAACACACGCTCACCCCACGGCCACGCACACACACCAGTCCAGTCACCAGAGGAAACACACGCTCACCCCACGGCCACGCACACACCAGTCCAGTCACCAGAGGAAACACACGCTCACCCCATGGCCACGCACACACCAGCCCAGTCACCAGAGGAAACACACGCTCACCCCATGGCCACGCACACACCAGCCCAGTCACCAGAGGAAACACACGCTCACCCCATGGCCACGCACACACCAGCCCAGTCACCAGAGGAAACACACGCTCACCCCATGGCCACGCACACACCAGCCCAGTCACCAGAGGAAACACACGCTCACCCCACGGCCACGCACACACCAGCCCAGTCACCAGAGGAAACGTCACACGCTCACCCCATGGCCACGCACACACCATCCCAGTCACCAGAGGAAACACACGCTCACCCCATGGCCACGCACACACCAGCCCAGTCACCAGAGGAAACACACGCTCACCCCATGGCCACGCACACACCAGCCCAGTCACCAGAGGAAACACACGCTCACCCCACGGCCACGCACACACCAGCCCAGTCACCAGAGGAAACGTCACACGCTCACCCCACGGCCACGCACACACCAGCCCAGTCACCAGAGGAAACGTCACACGCTCACCCCACGGCCACGCACACACCATCCCAGTCACCAGAGGAAACACACGCTCACCCCACGGCCACGCACACACCAGCCCAGTCACCAGAGGAAACACACGCTCACCCCACGGCCACGCACACACCAGCCCAGTCACCAGAGGAAACGTCACACGCTCACCCCACGGCCACGCACACACCATCCCAGTCACCAGAGGAAACACACGCTCACCCCACGGCCACGCACACACCAGCCCAGTCACCAGAGGAAACACACGCTCACCCCACGGCCACGCACACACCAGCCCAGTCACCAGAGGAAATGTCATTGTCACACCGTACATTTCTACAGAATCGTTCAGAGACAACATTTCTAGCACCCCCAAAAAACATATTTCAATGTTTATGGTTATAGGTTTAGGCAATCAATTCTTTTTTTTTAAAAGTCTAATTACTTTTGTTGAAAATGGCCGATCTACAAGCTAACAAAAGTGCCTACATACAAACAATGCAAACAACAAATGTACAGTGCACAGAAGCTTACAGCATTCCACCCCACCCAAAACCCCAGACAATAAATGATGATCTATTACATCCTTTCCTATAGATGTAGCTTAAAGGAGAATTCCATGCTAGAAGGCTTTCTTACCTTTCTTTGTAGTCGTTACGTCCCCACCAAAGAGGTCCAGGTGTTTTTTTGTGCAAAAACTCCTTATTGGCTATTTCCCCTACGATAAGCCCTCAATTCATTGCATTGAATTGAATGGGGCTATGGGGTGTTATGCTAATTCGCTTATTTCCATCGAAATAAGTAGTAAAGTGTGCCGCTTGGGATATTATTTACATTATGAAGAGAGGATTTTTTGAGCGATGGAAATAAGCAAATTAGCACAACACCCCATAGCCCCATTCAATTCCCATTAAGTTCAATGCAATTCATTTAGGGCTTATGGTAGGGGAAATAGCCAATAAGGAGCTTTTGCACAAAATAATACCTGGACCTCTTTGGTGGGGACAACTACAAAGAAAGGTAAGAAAGCCTTTTAGTATGGAATTCTCCTTTAATCAGAGGTGGAAACAGCATCAGCGCCTCGACACGTGATAATGCCCCTCGATCGGTAAGCGCGTGACAACGATAGAGTATAAATAAGCGTTGGCCAGAGGCTGGTGTAAATGATGTGCCCTTGTGGTGTCCTCTTATGATTGCCTGTCCAGAAGTCAAAGCATCAGTCACCACCACCGTGCCTTCATGCGAGAATATGCCTGTATTGTATACAAACACACAACACACAAACACACATCAAAGTAGAGCTGCAACGCTATATTGCAGACTGGAACGCAAAGGCCTTTTGCAACACGATATTGTTAGTGTCGGGTGAAAACCAAAACTGTTACTTTCCTGAAAATGGAAAAAGGAACAGTACTATGTTCCCTAATCCCTGGGTTCTATGGGCTCCATTTTCGTGACCGCTAAACCCCTTATCCCTAAACTTCTTTGCCTTTTTTTTACTATTTTGCAAAACATTTTTGAATAGTTAAAATGGTCAGTCTACAAGCTCACAACGTGTCAATGTAGAGTGGCTAGTTGAACTATTCAAAAATGTTTTTCAAAATAGTAAAAAAAGGCAAAGAAGTTTAGGTATAAGGGGTTTAGTGGTGACGAAAATGGAGCCCTATGTTCCTAACCCTAGACCCTAACCTGGCCTACGGTAAGTGGGAAACCTATGTAGCCCAGACCAAGACCCGGCCCACAACGGCCCTGCCAATCGGGCTGAGCCCCAATTGGCACGACAGGTTGTGCGTCGGTCTGGTGAGTGGGAGACTGGGGTCCCACTCACCAGCCCTGCCAATCGGGCTCAACCCTATTGGCACGTTATATGGCGAGTGGGAGACTGGGGTCCCACTCACCAGCCCTGCCAATCGGGCTCAACCCTATTGGCACGGTATAGGGCGAGTGGGAGACTGGGGTTCAAGCCCCGCTATATGCGTATCAGTACACATAGAACCCGGGGGAACATAGAACCTGGGGATATATGGATGAACTCCTTTCACCAAATCTACAAGCTCACGACACGTTAACTTATCGGTATATTATCGGCTCATTTCACTACTTTTTTGTGACGCTGTAGTATGACGAATAAACGTACAAAAGTTGAAACATTGAGATACAAGGTATGTGGGCCAGATAGCGATGATATTCAAGTCAGTGGGGCAAGCAGTATAGTGGTTTGTGCTGTCGGTTTGTCCTTCGAAAGCTATGGAATAGACTAAATAGTCTAATCCTGATTGATACTGTATACAGCACAGTTGTACTCGTTCTCCTATGTATCCTCCTCTCTTCGATACGTCTCTCTGCCATGTATCGTTCAATGGCCTCTTCTTAGTCCAGTGGTGGGTGATCGCCGTTGCCTGCTGCCATTCCGCACGGGAGACATCGTGACTCGCGAAACCCACACATGTCGGCATCTGGAGATTCTTCAGCTTGTATTTATGACAACAAGCATTACATTTGTCTACACATGTCTGACCTTGCATGTGAGTCAAGCACACCGGGGCTCCTCGCATGCATGCCGGCCGGGGGTTTGGAAAAAGAAGTCGGAAGCTGAAACCGCGCTAATGAGATCCTGAGGAGATGCCAAGGAGTTGTTGGCAGGCAGAAACCTCTTATCTCCATATTCAAACGTTTTGTGTTTTTTATTAACACCGCACTTGATCATAGGAGATCTACAAACTCGAAACGCGGCACGAATCGACACGTTTCGAGCTTGTCGATCTGCTGATTTTGATGCTTTTGGACATACAGTATGAGGTTTCCACCCGACGGAGAGTCGGAGACGATAAGAGGCACCGTGGTGGTGGTACTGTACATGTGATCGCCCAAACCCTCCAAGCCCAGCATGTTTATTGTTTATATGTGACATCCAGGATGTTCTTGTGGTATTCTGTGTGTTTACGACCTCAGAATGCAGAGCGCAGGGCTGGCATTCAATCATTATCAAAGCCTCCCCTCGGATCAACCAGCGCCCAGATGCTGTTTGACAAAAGCATCCCACAAGAGACACCATATATCAATACAAAAGGAACTTGTGAATATCTACATGACAGTCAAGTATTTGCGGATATGTCCTCCTGAATAACAACACGGGCTCAAATGCCCTAATGCCCGACGATTTGGACAAACATTATCCTCTTTGTTATACTGATGAAGGCTGACTTGAAAAGGAAACAGAGAGTGCCAAAATAATCCAAACCAAAATTTCAACCACGTGTGAAACGGCAGTTCTCAGTAGTGGGTGCATAGCCACGCCAACAGCGGTCGACACGGAATGGTGGAGGAGTCTGGGCAAAGCCCCAACGCGGAGACCCTGGCATGCTCCTCCACTTTGGGTCGGCTGCGTCGAGTTTTGTAATTGAGAATTATAGACACATCCCTTTAATCCATTCTGGGCGGGAACCCCTTTTGGTGTTTTAAGCATTGTGTTATATAAGATCATAGCGCGGCACCGAGTGCCGCGCTACGAGCTTGTAAGTCTAGGTCTGCTATTTTTGAAAAATCGTGAAAATGTGCCTCAAAATCTTTGAATACATATTACAGAGTGAACATTTTAACTCAAATCTTTGCTTCTGGGGAGGTCCCTGGTACAACATATTTTCAGATGGGGGGGCGGAGGCGGAGGCATATTACATATAATTTTTGGGGTCCTTGACATGAAATATTGAGCACCACTGATACAGAAACATAAGGTTTTTCAGAAAACTGTCAGGATTTTGAAGAAATGTTTTAAATTTCGACGTCCGGCCTAAATGGGTTAAGTTGGCATGGAGGCCTCAAACCGCCAGCGCGTTTCATCTGTCCGCCTCACTCAGAGACAACATCCTCCGCGTGGATCACAGGGCCGCGGCCAACCAGAGCATCAACCCGCACATCTTGGAACTTTTTTTTTCTTTTTCGCCTCTTCACCATGTCTCGCACGAACGCACGAAACGGCCTGCGCTCTACCACTGTTGTTTTCACATATTCTAGAACGGGGATTCTCAACCTGTGGGTTAGGACCCCTATAGGGAGGGTCCCCAGATTTGCTTAACCCATTTTGGGGCGGGAACCCCTTTTGGTGTTTTAAATATTATGTTATAATTTAGCTATTGAAAAATAGCAGATCTACAAGCTCGTAGCGCGCCACCGAGTGGCGCGCTACGAGCTTGTAGGGTCTGCTATTTTTGAAAAATCGTGAAAATATTTATTTCAGAAAACTGGAGGATTTAGAAGAATTATTTTAAATTTTGAGGTCTAAATGGGTTAATGTGCAACATTGTTTTCTCACTCAACAGTAAACGAACCAACATGTACAGTAGAAGTGTATACAGGGTATAATGCACTATTCTAAACAAATTTAAGATACCGCTAAGGCCTGAAAAGTTTGAAAACCACTGTTCTAGAAAATCATCGTTCACTTTATAGCCGGTATAGGCCATGTGAACAAACATGCCTGAATATCGGCCAGAGCGAGCCCGAGAGTGCAAGAAAAGAAAGCAAGCAAAACAAAAAAGAAAAAAAATTCACATTCCTCTAGACAGGTTATGATGAATTGATGAGGTGTTTATTGAATAAACGGATGTGTTTATGCGTAACCATACGGCGGCTTGACCCCGCTGTTTTCTATGGAGGATGTGTGGCTAATTCTTCCTTCCCGGCCTTGCCTTGAGTCGGTTCATTGTGTTGGAGCGTTCCTTGATCAGCGGCAATCTGGCTTTTCCGCCTTTCACTATGGTAGGTGGAGTTGGCACATAACTGAATGGAAGTTCAAGGTCAGCTATGGTGGCTTTTCTGAAGGCCTGCGTATTCACTTATACTGTAAGTGTTGGGAGGCTTTTTTCATTTTCATTGTTGCTGCTGAGCACTTTAGCTACCGTATAGTGTGATAAAGAATGTATAGAGTTCTAGCTTTGAGGTTTTTGTCAAACCGTGTTGTAGAGAGAGATCAATGCTTGTCACCATAGGTATTAATGCATGCTGTGAATGTATGTATGTGTGTGTGCGTGCATGGAGGTATACAAAAACACACACAGCCATGCATGAACAAATCGTGTCTGTCGGGTGGAAACCTCATTTTGTCCAAAATGGATACTTTTCAGGATTCAACAAAAGAAAAAAAAGAAAAAGTAGCAGATCTACAAGCAGAAAATGCGTTGTTTCGTGCTGCATTTCGAGCTTGTAGATCTGCTACTTTTGATGCTTTTGTGTGAAGCTGTAGTATGATCAAACTAGTAGGGCATGAATTTGTGAAAAAACAAACCGTTAAAATCTGGAGATAAGAGCTTTCTACAGCAACAATATGGAAATATTCTTTGTCTGTTACGGACACAAATGCATACACAGACTGTCTTGAACCCCGTTTAACAGGCACGCACATGCGCGCGCACACACCAGTACACCACCCCAGGGTAAATTGAAGAATAGTCATGAGTTTTGAATAAGGTCAACTACATGCCTGCATGTCTCGGCAGCCCACAACGTGGGTCGTGCCTCAGACATCAATCCCTGAGAACGTTGGTTTTCAATCGAACATGCCTGTCAAAGGAGACATGTTGTTGTTTGGGCCTAACGTGTTGGTGGCCGCGTGCAGAAAGCTAGCATGCGCAGACTGTGTGTAAATGCCCCTCCACCGCCCTGAAAGTGACTTTGACAAACTAACACCGACAGTGGAGAGAAAACATTGGATTTGAAACAAATAAATGACTGAAAAACAAAGTCAAAGCCATAAACCACCAGAAACACCCAGTTTGTCTATTGTCTCTGTTCGAAAACAAACAAATAAAAATGAAATGGCGTGTATGAGGAAGACTTGTTTTTACATTGCAGAATTGCTCAATTTGGATACAGTCATTCTCTCCACGGTCGGTGTTCTCAAAGTGGTTCATGGGGTCCCCAGCTAAATGAGCTAGTACAGCATCACAATGAATGGTAAATGGTACATTTATATCGCGCCTTTATCCAAGGCGCTTTACATAGATTGTGCATCACATTCACCCATTCACACACATTCATACACCGATGGCGGTGGAAACCATGCAAGGCACCAACCAGCACATCAGGAGCAATTCGGGCTTCAATGTCTTGCTCAAGGACACTTCGACACTAACTCTGGGGGAGCCCGGGTTCGAACTGGCAACCTTGCGGTTACCATCCGGCCAGTTTATACATCTGCTATTTTAGATTTCTTATTTTTTTATTCTTTCACACAAATCTTCATCGGGGTCTCTCTCGCACAAAACATTTTCAGATGGGGTTCCACGGCCCAATACATTATCAAACAGGTTTTCCTTCACTGTTCACTTTGAAGTTGCTGTGTGTGTGTGTGTGTGGGTCAGCCCAGGCCTGTTCCCAGCGGACTGTAGCGACTTGTTTTTTTACGCTGTCCGTGACCCCTCCCACCCAGGCAAAAAAGTATGTGAGAGACTGGGTGCAACACCTGTGTGGTATGACAACTGGAATGCTCGCCCCAAAACACGCGGATTGCTCGAAATCGGTTCTTGTATTCTTTTTTCTGAGGTAAAGTTTAGGAATAAGTTTATAGGTTTAGGCATACCGTAGTTTTACTGAGGTTAGGTTTAGGAATAAGGTTGGATTTAGGCATAGTTTTACTGAGGTTACGTTTAGGAATAAGGTTGGGTTTAGGCATAGTTTTACTGAGGTTAGGTTTAGGAATAAGGTTGGGTTTAGGCATAGTTTTACTGAGGTTAGGTTTAGGAATAAGGTTGGGTTTAGGCATAGTTTTACTGAGGTTAGGTTTAGGAATAAGGTTGGGTTTAGGCATAGTTTTACTGAGGTTACGTTTAGGAATAAAGGTTGGGTTTAGGCATAGTTTTACTGAGGTTAGGTTTAGGAATAAGGTTGGGTTTAGGCATAGTTTTACTGAGGTTACGTTTAGGAATAAGGTTGGGTTTAGGCATAGTTTTACTGAGGTTAGGTTTAGGAATAAGGTTGGGTTTAGGCATAGTTTTACTGAGGTTAGGTTTAGGAATAAGGTTGGGTTTAGGCTTAGTTTTACTGGGGTTACGTTTAGGAATAAGGTTGGGTTTAGGCATAGTTTTACTGGGGTTAGGTTTAGGAATAAGGTTGGGTTTAGGCATAGTTTTACTGAGGTTAGGTTTAGGAATAAGGTTGGGTTTAGGCATAGTTTTACTGAGGTTAGGTTTAGGAATAAGGTTGGGTTTAGGCATAGTGTGTGCCTGGTGGTGGTGGCGACCATTCCGAAGTCGCCTGATTTGACGAGCGTTCTTTCTTGTATTATTAGGACATAATGACAATGCTCCAAAGTGCACCGCCACAGTAAAGCGTATTAAAGTATTTAAAATTGGAAGTAAAATAAAGATACCTCAAAATTTTACTTAAGTACAGTGCTTGAGTAAATGTGCTTAGAACTACTTTACACCACTGCATACTACAGGTGGTAATAGAGTGTATATTGCGGAATTTGCGGCTTGGGTGTTTTGTCTGGAGTGATTACTGTACAGCTCTCCTTTTTTAATGAAAACATAAGGTACACACTCACACTCTTCAAAGACAGAAGAGTGAGAGAGGTCTGAAGTTCAATCCCTGTATGTCACTGTTGTTACATCACACTTAGACAGTGTTTAGTCCATTTCCAAGAACTGAATAGCTTTGACACAGTATACGTGTGCGTGCGGCGTGCGCTCATATGTCTATGTGCATGTGTGTGCGTGTGTGTGTGTGTATCTATGCATGTGTGTACGTGTGCATGCCTGCCTGCCTGCCTGTGTATATGAGGTGGTGGTGGAGGGAACATGGCAGTTTGTTGATTGTTCAACAGCTGGCCTGAATGAAGCTTAATACACCGTTGGACATGGCTGTAACTTTAAACTGCACAATCCACAAGAGAGCGATACCATTTCAAAATGTTCCTGAGTGTTTGCTCAACCTTTAGTTTCAAGCACGTCGTTGGTCCTACTGCATGGTCTCAGAATGTCTCTCTCTCTGTGTGTCTCTCTCTCTCTCTCTCTCTCTCTGCAGTGCACACCACACCCGCACGCACGCATGCACCAAAACAAACGTAATAATGTATAATATACAGTACAGTACCTTATCACTTTTCAAGCTCAAATACACCTAAAAGAAACCTGCTGGCCAGGTTGAGAGAGGTGCTTGACTTATGACATAATGTAAAACTGTGTTTTGAGGGCTAAGAATTCAGTGTACTTTGGAGCAGCGCTGACAATACTGATTATATCTCTGTTTATTACACTGTACTTGGTGAAATAATAAATACCTGAGTAGTAAGAGAACTACTTCTGCAAAGCAATGAGTATGACAATTCCAAGACGTTTCTTTCAGGCTTTGAATGCAGTATTCATGTGCTCTCCACAGGGTATTCCAATCATAACGGGTTGTCTTGCTTCTCCTTGTACAAACTAATAATAGAATAAGTATTAGTCAGAGCCAGACTTAAGTAGGGGGGACTCAAGCCCAGGGAATTGGGTGCTGACTGAGTTATTGTTCGGGGCCCACCTACCACCACAAAATGATAGCTATAACTACTTCAACAGAGCCTATCCCTCCCTCAGCAGGGAGGGGGAGAGAGGGTAGAGAGAGGGTATAAAACGATAGCTATAACTACTTCAACAGAGCCTAGCCCTCAGCAGGGAGGGGGAGAGAGGGTAGAGAGAGGGTAGAGAGAGGGTATAAAACGATAGCTATAACTACTTCAACAGAGCCTATCCCTCCCTCAGCAGGGAGGGGGAGAGAGGGTAGGATAGGAGGGTAGGATAGGAGGAGGGTAGCTATAACTACTTCAACAGAGCCTATGCCTCAGCAGGGAGGGGGAGAGAGGGTAGAGAGAGGGTATAAAACGATAGCTATAACTACTTCAACAGATCCTATCCCTCAGCAGGGAGGGGGAGAGAGGGTAGGCAATGTTGAAACTTAATAGCAACTAAAGCCCAGAAATGGCAACTGGGATGATGATCGAGCAATGAGAGAGAGGCAGAGGATGCAATGGCAAAGCTTAAAATTATACTTAATAGTCACCACAATCATATACAACAGCAACTGATCCCTCTGCAATCGGCATATTATCTTGTAAAAAAGAAAAGCGCTCCATATGAAAAGGTCATGTTTTTCCCCCATAAGAAAAGATTGCGCATCTACTGTATATACCGGTAAGCTCACAATCTGCTTGGTAAGGAGGCCAAACTCCCAGAAGACTGCACTCTTCCGAGTGTACAGGTTTCAGAAACACTGAACATCAATACATCCCCATTTACCATCAATTAAGTTATAGCAGCCACCAAACAATTGAAGTCATCTAAAGCTTTTGGTCCGGATAATATTCCAGCATTGATCTGGAAAAATAAGCAATTCCAATATCTATTGCTCAATCTCTGCAATCATACCTTCAACACACTCAAGGCACCAACTATATGGCATAAAAACCAAATCATCCCAACACCTAAGAAAGGAGACCTCTCATTAGCCAATAATTATAGAGGAATTTCCTTAATGCCAATTGCTGCAAAACTTTACAACAAACTCATCCTTAATCGTCTTATCCCCCTCGTTGAGCCTCTACTCCGAAACAATCAAAACGGATTTAGACATGGTAGATCCACTTTGAGTCAAATCCTATGCTTACGTAGGGTTATTGAGGAATCACAGCTATGCAACATCGATCTCGCACTAGTCTTTGTTGATTTCTCAAAGGCTTTTGATTCAGTGGACAGAGCCAAAATGTTTGAAATTCTTAAATTATATGGTTTCCCCGACAAAATGATCAATGCCATAAAAGTTCTATATACAAATACCTCAGCGATCATCCTTACTCCTGACGGAGAAACACCATCATTCTCCATCCTTGCTGGCATTCTCCAAGGCGACACACTTGCCCCGTTTCTATTTATTATTGTTGTTGATTATGTTCTTCGTATGTCAGTTGATACTATCAATGATAAGGGCTACCAACTACACCCTAGGAGAAGCTCTCGTCATCCTGCTAAATACAATCATTGGAATACGCTCAGGCTCTCCTTCAGTCTCTTGAGCAGGCCTCCAACTGTGTTGGTCTTTATCTCAACGAGACGAAAACTGAATACATAAACATATGCAAATCCAACAACCACATTATAAAAACACTTAACAACACTCCTCTGAAACGGGTTGAGGACTAAGTATTTGGGTTCATATATATCTTCTTCCCAAAAGGACTTTCAAACTAGGAAGGGTATGGCCTGGTCAGCCTGCAATGACATGCATAAGATCTGGTCATCCCAGCTTAGTAAGATGTTAAAAGTAAAAATATTTAGGACGACCGTTGAGCCGATTCTACTCTATATGGCTCCGAGACATGGACACTTTCAAAGAAACAAGAGAATCGGTTGGATGGCACTTACACCCGCCTTCTAATGAGAGCGCAAAATCTGTCTTGGAAGAGCCACCCATTGACTAATCTAATATACGGCAACCTTCCCCGTGTTTCTTCACTTGTCCGATCCAGAAGAGCGCAGTTTGCCGGCCACTGCTACAGAGCTGACAATGAGGTTATATCTTCCCTTCTTCTCTGGAGTCCTGCCTCAGGGCGGACCAGAGGTAGAAAGCTGTCGTTCCCTGATGTCATCGCTAGGGACACATGCTTCAGTAGGCAGGAACTGGGGGTGGCAATGAAGGACCGGTGCTTCAGTAGGCAGGAACTGGGGGTGGCAATGAAGGACCGGGAAGTCTAGCGTAGCATTGTGGAATCCATGATCTCGACTGCAGTCGAAAAATGATGATGCGTTGAATGCGACACATGTGTGTGTGCGTGTGTGCATGCGTGGTGGCAGTTTGTTGATAATTGAAATGTTTTAAAATGTATAATATAAAAAAGGAAAGGTTTTTTTGAACATTGGAGGTTTCCACTCGACGGTGACGACATCAACATGCTATGTCAGCCAGTCAGCAGAGCACAGAAGTGGAAGCAGGTTCCTGGTTCAACACCATTTTGAATTCATAGCACGAGTTTGAAATTATACTGGCATTTGTTTCTAATGATGTTGAAGCGAGGCATTGTGAGCTTGTAGTCTAAATGTACTTAATAATTACTAAATGTAATGCCTCAACTCACCTCCAAGTGCTTGTCAGGGTGCTCCAGTTCAAATATGATTATTTTTGACAGTCTGAAAACGGTCTGAAAAGCTAGAAAACATGGACATCCGGTTCCACTTTGCTTTGCATTGTAGTTCTTCAGTGCATCACGCACACGCATCACACACACGCACGCACGCACGCACACACACACACACACACACACACACACACACACACACACACACACACACACACACACACACACACACACACACACACACACACACACACTACACTGGACCCTGTGTGTGGCACTATTTATTTGGGGAAAATGATTCCACTCATGTGTTTGTGGCCGGCACGGAGTAAAGTAACAGCAAACCTTATTTACTTTATTGTGTAAGCTATGAAACGTGGCTTGCTTCCATGCAGGATATATAGCATAAACATACACAAACAGAGGTCTGCTACTACATTACATTCTGTTTGCTTTTAAAAAGAGAGTGCATTAGAAACACCTGGCAATGTAGACTATACAGTACATAGTTTTGTTTCCTTTTGCTGAAAAAAGAAAAGATGAATTGATGCATTGATATCTGCTATGTAACTGCAGCTTCAGTAGCACAAGGTACCGGTCTTCTTTTTGGAAGCACTGGTATGAATGTTTATTGTAAAATGTATGTTTTTATGGGTTAGGGGTGTTTCTTCTCTGTATGTAGTGTTTTATGTTGTCTGTTTTTATTGGACCCTGAGTCTGAGTTGATTGATGGATTGATAGATTGCGACATCTATTGAAACGTCTCTTCATTGTCGGGTGGAAACCTCATATGTCCAGAACTATTACTTTTCAGCATTCAAATACAAAAACGTCGAAAGTAGTAAAGATGTACAAACTCGATTTTTTTTTAATGCTTTTACATGACAATGTAGTATGATCAAGTAGGGCATTAATTAAAAAATCACACCCGTGTGAACTGAGTGGTGCAAGGTCTTATATAGCCTGATCAACTGTGGTCTGACGTAATGTCAGTGACCATAGTAACCATGCTCATTTGTTTGGGTCCCACGTACAGGTACACACACGTACAGGTACACACATACATAGACACAAACAGACAAAGCTGGTTGTTGGAGTGGTTTTCACCACTCAAAAAAACAAAACAAAGCAAAAAAACGTTACAATATGGAGATAAGAGGTTTCCAGCCCAACGGCAACGAAAACTCCTGATGCCACACGGGCATAGGGTATGTGGGCGGGTCTACACCTTGATTCAGTACCGTCCCTGTAGCCTATAGCAGGAAAGCCATGTGTATTTGATTTGATTGATTGATTGAATACTTTATTAGACAGAAATAGTAGTAGAATGAGAATATTTTAACGAATCATGACTACATCGTATCAGTACCAGCCTCATCAGCATCTTATCAGCCTATATTTCTTCATCTTCACTCACAACTCTTCTTGGAACCATGGCTCCTAGTATACACTAATATTGTTATCAGCACGTTCTGCCCGTCGTGGGGAAATCTCCAAAGGGACTGATAACGCATGAAATACAGAGATTATCATAACGGTGACAAAGAAGACGCCAACTTGAAGACAGGCTGCAGCTTTGTTAGCTGTGTCAGGAGATAAGCGGGAGGGAGGGAGGGAGGGTTATTTTTTTATCATCTCTGACCAACAAAATCTGTGCTCCACACGTCCCAGACTCTTCTCCCTCCTGGCTCCCAAACTATGAAACGTACTCCCCATTGCAGTTAGAATTGCAGACTCACTCCCAATCTTCCGCTGTAATCTGGAGATTCACCTCTTCAGACATCACCTTAGCCTGTATAGTTTTGGCACTTGCCCCAGCCTCGACAACCTTGCAAACTTATGTAAAGGTTGAAATGTAATTTAGATATACATTTCACTGACATGTATATCTAAATTAGACACCATATCACTGACCTTACCACCAAGTTAAGGCAGAAAATTGGTTTTCTTTACAGAAATAAAGCTAACTTCCCAATGATCTGTAGGAAAAGGGTTGTTGATGCTGTTTTCATGTCAGTTCTGGACTACGGTGATGTAATTTATAGAAATGCTGCCCTTACCACTCTTCTACCCCTAGATACAGTTTATCACTCAGCACTAAGGTTTATTACAGGTGAAAACTATAGCACTCACCATTGCACCCTTTATGATACAGTAGGTTGGTCTTCCCTCTCTGAGAGGAGAACCATGCACTGGCACCAGTTTATCTTTAAAGCCATTGATGGGAAGCTACCATCGTACATTACGTTGCTGTTAAAATGGAAAATAAATACTCGCCAGACCCGTTCAAGTGAATGTCTTAAACTAGAGGTCCCTTCCGTACAATCTGAACTAGGAAAATCAGCTTTTTGCTTCGATGCCCCCACCACATGGAACACTTTACAGCAAACATTGAAAATGAATACCCCAATATCTTACGGTCAATTTAATAACCTGCTTCTGAACCTCCCTACCTCAATATGTATGTGTTTTTAACTTGTGTTTTGTCTCACTGTCTGTATAATATGTCTCTCTGCCTTACGTGAAGATTTGATTTGTGTTTTATACCTGCATGTCTTAAATTGTTTCATATATTGTATGTAATCTCGTCAGCATTGAAAAAGAGGGAGAACCTCAATTGCTCTTTCGAGAATAAATAAAGGTTTCAATCAATATAGCATGACAGATGCCAGGTTAATTTGTAGACATGGCATCCTGTAGTGTGTGTATGTAGTATGTATGTTTGTTTCAATATACACTACAGATATTATTTTTGAGCAGTGCTAGGCGCTCCAATCAATGTGTGGCTTTGTGTGTAGGTCACCCCTGATGTCATGTTGTTGACATCATCAGACATAATCATCATGATAAAAGGCACCAGTACTCACTTCACACAAGTGTGATTTTTTTGAGTGGTGCAAACCACTCCAACAACTGGCTTTGTTAGTACCCGTGTGTGTGTGTTTGTGTACCTGTCCCTCAAAAGAATGAGTCACTGACATTACGTCAGACCACAGCTGATCAGGCTATATAAGACCTTGCACCACTCAGTTCACACAGGTGTGATTTTATACTCTTTGAGTATATCCCCTCCAACGTCTGGCTTTGTGTGTTCCTCCCTGTGACGTCATGTGGCAGCCAAGTCTATGGACTTTTTATTTGTCTTATTCATGCCCCCCGTGATGTCATGTGGCAGCCAAGTCTATGGACTTTGTGCATGCCCCCAAAGGCGCCCCTCACTTCACATGAGTGTGACTTTTAGACTGATGATAGTTTCTTGGTTTATCTATGATTCTAGATTTTATCCAGACGTAAGCGCGACCACACTGCTGTCGCCCTTCAGGCGCCAGTGGTTGGCTCAGTGGACAGTGACAATAGTGTGTCACCGGCAGAAGTCGTGTTATGTGGTTTTTGCACTCGTTTCCTGTTCCGTTCTGTTGTTCAGTCAAGTCCTATGCCTTGTTCTGTGTGTCCCTACTGATTGTCTGCATGTGATGATGATGGAACACACACTTAACAGGAAAACTGACCATCCAGAAAGAAAGTAGAGGCGAAAAGAAAAGTACTTTGCCGGGCAGAAACCTCTTTTATCCATATTCTAACCTTATGTGTTTTTTGAGGAGCGCTAGCCTCTCAAATACATGGCTTTTGAACATCATATGGCAGCCAAGTCTATGGGATTGTTAATGTTTGTTTAGAGCAATAAATGACAACGTAAGACATAATGTGGCCGATATAAATACATCTTGTTTCATACAAGAAACAAGGCAGGATGGATAAAGGTAGCAGCCAAGTCTATGGACCCCCCGTGACGTACAAAAGCAACAAATGCATAATTAATGAATGCCCCTACGTGATCGTGCTGCATACACAAAAGCATCAAAAGTAGCAGATCTACAAGCTCGAAACGGGCCTACTTTTTGACTACAGTTTTGGACATATGAGGTTTCCACCCGACAGAGACGACTTGCACTTCCAAGTTCTTGTCCCGGGGCATTATGGATATTTTGCACACCATGAGAAAGCGACGCCACATCATCCTCGAGATCCTCCCAGAGAAAGAAAAGATTGCAAGGACCATAAACAAAAAGGCGCCATGCCTTTTCTTCTTCTTCTGGGGGGGGGTCGTTTTATTCTTTTTTCTCGCGGCTCACATCTGGATTTCTCTCCGATTCAACATCCCGTTATGTGACCTGACTGACTGAGCTGGAAACCATTTGTTCACCGGCACTGCCGGCACCGCTGCCAAAAGGCAAAGGGGTGGGAGGGGAGGGGGGGGGGGACTCCTGTGAAAGGATAAGGGGTCAATAGGACCTACGTTCTGGTTGCGTATGGTACTTGGCCATGTTTGAAGATGCAATCTGCCATTTGATTTCGATTGAGCCGGCAGGATGGGAGGGTGCCAGTCCCTCGGTCCCCCTGGGCCCACCACAGCCCACCCATATCAGGGTCAAGTGGACTCTCCTATAAACACTGATTAAATGTCCTGGAAATGGCTTTGCGGGCCGAAGGCTGGCTCTGACAGAGTGACAGCAGCTCGGGACAAAGACACACAACAAAAGGGGGTGGTTGGGGGGGGGGGTAACTCTGCTCTGTTGTGGTGCCATTATCTCGGTTCTGTGGACTTCCTCGTACATCATAGATTACAGCAATGGTTCCAAAGCCTTTACATTTCAAGGACCCCCATAACTGAGAACGTACAAATGGAACCAAATGCATCCGTAAAAGAAAATTGTGCTAAAAACAGCGCTCTTTCAAAAGAAGTGTTCATTTGTAGTCTGTTTAGAACCCCCTCAAGGGCCTTGGATTACAGCATTTGTACTACATTAGCATGCTAATTTTTGCCACACAAACGGACAACAAATGTTTGTTTTCTTTCCCCCTCTACTAAGCATTCATTTAGGCTTATTTGTAATATTTAAAACAGGTTGATGACTACAAGTTAGGGATGTCCCGATCACGTTTCTTTGCTCCCGATCCGATTCCGATCATTTGATTTTGAGATATACCGATACCGATCTTTCCCGATCCGATCTTTATATTTTTTAACACTTATGCCATATCACAATAGCAAATATCCTAATGTATGTCACTCTAGTGTAGTCTGTTGTGTTGCCTTTCAATTATTGAAAGGCAAAATATGACTATAGCCTACTTTTATTAGAATGACCGTCATTGTGTTTTTTCTTCTTCTTGAAAGCATGAAATCATAGCAAAATAATGATGTATTGGTTACTGATTGTGAACCAGGGACCACCACCCTGACTTAGAATCAACCTGGGGACCACTATTGTGTTGGGTGGGGATATGGGCTAAGATTAGTGCTTTTGTAAGTTAACACTTGCTATGCATCCCATGTGTAAACATCCCACTGTTCCTAATAATAATGACTCAACCAGACAATCCGGTGCACTTCACCCTTCTTGAGATTCTAACTCCCTTTTTCTGTTGAATTTCTTGAACTCCAACTTGTCAGTAAATGACTACATGGATGGACTCATCATAGGTCACCAGGTCATTCAGTTAACGGTTTCTCAACTAGTGGAAAGAACATTTAAAACAAATCAACATATCCTACATTACTAAATTCATGGTCAGGAACCACATGCAATACTACCTCCACGGTAAAATCTGAATCCCCCCCACCGCCCACCCCTTTTTCCCTTCACTGTATATGTTTCTTTTCCCTTTTTTTCTCCTTTATGATGAATTCCTGTTCTGTTCTTTGACTATATAGAAGTGTCTATTTGTACGTCTCTAAATGTTTTGATGAATTGAACAAGGTGGACCCTCTTGTAAACAAGTGTAATGCTTAATTGGGTCGTCCACTCACAGTTAACAGTCTTTGTATTGAGTTTGTGCTTGTAATGTACTGTAATTCTGCAGTGTATGCCCATATATGCGCATGCCCCCTTTTGTGCCCATATTATACAGTATATGGAGCTGACTGATTTGTTATGACTGAATGAAATGGCAAAAAAGAAATCCAGCGCAGCGATAGTTCATTAGGTCCTAATGATTAGTACATGGAAGACAGGAGGTTACTACTAAGTGTCTCTAACCAGACCCCTCATTAATTCGCTAATAGTTAATTAATATATTCTCCCACGAATCAGTCTGTCTGCTTCTCATTCACTGCAAGCTAACTCACTCACGCCCACAATACAATCAGGTCTGTGTTCCCTCTACTGTATGTCTACATGCTAGCTGACACAGTGGTTGTTCACAGATGTCAGCGTTCAAATTCCCTCCACCTCCCCGGCCTCCACCCTGTGGCATTTAGTGCTGTAATGGGTGATTATGTGAATTATTTGTGATTTATGGATTGTACTATAACTATATGATATCTATGTGGTATCTAGTTCTGGTATGGGTGATTCTGTGATTATAATGTTATGTGAATCATGGATTGTACTGTGATCATGTGATGATATGTGATATATGGCTGCATGCATTGAATGTTATGCAGTTATGTTGTTGAATGTTATGCTCTGGGGGTTGTTGTTGGTATGAGATTCTGAGTCTCGGTGCACAGGTAATCTGTGATATCACGTGAGCAGAGCCACATACCACCAAACTAAAGGCAATAGCTTTGCAATAAATGGTAATGCTCAATCCTGAGCTCAAGACAAGAGTCTTAATGAACTGTTAAAGTGCCATTCACACTGAGCAGTGAGCTCATATACTATAAAAATATAGTTTTAAAAATCCTTCTAAGTCAAGTAGTTATCTTTATAGTTATCGTGCCTGGTGGGAATGACACTTACGTATTTAAGACAGGTACAGATTGGCAATTGCATAAGTCTTACCTTGTCCAGACAGATGACTGATTTGACTAAACTGCATGGTTTTATCTGGCAATTTGCAATTGCCTGTTGAAATGCAATTGCCTGTAGTATTAAAAGAAGATACTTTAAACCTTCAACTGTGTGCAGGCTGAAATACTGCCAACCCCTCCCCCCCCCCCCCAAAAAAAACACGATTTAACACAAACAATATGGTTTACTTCAAGTTTAAAGATGTGTTACATACATGGGTTCTGCATATCCTGTGCATCGCCGCAGTGAAACTGTTCCAGCAGTAACAGTCTAGAGTGGAAGCACATGCATAATATATGAAATGCCATGGTTTTATTTTGTGCACATGAAGAGCTTTATGCAGAGCCGGAGACAACCATTACTCCATGTGGGGAAATAAATCTGGAGGATCATTTAAATGAACATCTGAAAACAGTAATTAGCCCATTATATCTGTGGCAACACTAGGCCCTTGATACGCACAGCTCTGCCCAGCATTCCCCTTCGCCATTGGTGGATGGAGTAGGATACTCTGATATTTTACTTAAGTAAAAGTAGCACCACAATATGAAAATACCCCAAAAGCCTGTTTTAAAAATGATTGCAAATGTATTTTCATCAAAATATAGGCTAGGCCTACTTATTATGTGCCCTTTCATTCTTTCAAAATAGCGAAGTGGGGTGCCCTGCACATTTAGACGCACTACATGCGGTAGTTCCTAGGACGTCTGTGGACGTTTTGGGCATATATTGTGTTAAAGTACCAAAAGTAAATGTACTGAAATGTTTGAAAATAGCACATTTTCAAATAACATTGGGTGGTTAATGTATGTTTTATCATATAATAATTCATATCTGGAAAGTAACTATAGTAAGTAAAGTTTTCAAATAGTTGTAGTGGAGTAAAAGTACAACATTTGCCTCTGATGTGTAATGAAGTAGAAGTAAATGTGGTAAATTGTAAATACTCCAGTTCATGATGCGCAGCCTGCGTAGCTATAGTTCAGGCAGACAACTTGAGCAGGTAGCGTGCCTACCTGATCAGGTGACTACTAGGTCACATGCACTCTTTACCTGATCATTCCTGGCTTCTCTCCTGCTGTGCGGACGTGCGTTGCTGCTGCCTCGCTTGCTGCTAACCTGCTGCTCATGAAATTTTGCAAATCCCAACGCCTCCCCAGCATCCACCTGTAGGCTCTGTTTCTAGATCCCCCTGCATGGGGGTCTTAATTCATTCCCTTGTTATGTTATTATCCTAGTCTAATAAAGTAAACTGAACTACCTCACCCTCTGCCTCGTTATTATTAGACTAGGATAATAACATAACATGGTGTCAGAAGTGGGATAGTTCAGTTTACTTCAGTAGCCAGCATGACAATGACGTGACATGATACACTCTGGTGTTCTGTATATCGAGCGTTCTCATTGGCTCTTAGTGTTAACCCTTTACACAACATCCCTGTAATTCTATTTGGCTTATAACTTAACTAAAATGTTAATGTTACAGGGAATGAATAGGGACAGAGCCCTGACGCCAATCTATGCTTCTGCTCAATAAATATATATTCTAAATTCAAGAGGTAGAAATACCTCATAATATAAAGTACAATGTAAAGTAAGTTACTTTACCCATAAAACCTCATTATTTTCAGAAACGCAGTGGATTTTTAGATCTACAAGCTGCAATCTTGTACATCTGCTAATTTAGTTTTTGTCTTGTTTTGTTTGTTTTTTACCTTTACCTGATAGATTACAGTAGTCTGACAGGAAATAGGGAGAGAGATGGGGGGGGTGACACGCAGCAAAGGTCGTCGGGATAGGGACTCGAACCCACAACATGCTGTCAGGCTGGATTAGCAGCCTATAGGTGCCCAGACGGGTACGCCAGCCGCCTGGGCCACATCTGCTAATCTTTTATTTGCTTTGAAAAAATATTGAAAATATTTGACAAATTTTGGCCTATTGCATACCGAACTGCATGGGGTTCCTTGAAATAAGAAAATATAACCACTGTAGCACAGATCAAGCTGTTATTATTATTAGCCTCAGATGCCCTTTAATGTTTGGGGGAAGCAGCAATTTTAAACTATAGCTATGTTTTGTTGTGCAAAGGCAGGGAAACCCCCAACCCCCCACACCCCCAGGGAGGGCACTTAGTAGATGGCTTATGAGATAAGAGACACAAAACTGAAGGAATCATCAGGTTAAAAGCTTCAAGCTAATGAAATGGAAATGATGTAATTGGGTTCATCTGTTGTTCATTTTGGGTTCTGTAGACTAGAGACCTTGGACTCTACGTTTCCATACAGTTCCGTCCTTCCTTGTTGGAATGGAAATTTGTTGTGCTGTCGTCGTTTCCTTTTCGATTCCGAATTGCAGCAATTATCCATTACTGACTGGGCCAACTAACTGTACTTCGTGATGAGGTCTTCATAATTGCGCGTATCGCATGGTGAATTGATTTAGCGTGGCTGTGGTATCGAAAGACCAGTCGCTGGAACCCGAGTCCACTCCATGTAAAACAAAAACAGCAGTGGTGGAAGAAGTACTCGCATGTTTTGCTTGAGTAAAAGTACTCAATACTGCCATGCATGTAGAAGCACTCTGTTACAAGCAAAAGTCCGGTATTCAACATTTACAAAAAGTACAAAAAATATTGTTGTCAAAATATACTTATTACAAAAGTAAAAGTACTCATTAAGCAGAAGGTCACATTTCAAAAGTTTTCAAATGTATAAAATCTTTAAAATTCCTTTGAAAATGGAAGATCTTACAAGCTCACACCCCTGTGAGGTTATAGATCGGCAAACAATTAGGTCTGTCTGAAGTACAATATTTGCACAAGTAAAAGCGCAATATTTGCCTTCGAGATAGTGGAGTAGAAGTAAAAGTATTAAAATGTGGACATACTCCAAGTAAAAGTATACTACTTGAGTACTATGTATACAGTACTGCTTTCCATCCACTGGTTTTCAAATCCCCCAGCCCCCTTGGCAACCGAAACGGAAAAATATCCCAAAAATATATTTTTTTAAACCTTTTCAGCGTCAACTGTGGAGCTGGAGACAACATGTTTATACTTCTGACATTTTAATATGATATAATTATATGCTGGTTTATTGCAAACGTTCTCTTCCTTGATGTGAACAATGCTGAGGAGTTTGGTAAAAAGCCCTAGCATTAAAATGTACTTAGATGGTATGCAGACTATTCGTGAGCTTGAATTGTTTTCCCGTGGTTTCCAATAATTCTCGTTTTGAGCGCTAAGAATAACAAAATGACAGGGTATGTCATTTTGGAATAGACAGGCAGATATCCAGTTCTATCCTAGTTTGTTTAATTGGTAAAACAGTGGTTTTTCAGTTGAAAGGGCAATTGTAATCATTGTGATTGTTAACGTTATTCCCCAAAGTGCATAAACAATGGCTCATGGAAACATGTTGTGAATGTGAAACATCTCCGTATGTATCCTGTGTGTCGTGCACAAACACAGCCTTCAATTCTGATTCCTACCAGCTCCGCTACTAAAAGCTTCAACAATGTCCAGTGCAACAACTTTACTTTGTTGCACTGGAGGGGCCGGCCCGGACCTATAGGGTTGGGATCCGGAACCGGAGGACCAAACATTGGATCAAACATTCAAGAACCGGAGTCGGTTCCATCACATTTGGAAGCGTTTCCGGAACCAGGTTTTATCACACTGTCGGAACTGGTATGTTGGCCTTTACAATTACAATACCGGCAGTGGTTATCAAAAGGTTTACATAAGCACAAAGAATATAAAACTAGATGCTAGCACATTGTGTGTGTGTGTGTGTGTGTGTGTGTGTGTGTGTGTGTGTGTGTGTGTGTGTGTGTGTGTGTGTGTGTGTGTGTGTGTGTGTGTGTGTGACCATGCAGCGTTACAGACCTGTAAGGGTCGAATTGGAACCCCCTACAGGAAAGATTAATACTAAAGTAAAAAGTACCTCAAAATTGGAGCGCCTGGCCCGGACGGTTAGCTCAATCGTCCGGGCACCTAGGCTGCTGAGCGTGCCACGAGTTCGACTCCCGATCCCGACGGCCTTTGCCATGTGTCTTCCCCCCCATCTCTCTCCCCATTTCCTGTCAGTCTACTTTCAACCTATCAATAAAAAATAGAAAAGGCCTATACTGGCCTAGCGGTCCAGTCCTAGGCTCTAATGCGTTGCAGGTTCGAATCCCGATCCTGACAACCTAAATTACTTTACACCACTGGTTGTACTGCCCTGGGCTTCTATAGTTTTTACATCCCTGCTGGATGAAACAATCTAAACGCCTGTGATATGCATGCAACGGTAACTATGCGTATTACTATGTGCACAAATCACACTTTATACCCCAGTAGCACGTGGGGTCATAATCTCCTATCCACATTTCCAGGTGTGGCTAAATGAAACTATAATTCCTTATGGGCTACTACTACTGTACCCTCTCAACCTCACAGCCTGGAGAAGTAACTATCTTTTTATTTGGAATAAAGGAAAGGACGTGAGGTATGTTTAGTATTTGAACATATAACTTTTCAGACTGGCCAGGACTTTCCAGTAGAACTTGTGCGATGCCTTCCTTTTTCACAAGCAGCATCAAGAGACATCTAGCGCGTGCGTTTGGGCGTTTTACTGCAACCCAGAAGTCTCCTTGAAAATAGATCATTAATGTGGTCAGGTTACATGTAAGTATGCTTCTGATTAAGACGGCGCAGACAATTGAATTGCATCTTTTTGCAATAGAAACACTGGAGGAGAAACGCACTGTATCCGGCCACATTGGAGCAATTTTCCGTGTTAATTTATCCTTTACTCTCTTCTGTATTTCTATCTTTCTAACTTCCTCTATCTCACTCCTTCTGCCTTCCATCATCTGTGAGTTGAAGACTCCCCCACACACACATGTATTTGGCCGCAGACAGTCCCCCATCTTGTGCCAGGGAGGGCACAAGATGGGAAGGGAAGTTTTATCAATGTTATAGAGTATATCAAAATGTTCTGCGGAACCCCAGGAACCCCCTCAAGGACCTCGCTTTGAGAACCGCTCCCTTAGTGCATGGGTTCTCAAAGTGGGCTCCGGGGACCTCCAGGGGTCTCTGAAGGGGGTTCAAGGGGGTCCCCAGCAAAATGAGTTGGCATCACCTCTGTAGACATTTTTAAAGCTCAACTCAAGACTCACCTCTTTACTCTTGCTTTTAGTTGAGTTTTTAACATCTCTGTTCTGACTGATTTGCTGTGTGCTTTGTTTTTCGTCCATCTATGTTTTTATGCTTTTATTTTGTATGCTCTTTACCATTGTTTTATCTTTCTAACTGCTTGCCTGTGTTTTATTGCTATTTTTATGTTCTGCCCTGTGAAGCACTTTGAGTTGCATTTATGTATGAAAGGTGCTATATAAATAAAGGTTATTATTATTATATTATTTAAGCAAAATACAATTTGGGGGTCCTGGACTGTATCTGAAGGGGAGTTTAGAGGAACCTCCTGGTCCGCTGCATGGTCCTCCTCAGGGAACAACAACGGAGCTCCTTGACAGCGCTTCCTAAAAAGAGGAAAGGCCGGCGGTATTTCTTTTATTCTTTTTATCAGCTGCCGGAGCTTCCGCTGAGGTCACTGGCTCATCTTCCTGCACTTCCTCTCCGCCACAACCATCTATCTGCCCCCTTAACCGCTTCCAGAATAGGCCTACTCCCCCCCTATGGATCTATCTATACTTGGACCACCTTCTTCTTTCCCCTGCACCAAATCTCGAAAATAGCCGGTCTATTTGCGCTGCAATGTGTTGTGAGTTTGTAGATCGCCAATTCTCGACCAAATGTTTGGCTAAATGACATGCCCAGAGACGTTATTAGGGTTCATGTGGTTAACCCCGCAGGGTTATTGGGTTCAGTGGATGGAGGACCGACCGACACAATGTGCAACATGGAGAATATACGATCATATAATCCTTCAGAATGAGGTGGACTTGTTTATCCATCTGTTTTGCATGTTGCGGTGAAGGGGGAACGTCAAAACAAAAACCAAGAGAAAAGTGACATCCCATTGTTGATGAAGGTCACATGATTATTGTTGAAGTAAGTAATGCAGAATTCATGAAAGCAACCTCAATGAATGCATTGTTAAGGGAGGTATAGCTATGCTGTCGGGTGTTAACCTTGTATGTCCAAAGCGGTTTTACACAAATATATAGTGAAAATAGGCAATCTACAAGCTCACACGGTGTCGTTGTGAGCTTCTCGATCAGCTATTCTTGTGTAAGTAGGTCATTCATTTATGAAAATTAAAAAAAGCATAAAAGTGGAAATGAGGAGATACAATGTTTCTGCCAGACAGCAACGAGAGGGAGTATGAAATGAATCCACTTTGTTTCTGGCCTTTTTCCCCCCTTAGGCTGAGGATGAGAAATGAGCAGTTGCAGATGGCTGGTTTCAGGAAACCGTGGGCCCAAAAGGGATCCCTCACTTGGCCACGCGCTTCGTTCAGTATACAGACTACAAAGGCATGGCTGTGGTGTAGTGCACCCTCGTGAAAAAGGGGCTAAAATAGTGTCAACTCTGTAGGACGGCCAAAGTGGAGAGGGGAGCACGGAAATGGAAACAACATGGCGAAAGAAGCTCAGACACATCTCAATAATGCAGATATAGAATATACAGGATGGCACTAATGGAAATACGGTCGCTGTCAGGCAGAAACCTTGTATCTCCATGTTTCAACTTTCTATGATTTTCTTTTCATCCATACATTTTCTACAAGTCTTCTAAACAGTTTTCTGAAAAACCTATGTTGCTATATCAGTGGTGCTCAAACTTGTGAAAAGACGCCTAAAATTATATGTATTTTGTTCCATGAGAAGCAAAGATTTGAGTTAAAAATGTTAATAAAATGTGTGTATATCTACGGAGCCCCTGAATGGCCATGCATTCAAAATATATTTTATCTTGTACGTACAAGATAATATCTCGTCCGTACAAGATAATATCTCGTACGTACAAGATAATATCTTGTACGTACGAGATATATCTTGTACGTACGAGATATTATCTTGTACGTACGAGATAATTATTATCTTGTATGGACAAGATAATATCTTGTACGTACAAGATACAATATATTTTGAATGCATGGCCATTCAGGGGCTCCGTATATATCAGTTGTGGTTTAAATCTGTAAGTGTTACAACCTGAATAGCACATCTAGAATATTATATTTAGCCTTTATCTCTCAATTTATTTCAAGGCATACCCTATGACATGAGGACAAGCGTCTGTACCAAGGGTGCAGAGTGATCGTGGCTGATCGGTCGGTGCCATTGACATCAGGAGCTCTCAGCAGGGGAGGAAAGTACTGGTCGAGGATGGCGATGACTGGAGACGCCGCTGGAAGGCTCATCTGAGGATGAACTAGAGAGAGAAGGGGCTCTTAATACTCCATCCATGGGTTGGCTTCCAAAGTTTGACCGTGGCCATCACTTATACAACTGATGAAGTTGAGTATATGACAGTTCAATTAAGGTAGGAACCTTGTTTTATTTTAGTTTTTCTATGTTGCTGCTGCTTCTATGCTTTGTGTGTATAATAATGTGATTCTGTTGTACTATTGGTGTCCTCCCAATGACTGGGTGGCACTCATTGGGTGGCTTCTGGCTCTGGAATTGAATGCAGGTGTGAATGTACAGTTTGTATGTTGTGTTGTGTGCCTGCAGTTGGAGGTAGTGAGTCAGTATAAGATGTGTATACAGTGTAAATTGTGTATGTGGCTCGGGTCACTTCAATTATCCTTTAAAGTGGCTAGAGGTGGAGGACTTTGACATAATAACAACCAGCAATTCCAAAGGAAGACTGATGACATGAAGGTTGTGACAGGGTGGCTGTATTGGTTAATGACTGGCTTGGTGGCAAAACCTATACATGTATGTCTATGTAGGCCTATTCTTCATGGCACATAACTAATAAAAATCACACCCGTGTGAAGTGAGGGGCGCTCTTGTCATCATACATCATCCGGCCAATCACTTTTGGCGCCGTCGCTTTTCTGTCCTCATTTTATATCCTCAAATCTAATCCGGCTAATCACGTGTGGCGTCCTCACTTCTTATCCTCAATACGTACATTGCTCAGCCAATCAAATCATCGCTATGGGGTGCTCAGCCAATCAAATCATTGCTATGGGGTACACTCAAAGCTGGGCATAGGAGGGGCTAGCGGCCATGAGAAACAAAAATTGAAAACATCGTCAAAACTAAATATATATATACAGGTTTGTTTTTCCTTAAACAAACATTAAAAACGCCATTGACATGGACAGAGTTTAATGTTTGTTTTGTCCATGTTTATTTTGTCTGATAATTACGTCATGAAAGTTGTATATATAGCGCCCCTCACTTCACACGGGTGTGATTTTTAAACTAATGAAAATGTATATGATTGCTGAGGAACTCCATATATGGCCTAAACCGACGTCATCAATATCACATCGCTACTTCAGTCATGTGGAACTCCATATTTGGGCAAGATTTAGGTATGCAGTGAGTGACCATACGACTCTGGCGGTGACCACCCTCACCTCCCACCCCGCCCACAGAGAGCATTTAAAAAAGCATCGAAAAAGCATTTAAAGATGCATTTGGTGCAGCATTAATGACACCCCCCACATGCACACAAACAAACACCAACCAACACATACGCCAACATTGTGTCTGGCGATGTCACACGCACACACACACACACACACACACACACGCACGCACGCACGCACGCACGCACGCACGGTGCACACACACACACACACACACACACACACACACACACACACACACACACACACACACACACACACACACACACACACACACACACACACACACACACACAAACAAACACACACACTATTCATTTTACCATAATGGTACAAAAATAAACTTGGAAATACTTTAGACTGGCTTGAGATCCACTGCGGTCCATTTATTTTCTGTCAAAGTTGCATTATCGTTGCATTTTATGCACTTTGAAGCAAGGATTGATTTGAAAATTCTGGCCCAACATACTGTAGCCTACTAGTCCCTGGGGAAAATGTAATGCCAAACATTCATGACTCACAGTATTAACTCATCTGCAGTCTGGCATATGATACTAATGTTGCTATCACACCAGATTACAGATACTACCAACATCTGTCCAGGCAGGGTCCGAAGCTCCCCTTTGATGTCTATGTGTGCACGTCCCTGCTGTATATTCAGTGCCAGTGCACTGAATATTTTCAACACTCCACTACCATCATCGCCATGGGGGCTTGTATTAGCCAAACTCTACTGTAAATTGGTACAACGCCACTCCTGGAAGAAAAAAAATAAAACTTTTCACTCTGCATGTGATTAGGACAAATTCACTGCTCATGTTTTGCCAGCAGCCTAGACAGTTGAGAGCTGTTCCTTTTCTCAGAACTTGGCATGGGGAGACCCCAGCTGTGCAGAGAGCCGACATGCATGCTGTTTCACACTGATTACGAGCTATATAGCCCTACGTCTGACCACCATTACTTGATTGTGGTATGTCTCACTCACTGATCTACTCTAACCTTGGATAATTGCGCGGCTCACTTACAGTGATATTTTCAGTGTGGTACGTATGTGTGTATGGAAAAGAGTTATCAAAACAAACCAGGGATATTACCTCCTACATAAGTAGTAAAAGTAAGTAGCCTTGCCGAGCCATGATGCCCATAGGGCAGGAGCCTATCTCCTGTTTCTGTAGCGTGAGGCAGCTTGATGTACAAGTACACCCCCTGGACATGACGCTAGTATGTCGCAGGGACTTACCCCCAATCCAACCCTTGATGCTGAGTGCCAAGTCTTTGGTATGACCCGGCCGGGGATCGAACCTCGACCTCCCAGTCTCAGGGCGGACACTCTAACCACAAGGCCACTGAGCTGGTGGTAGGCTACCTCCTACATAGGCAACAGTAAAGGTTATTTCAGTACTCTGAACTTTAACTAGAATCACGTGCAGCCTCCCGACGTTTCGCATAGTTGTTTTTGTGTCAGAGTGGGCATTCCTGTAATATTAAAACATTCTTGTTTGCAGTCCCGGGCCTCCAAAAGGATGTGATTAACAATGAGGTGCCACGAGAGAGCTTTGTGATGGATTTTCTACCGTTTTGGCGTACAAAGTTAGAGTACTCCTCCACACAAAATACCAGCCATCGTGCTTCGCTTTGATTCATTGGTGATTTTTCACATAAAACAATCCAAACTGTCATATCGTCGCTGCCAGGCAGAAACCATGCAGGCACCCTACTTTGCTGTACACAATAGTGTCACACGAACAAAATGAAACTATCCAATGCTATTACAATGTTGTAAAATATAATAATAAAAAGGGAAGTTACGATTTTGGACATGCAAGGTTTCAATCCGACAGCGGCCATATATTTCACGACTTTATTAGGCTGACATTATTCAGTTTCCATTAGTCTCGAACGTTCTTGAGTAGGTGTGGTGTAGGCTGACTTGCTCAAAAGGGAATAAAGTTATGATCATATTGTGGTCTCTAATGAAAATAACAAAATTTCACTTTTCCACATGTACTGTATCTGTCATTGATTTGTACTTTGCTCCGCCTCTGTGTGTGCTATAACCAGTGGTGTAAAGTAACTAAGTACATTTTCTTAAAGGGGAAAACCACCCATTTTCAACATTTTACTATGTCATTAATATACCTTAGAGCTGTTGTGTGGAAATAATAAAAAAGTCCCCCTATTCTTTGTTTCCTAGAACTGTAATTATGAAAAAAATCATTAACATGGTGAAACACATCTTGATGACATCATCAAGATGTGTTTCACCATGTTAATGACTTTTTTCAGACCTCTAGTTCTAGGAAACACAGAATGGGGGGACTTTTTTATTATTTCCACACAACAGCTCTAAGGTATATTAATGACATAGTAAAATGTTGAAAATGAGTGGAATGCCCCTTTAAGTAGTGTAACTCATATTTTCTCATCTAACATGCCCAAAATAAGGAACGTCAGATGGAGAGTGCTTGCCCAACAGGTGAATTGGGACGTGTGGAGCACCTCACATTGTGATCGCTGACCGTGTGACCTGGACAACAGGACATTGTTGACTCTTTTCACCACTAGACTCAAATTGAACCTCCAGGCCGACCAGCTCCGTGTGGGAGGAAATGTGTGGAAAAACACCTCAACCACCGAAAATTGGAACGTAACTGTGAGCCAAACTCAGTCCCTACAGTTAGCATTCCCTTCCCACTTTGGGTCCAAGGACTATAGAGCGTCGCAGTCCCGCCCCCTACCATGGCCCAGGAAATGAATCCCAATGCATTTTTCCCATAGACATTTCAAAAAGTATTTATTTAAAGACGGTTACGCCGCGGACAAAGCCAACTCGAGTCGTGACAACTCATGACAACACAAACAATATTTTGGACCAAACAAATAATTACAAAGAAGAAAAACAACAAAAAAAGTATTGTAACCTGCCGTTTTTTTCTTCTTTCTAATTATTTGTTCGGCCCAAGAAATTGTGTTTGTTGTCATGATTTGTCACGACTCGAGTTGGCTTTGTCCGCGGCGTAAACGTCTTTAAATAAATACTTTCTGAAATGTCTATGAGGAAAATGAACGGAGAATCATTTCCTGGGCCATGGTAGGGGGCGGGACTGCGACGCTCTATAATGTAGTCAAACTAACGTGAACTCGGTGAAGCACCAGTGTTATGGCTCTCAGAACCTGATGTATATCTCCCAGGGGTCTATAACGCATTGTAACGGGGACAGACTCCATCTCCCAGGGGTCTATAGCGCATTGTAACGGGGACAGACTCCTGATGTATATCTCCCAGGGATAGCGCATTGTAACGGGGACAGACTCCTGATGTTTATCTCCCAGGGATAGCGCATTGTAACGGGGACAGACTCCTGATGTATATCTCCCAGGGGTCTATAGCGCATTGTAACGGGGACAGACTCGTGATGTATATCTCCCAGGGGTCTATAGCGCATTGTAACGGGGACAGACTCTCTCAGAACCTGATGTATATCTCCCAGGGGTCTATAGCGTATTGTAACGGGGACAGACTCCATCTCCCAGGGGTCTATAGCGCATTGTAACGGGGACAGACTCCATCTCCCAGGGGTCTATAGCGCATTGTAACGGGGACAGACTCCATCTCCCAGGGGTCTATAGCGCATTGTAACGGGGACAGACTCCTGATGTATATCTCTCAGGGGTCTATAGCGCATTGTAACGGGGACAGACTCCTGATGTATATCTCCCAGGGGTCTATAGTGCATTGTAACGGGGACAGAACCTGATGTATATCTCCCAGGGATAGCGCATTGTAACGGGGACAGAACCTGATGTATATCTCCCAGGGGTCTATAGCGCATTGTAACAGGTCAGAACCTGATGTATATCTCCCAGGGATAGCGCATTGTAACGGGGACAGACTCCTGATGTATATCTCCCAGGGGTCTATAGCGCATTGTAACGGGGACAGACTCCTGATGTATATCTCCCAGGGGTCTATAGCGCATTGTACCAGGTCAGAACCTGATGTATATCTCCCAGGGGTCTATAGCGCATTGTAACGGGGACAGACTCCTGATGTATATCTCCCAGGGGTCTATAGCGCATTGTAACAGGGACAGACTCCTGATGTATATCTCCCAGGGGTCTATAGCGCATTGTAACAGGTCAGAACCTGATGTATATCTCCCAGGGGTCTATAGCGCATTGTAACAGGGACAGACTCCTGATGTATATCTCCCAGGGGTCTATAGCGCATTGTAACGGGGACAGACTCCATCTCCCAGGGGTCTATAGCGCATTGTAACGGGGACAGACTCCATCTCCCAGGGGTCTATAGCGCATTGTAACGGGGACAGACTCCATCTCCCAGGGGTCTATAGCGCATTGTAACGGGGACAGACTCTCAGAACCTGATGTATATCTCCCAGGGGTCTATAGCGCATTGTAACGGGGACAGACTCCTGATGTATATCTCCCAGGGGTCTATAGTGCATTGTAACGGGGACAGAACCTGATGTATATCTCCCAGGGGTCTATAGTGCATTGTAACGGGGACAGACTCCTGATGTATATCTCCCAGGGGTCTATAGCGCATTGTAACGGGGACAGAACCTGATGTATATCTCCCAGGGGTCTATAGCGCATTGTAACGGGGACAGAACCTGATGTATATCTCCCAGGGGTCTATAGCGCATTGTAACGGGGACAGACTCCTGATGTATATCTCCCAGGGGTCTATAGCGCATTGTAACGGGGACAGAACCTGATGTATATCTCCCAGGGGTCTATAGCGCATTGTAACGGGGACAGACTCCTGATGTATATCTCCCAGGGGTCTATAGCGCATTGTAACAGGGACAGACTCCTGATGTATATCTCCCAGGGATAGCGCATTATAACAGGGACAGACTCCTGATGTATATCTCCCAGGGGTCTATAGCGCATTGTAACGGGGACAGACTCCTGATGTATATCTCCCAGGGGTCTATAGCGCATTGTAACGGGGACAGACTCCTGATGTATATCTCCCAGGGGTCTATAGCGCATTGTAACAGGTCAGAACCTGATGTATATCTCCCAGGGGTCTATAGCGCATTGTAACGGGGACAGACTCCTGATGTATATCTCCCAGGGGTCTATAGCGCATTGTAACAGGGACAGACTCCTGATGTATATCTCCCAGGGGTCTATAGCGCATTGTAACGGGGACAGACTCCATCTCCCTGCAGGGGTCTATAGCGCATTGTAACAGGTCAGAACCTGATGTATATCTCCCAGGGGTCTATAGCGCATTGTAACACCTCCCAATGTATGAATGAATGAACCATTGTAAGCGCTTTGAGTAGGCACGTAGTGCATAGAAAAGCGCCATAAAAATGCAATTCATTATAACAGGGACAGACTCCTGATGTATATCTCCCAGGGGTCTATAGCGCATTGTAACAGGGACAGACTCCTGATGTATATCTCCCAGGGGTCTATAGCGCATTGTAACGGGGACAGACTCCTGATGTATATCTCCCAGGGGTCTATAGTGCATTGTAACGGGGACAGACTCCATCTCCCAGGGGTCTATAGCGCATTGTAACGGGGACAGACTCCATCTCCCAGGGGTCTATAGCGCATTGTAACGGGGACAGACTCCATCTCCCAGGGGTCTATAGCGCATTGTAACGGGGACAGACTCCATCTCCCAGGGGTCTATAGCGCATTGTAACGGGGACAGACTCCATCTCCCAGGGGTCTATAGCGCATTGTAACGGGGACAGACTCCATCTCCCAGGGGTCTATAGCGCATTGTAACGGGGACAGACTCCGTGTGTTGACCTACTTGGTCGCTTCTTTTGGGCTTGTTTTCATAGACGTGTTTGCTTTCTCTCTCGCATAAACTGGCAACACTGGCTATTTTGCTTCTTTGTGGACACAAGGTTTTTTCTCTCTAGGGTTGGAGTTGTCGAGTCAAGTGTTTACATGCCGGTGTCTGTCTATAGCTCTCTCTCTCTCTCTCTGTCTTGAGATGCTGGCCAACAACACGCTGGAGGGCAGTGGTGCTAAATAAGGAATAGGAAATGTGTTATTTGTGAATGCACAAAGTATTGAAAACCTAATCATCAGCGTGGGGGGAGGGGTACCCCCTGCCACTACCCATAACAGTCATGGTTTTTCCCAAAATACACACGCATACAAAATCAATTATTAAATTAACACGAGTCAATAAAATAAGCACAGTAACACATAAACCCCACCCCCCTACATTCCCCATGGCAAATAATAATAATAATAATAATAACAAAACAATAACAAAATCTAGTGCACCCTGAGGCATGGTGGGAAGTGTCTCCTCAACCACTAACCAACCGTCTGGGACCCTGTAAGTACACAATAACACATACAGTACACTAGTACAGTGATTGGTGAATCAATATTTATCCTGGTTTTATTCACTATTAACATCCACATACAGGTACATAACTAGACAACATTGAGAGCAGAGATACAAACATACAACAAAACACATTAAAGTGCAATCTTTCACCATATAAGTGCATTGATATGCATTCATGTTGATCTCATCAGCTAAACAATTGTGTAAAGGAATAATCTTTCAGTTTTTGCACATAGTAAGTAGCCTTGCCGAGCCATGAGGCCCATAGGGCAGGAGCCTATCTCCTGTTTCTGTAGCGTGAGGCAGCTTGATGTACAAGTACACCCCCTGGACATGACGCTAGTATGTCGCAGGGACTTACCCCCAATCCAACCCTTGATGCTGAGTGTCAAGCAGGGAGGCACATATACTGTGATAAATTAATGTTGTGTATCGGGGATATTCCATTGTGCAAAAATAGTGATATTGTGAACCCTTTTACCAAATGGGTTCCTATAGATTGTGTGCTGTGAGACACAAAAAGGCAAAATTGTATTGTTTGCAGCCTAATCAAGGTTCAAGGTTGTCTGTATTTGTCTCCCTTGGGAGAAATTTGTCTTGGAGACAGAGTCACAGCTGCATACAAATAACATACACGTTCACATAAGAAAAGGAAAAACACCATGAAACACCCAACATTCAAAACAGAGATATTGCACACATTCCCTTGATAAAGTGCAACTAGTCAATAAAGTGCATTCGGCAATCTCTGAATCTCTGATTGAGTCAATAAAGTGCATTCGGCAATCTCTGATTGAGCATGCATCAATCTTCATTAAATAATAATAATAAAATCTAAACCCAAGTGAAGAGGAGTTTAATAAAAAAAAAACCCTATTCATATACCAGTGGCCTTCGGTCATGTCTCTGTCTGAAGAATGATGTTTTTTTTTCAGGCTGCAAGCTGAAGGAATCCAGGCCATCAGACATGGTTTATTTCCTGTATACGTCCGAGGCCTGTAATGCAGACAAAAAAAGAAGAAGAAAAAAAAAAGAGAGAACTACAGCTGGAATGGACAATGCCCTTGTGAAGGGCTGTGCCTTCATGGGAATGGCAATTGGCAATGCTCCAGGGAATGGCAGGGGGGTGCTCCTCTTTCACAGCTGTACGTTCAATCATGTCAGTATATCGTTTGCTGGGGCATATTACAATGTTTTGGGTTTATTTTTTGTTGTAAATTAACGTCCTACTTGATCATCATAGTAGAGTGTCACACGAAATAGTCTAAATAAGTCGCAGATATTCGCGGCATGTTTCCAGGTTGTATATCTGCTACTTTTTCCTTTTGAATTTGAATCCTGAAAAGTACACGGACATCAGGTTTCCACCAGACCGAGACGATATGTGAAGCTGCAAATTATAAAATACAATAAAAATATAGGCCTAATTAAAAAAGGATTTTGTTAGCGGCTGTTCTAGTCCCTCCATTGGATTTAGATTTCCACCAACCGTCAGTAAGTGCAGGTCTCTGATCGTCTGAGACTACAATGCCTGTTTGGCACAGGGAAGACATTGGCTTATGAGCTTCAACAGTACTTTAATGTCAACCAGTAGTTGTCTGTTGGTTCCTGAAACATTTCTCTGGCTCTCGAACCCTGGGCAAGACCTACGCTGTAAAGACTATCATTTGTTTGGCCGGAAGTTGCGGGATTTTAGCGGAAGTATCGCCCAAGGAAATTACGTTGATGCTTCACAAATCAGTTTACATTCTCCGCGAATGAAACAAGTGTTGTGATAGGTCGGGAAAATATCATATCCGGGGGAAATACATCTGACGGATGTTCCGGAGGATACATCCGCCGATAGCTTCTCTGCCTTACGTTGTGACCAGGCTTTTCTTTTAGCTTCTCTGCCTTACGTTGTGACCAGGCTTTTCTTTTAGCTTCTCTGCCTTACGTTGTGACCAGGCTTTTCTTTTAGCTTCTCTGCCTTACGTTGTGACCAGGCTTTTCTTTTAGCTTCTCTGCCTTACGTTGTGACCAGGCTTTTCTTTTCACAGATAAGTAAGCCTGGGACCGAGGCTACTGGCTCTCCCGCTATCTTGTTTTATTTTTTTGTATGACCCACTGTGGCTATACGACCTATCAAATCACTCTGGATTAAACCATCCATTGCCTTTAACCAGGGGTGAAAGAACATGAAAGCAGCCGTACTGGTTCCCATCCAGGTGCGCTTTAAAATCTCAATACTTTCATGGGCAAGGAAATACTTTGTTTTGTTGTTACTTTTGGGTCAATTTATTAATTGATTTATTAAGTAAGCGTGTAATAAGCGGGATAATTGATGGTGCGCCAATCCCCCTCCAGGATCAATAAACCCCTCGGCTTCACCTGGGATTTAATCATCCTCTGTCAGGGTTTATTTCTCAACAATGACCAGATTGGTAAAAAAAAGTTGTATTCATTGGATTGCAGCTTTAATTGTGCACTGCTAGATGCTAGCATGGTGGTGGTTCCTTTTGTTTAGAGATAAATGTGTATGTGATTATGGAGGTGACTCACTCTCCATCTGCAGAGACAATATGGAATCAATAAGACAAAGCCAGACAAAACGACATAGTCATCTCTTCTGTTCTCCGTAAGTGGAAACAATGTCATGCAGCGGAATGGCTGTGTAGCTGGCGTGCTATAGCTATAGGCAAAATGTCTGTGTTGTCTGCCTTTGGTTAAGAAGACTGATCATCACTTAGGCCGGGTATACCATATACATACGCCATATTGTGTTGGTTAGAGTTTTAGGGGAAGGTCCCTGCGTCGTCTCAGCCCCACTGTGGAATGAAAAACAACTGGAAGGCTACTTCATACTTCATCATCTTATGACGGAAGAGTCATGAATGAGCACATCGACACGTTTCTTCTCAGTTTAAAGCGTGTTTTTGTTGTACGTGTTAACCTAAAAACTGCCCTTTTGCTGTATGCTTTGGGGCAAAGAATATGCACTTGTGTCGTAGCAGAAACGTTACTCATGATAAATTGCCTTTTCTCGGTGCGCTTGGCTCATCGTTAAACTTCAAAGGGATTATTGTAAAGCTTCAAGCTTATCGTAATCGTGCTACATTGGAAACCACGGCACTAATAGTATTTTGACAGGTGGCTGGTCCAACCCTCCCCATACAATACAAGCTGTTAGGCCTGTAAACAGGTTCTGTCACGGTTCAGTCCATATGCCGTCACACAAATCCATAATTACTCGGTGTCACTCACCGTGAACATGTTAAGACGGTAATAAGCAGTGATGGAAGACGTACGCACATTTCTTTACTTGAGTAAAAGGATCAATCCCACAATGTAGTAATGGTCAGTTACAAGTAAAACTGTGGTAGTGTCAAAGTAAAAGTAGAATTACGCAGAATGGCCCATTTCACAAGTTTGCAAATGTATAAAATGTACATAGATAGATAGATAGATAGATAGATAGATAGATAGATAGATAGATAGATAGATAGATAGATAGATAGATAGATAGATAGATAGATAGATAGATAGATAGAAAATAGCGGATCAGCGTTGTAAGCTTTTATAGGGGTTGTGTCTGATAGAAATGAATATCGAATATCTAATTACTGATCCAAGCAACTTAAATACTGTCCGGGGTGCTCACAAAAAAAGACGTTAAAATTACCCCAAACATGTCTTAAAGTGAAATATCCCTTTAATGCTCTTAATGTTTTGTGTAAAGCACTTTGAACTGAACTACAAATAAACTTGCCTGGCTTGTATTTTCTGCTATTTGCATTGCAATCGACTGGTTAAGACTCCCTGTGTTAGCAGACCTGTAAAGACACCATTACAGTAGTCGAGTGAGTCTACCGAAGATAAATGCTAGCTTGGACATGTTTCCTTTTTTCTTCGTCTTTTCAAATCCTGCTGCAACATAAGTCCTTAAATCCGTTGTGTTAAAGTGTTAAAGGAACACTTTGTGTCGCTCCATGAGCTTGTAAATCTGCTATTTTTGAGGTCCTTGACATGAAAAAGTATGAGAACCACAGATATAGCAACACATGGTTTTCAGAAAACTGACATTTTGTAGAATCGGCCAGAGGTTTAGACCTGAGGACGTTTCTACAAAATGTCTTCTAAATCATGACAGTTTTCTGAAAAACCTCATGTTTCTATGTCAGTCGTTCTCAAACATTTTCATGTCAAGGACCCCCAAGATTATAATTATGTAATTGGCCGCCGACTCACATCTGAAAATATCTTGTTCCAGGGACCTCCCCAGAAGCAAAGATTTGAGTTAAAAACGTTCGCTCTGAAAGAATATATATTCAAAGATTTGCACTACATTTTCACGATTTTTCAAAAATAGCAGACCTACATGCTCATAGCGCGGCACTCGGTGCCGTGCTATGAGCTTGTAGATCTGCTATTTTTCAATAGCTAAAAAAAAACCATTACACTTAACACCAAAAGGGGTTCCCGCCCAAAATGGGTTAAGAGAACTGAATTTCTCTCAGGAATGACAGGATCGGCCCAGGCGGTGGCGTAGCCGTCTGGGCACCCGACTGGTGGTCCAGTCGCAGCGTGCCGCGGGTTCGACTCCCGAGCCCGACACGGCCTTTACTGCATGTCTTCCCCCATCTCTCTCCCGTTTCCTGTCGGCCTACTGTCTGTCCCTTCAAAAAAAAACAATAAAGGGCGTAAGCCGCAAAAAAATATCTTAAAAAAAAAAAAGGAATGACAGGATCAATAAAGTTCTGTCCGTCTATGACTTGCACTTGACGTGCAGTCGTGCATGCACACGGTAAGAATGCTCAGAGAGATTGAGATGAGTTGGAGTCGTAGGCCTACTTGCTTCCTTGATGTAAAGATGTCCGTCAGTGACCACAGTCACGACACCAATATTTCTGGCTTTGGTTGTGGTTTTTAACACTACACGCTGAAGCTGAGCAGTGCCACTGACTGTTACTAATCGTTTTTCCTTGGCTTCAAAACAATGACTTCAGTTTTGTCTTTGTTGAATTGATTGATTGATTGTTCGATTCAATATGTATACCCAGTGCTTGTTTTGGATTATAACATGGTCCCCTGTCGATATGGTTACGTAAAGTGGTTGTGTGTCATCTGCATAATTAAATGGTAACATAATTTTGTTGTTCTTCATCTGAGCCAGTGAGTGCAAATAGATGTTTTAAGATTGTTGCCAGAATGGAGCCTAGGGGAACACATGATGAAGGCTGTGGTGGCTCTACGAACCTTTGAAAATGTGGGCTAGTACTAAGGTGTGTAGCCTACCATATGTTGTTGCAGCCGCTGGCAACAGAAAGCCACTGTTGCATCCGCTGGCGCCGAGTCCTGGGCTCGATTCTTGAGACTGATGGACATTTGCTTTTTTGTGTCCCTCTCCGATCTTTCCCTGATTCCTGATTTCCCGTCAACCTTCACTTTACGATCAAATAAAGGCAGAAAAGAAAGTGAGGACATTTTGCTGGTATCAGTTAAACAGTCAACCGTACCTGTGCGTGCGTGCGTGCGTGCGTGCGTGCGTGCGTGCGTGCGTGCGTGCGTGCGTGCGTGCGTACAGTGTGTGCGTACAGTGTGTGCGTGCAGTGTGTGTGTGCGTGCATATGACCGCTATACTGTCATGGTGTTTATCAGACTGAACGCTGTGGTGGCTCATAAGAACATTCAAACATGTATTCCTTCCTCCGGGACAGAACTGCTTGCATTTCCTGCACTAATTGGGTAAACATGCAGAGACACATGGCTCCTTGAGACCTGTGGGCATACACATAAAGCTGTGCACACACACGCGCGCGCGCGCACACACACACACACATGCAAGCTGTGTCACGTGCCCCTGCTCTTTTAAAAGGTGACACACACACACACACACACACACACACACACACTCTGAGCTCTGAGGGCTTTGCGAAGGTGGGGTTGGGGGTGGTGGTGTGTGGTGGTGGGGTGATCTGTAAATGGGCTTTTAGGACGTTCCTGGGCAAGTTTACGTTGGGTGAAAATGCTCAGCGAAAAAACAAGACTCGACTTCACAAGTGCAATTAGGGCTTTTGGTGAGCTTTCACAGACCGTGAGATAGGGGCCTGGACACTGCCCAAGTAGCAGAGCAGCTGTCAGGGGGGGGCCTCCCTCCCCAAATCGGAATGCTTCCCAGATCCCCCCCCCAACTCTCCATGGAATGGCAACAATAGTGGACATACCAGAAGGCCAGATTAATCTACAGTATAGCCATTCGGTTAAGCTCCCACGTTGCAGCGAGGACGAATACCTAATAGACAGCATAGTGTGGTAACGGGAAACCAGGGTGACATAATGTGCCACGCACTTAAGGCCGGGGGGGACCCTCTCGGGGTATTTTATGCCTCTCGGTGTTCCCAAAAAGCTTTGAGTGACTTCCAAGAACTCCTGTGTTTACAGTGCAGTGCAGCGGGCCACGTGAAGACCCAGTGAGTCACGACGTCTCAACCCCACACAAGGACGGGCATGTATTCTTTCATAACAACATTGTGCTGCTGAGCACACACACACTCAGGATTAGGGTGGAGATGTTGGGTGTGGAGTGAGAATGGCGCACCGATGCTGGGGCGATGGGCGTAGAATGGATACTGTATGGCTACAGTCTTAACAACACCCAACCATCCCCTCTGTTTGGCACTTGAAGAGCTGAATAGACATAAACCATCATCGAGGGGGAAAGTGATAACATTTCTCAGAGTCTTTACAGAGCATGTCATCTGTTATAGGAGTCTTAAAACAGCCACCCCGCCTCTCCACAGTCCGATCCACTTGTCGTCTCCACACAAAAGAACAACATGATGACCTAATCTCTCTCAGCGGTGAGAAAACTCTCTCCCCGACCCCTCCAAGATTGACACCCTTTAACAACACGGCTCTCGTGTATGTGGATGCGAAACATCTGGAGTGACACAATGAGTGTGAATGACAGCTGTAGCGTATTTCTTTACTGTTTCTCAAATGATTCCTCACTGTGATTGCTGAATCCTATGAGAACACTGCCTGGTAGTATAGATCTATGCACAATATGAGAATAATTTACTATGAAAACCTGCATCTCCCGCCCGTTAGTTAGTTGGTCACCCAGACACCCACGCCTCCATATATGGTCACATCTCGTGACATCACGTGACATCATGGAGACCCTTAGTTAGATCTCCATATCTTATGGAGCCGGCCAGCAACTGACCTCAAACCTCAAACCCTTAGATCTCCATATATGGAGCTGACCTGTTCTGACATTCCATATGTTGATCCTTCCCCACCCGTCCTTCCTGTTCTGTCATTCCATGTGTTGATCTGACCTCATCAAACCCTGTACACTCAAGACACGCTCCATATATGGCCAGTGCAGAATTCATTCCATATGTTGATCTGACCCCCCCATGCCAAAGCACCAGCTTATAAGTACTATAGTATATCTCCCAAGTCCTCAACATCTATCTAGCGTTGATGAAACGATACTGTGTTCTTTTAATGAATTATACTGCTTTTTGAAGAAAACACAACGTAGCTAATGTGACAAAGTAAACTTCATGTATGTTGTTACAGGGAGAATTTACAAGCTCCTTTTCACCTATAAATTGCTGCTAAATGTGTTTTCTCTTGGCCCCTATCTGGCTCGGCTCCACCTCTTTGTCGTATTTGATATACAATAGTTTATTGTTCTAGGTCAAGCAATCTTTTCTGTGACTGCTGTGGCCTGGCAATTACAGGCCCATGTCCTACTGATATGGAGTGCCCACTGTGAGGGGACCACCACCTGCAGGGGCCAAGGAGATTGCAAACTCAGCACAGATAACAGTTGGCACAGCAGCGACCGAAAGATAATCTACATGAAAAGGCTACAATAGAATTGTTTATGCCGGAAAAACTTTTTTATTCAATAGGATGGAGCCTTTGCATCAACTATTCTCCTCATTAACCCTGGGTCATTTTGGGCATGTTTTAAATAATGAAAACAACTGATCTACAAGCTATTTTTGCTTTAACACCATTACACCATAGTACAATTAAGTATAAAATAGGGTTTATGGGATATTTTACTTTCAAACCTGCCTGGAGCCTCAGGCTTTTGTGTTTCACCCCAGTTTTTAAGTTGCTTGATTCAGTATTTGGATATTTGATATTCATTTTACCATACTCGATTTTAGAGGCTAGTCTTTTCAGTGAAAAAATGGCAACTATAGTAATCAAAAAAGTCAACCAAAGAAAAGGTTTTTGTACAGGATCTCCTCACTGGTCAGTCGGAATACATTGAGGACTCTAGCTGGAGCACACTTAAATTAAAAACAAGGCTCCAGACTTACCAAAACAAATTGGTCAGGCTACTACTTGGCCTCACACCAACAACTCGTCTAACCCCTGTTGATGTTTTTGCTAGGGTGCAAACTACAAACTACAGACTCAGGGTACTCAGAGTAAAGTATCTTGCAATGGGCTTGGTCTACAAGATACACTACACCGCAAAGATACAATGTATGTGTCAAACTACCTAAAAAAACATTTAAGACGTCCACAAACACAACACCAGAGGGAGCTCTACAAATCACATTCAACCCAGATTTGGCTCAAACAAGGGGTTAAATTCGCTCTACTACTATGCCACCAAAATGTAGAATGCTACTTATAAAACAAGAATGACTCGGTCATAACTGCCAGGTGCATCAGTTTGTGTGCCGCAGCCTCTGCAGCTCACGGCTTCACATTTTCGTGTTCAGAGTATGGGATTTATGGGTAAATCTCCCATTGACCATTGGCTTAGACTTAGAGGTAGCCAATCATGAAAAAGTATCTACTAAGGTTGTCTTTACGGTCTGTAGTAGAAATGTGAATCCTTACTCAAAAGTGCTATAAAAGAGCACTTACAGGTGTCTGCAATTTGGAACTGGCCCCTGTTAAAAGTCCAAGCCCGAAAACCCGAAATCACTCGTCCTTGGTTCTGGTGACTCATACTGCCCTCATACGTGAGGAGCCATGATTTTTTTGATTACTTTTTGGATAAATTTTCTAGAATGTTTTTATTGTATTTAATTTCTTTCATTTTCCAAAACAAAATGCCCATCCGTATGCAATAGAAGCCTTCAGCTTTGATTTAAAAGAACTGAGAAATGTACATTAGATATGTGGTGCATAAAAGGTAACATTGTGTGGAAGAAGAAAAGAACTGTGGGCTAAACCAGAGACCAAAAAAAGTGTTGTCCTTTGTGGATGGTAACCGGCCACTTGCACTTTCAACAAGGCATGTCTTTCATTTTCCACTTCACAGGATGTAATTTCCCTCTTTCAGTGACCGACCGCCGTCATTTCATTTGCCACGCATTCTAGCTAGTCTATGCCAACAATACCCTGATGCAATGCTTATTACATGACATGAAAGAGTCCCAGCTCTTACCAACACACAGTCATCACTGCAATACTCTATGTCTGGTAGGTTAAATGCCACTCCAGGGGAAGAGAGAATACTGTTTGTTTTGTGAACTTGGGGTTATTTTTTCTTTTATTGCCTTAAAGATGATGATATATGAGGTTGTTAGTAAAATGTCTTCTATTTGTGGTGGTTTCCTTGAGTTAGATGATCATGAAAAACTTGAAATATGTTTCGGGAAAGGAGTTTTTGTTGTGGCGCATTGGGAGAGAAGTCACAACACTGTATAATTCTCAGTTGTAATGGAATGTACTATTGTGAATATAAACATGTAAGCGTAATGATGTCTTATAAACCCATGGGGGTTGGGCACTAAAAAGCAATCAATCAATCAATCAATCAATCAATCAATCATTTTGTATACCGGTAACCACTCTGCAAGCCTACAGTGCTAGGCCAGACCCCCAAATTGATATATAGTTGACCGCAGACCCACATCTGAAAGTGTTTTGTGCCAGGGACCCCCAGAAGAGAAGATTTGTGTTACAAATTTCAAAATGATTCAAAACACTTCAAAAGATGTTCAAAAATAGCGTGGCATGAAGTGGCGTGCTGGTACCTTGTTGTATATCTGCTATTTTTCAAGTAGCCACGGTAATACATTTTGCTGGGGACCCCCTTGGAACCCCTCCAAGGACCACTGGGCGTTCCCGGACCGCACTTTGGGAACCACTGCGTTCGTTAGGCATAATGAAGAAGCTTCACTGGGACCAGGGGGGATTGACTGCTGGGGAAGAGAGGGGAGGGGGTAAAAAGTAGATCATGAAAGAACTGCAATTAAGAGTTTCTTCTCTTTGAAATCCCAGGCCAGGGTTTGTCCCTTCATTCAAGCTTTTCCGGCCGCAGCACCTTATCGCTCCTATCATCTTAACTGAGGGAGGAAGCGAAGTTTACACTGTCAGGGGTCTCTGCAAAAGAGCTGCTCTCAATGACACTGCCCGCCTGCAATGCTGACCCCACTGACCCCCTTCCATTGAGAATGCACACATACACACACGCACACACACAGACGCATGCGCGCACACACACACAAACACACACACACACACACACGCGTGCACACACACACACACACACACACACACACACACACACACACACACACACACACACACACACACACACACACACACACACACACACACACAGTGGCTGTCTCTCTGTCGCTCCCATTGAGATTCCATCAGAGGGAAGGGACCATTCATTGATGATAAGCACTGGATATGGAGGCTGCCTGGCCATTTAACCACTTACAAATACCTCCAGGAGTTTTTCAATGAAAATTCCTGGGGAGACAGAGAATATTTGCTGCATTTTAGCAGTGGCTATGTAGACAAATTATTTGTTTTTTTATTGATCTCTCTCCCTCTCTTTCCCTTGCACCCTCCTTCTTCTTTCTCTTATGGAAATAACAAACGATGGAGCTTGCACACACACACACACACACACACACACACACACACACACACACACACACACACACACACACACACACACACACACACACACACACACACACAGTACTCCGCAGACTGTGCGAACTAACAATATGTATACTAGGCTACAGTATATAACACAATATTACGAGGGTATAATATCATGTAGATCTCAGGATCCACATGGGAACAACAATTCCACATTGCCAGACACAAATATTTATGGACAAGATATTTTTCGCTGATCGATCCAGCGGTTTTGCAAGATTAGACAGACAGACAGACAGACATACTCTTACAGTATATGGCTAGACTCCTGCAGAGCCACGCTGTAATCAGCGATTAGAGAGAGTGTGGAGGAGATGACGACCGCCTTCATGCGGCCTTCTCCGTGAGTAGCAAGAAATGGTGCAAGACCAGCTTGCAAAACTAATGTCGCCAGCCAGTCATCACCCAGCTGGCAGACTGGGGTGCAAGAGGCCAGAGGGAGCCAGTAGCAGGGAAACGCGTCAAGAGATGGAACTTTCGAAAGGCAAACTGGCAGTCATTCACTGAGGACAAAGAAAATGTCTGGTATGCAGCTTACTGCGAAGTATCCTTGGGGCAGCAAGGAAAACCATTCCCTGTGGCTTTAACGCAAACTACATCCCGGGCTGGGATGAAGAGTGCAGCCACCTCCTGCATGTCCACCTCCTGCATGTCCACCTCCTGCATGTCCACCAGCAGGCAAGCTCCAGGGAAGAAGTGGATGAGTCGGCACTCCTGCAGAAGCTGGACGCCATCAAGGTGGACCGAAGTTGTGGAGTCAATCGATTTCACTCACTTTAGCCTCAAGGCGTGGCGGACAATCAACCAGCTGACAGGCAGAACACCATCAGCTCCCAAGTGCCCTGTAACAGAAAATGAACGCCTTAAGAACGGCTGCTTCCTGAGTGCAGATAAGAACTTAGCCCGCAGAACATCACATGAGGTATCCTCCTTGTGTAGGGCAGCCAGTGTGGATGCTAACATGTCAGGAGACTTCACTACAGCTGAGCTCCAGGCGGCCATAAGCAAGAAAAGGAAAAGGAAAAAAAGAATCCTCGACAAAAACGATAATACGATACATTGTGCAGAGGATTTATTCAAAAAATGACCTTTGACCTGGCAGGACTCTTGATAGCCTGAGAGGGGGAAAAAAAACTCTTGCTGTGTCTCTCCTGACCTTTTAACCTTGTGACCACGCAAGTTCATGTACAAACATGGAACCTGTAGTGTGTATGTGGTCTTTTTTTAAAGATATATATTTTTTGTGCTTTTTCTGCCTTTATTGATAAGTTGAAAGTAGATTGACAGGAAATGGGGAGAGAGATGGGGGGGAGACATGCGGCAAAGGCCACCGGGATCGGGAGTCGAACCCGCGGCACGCCATCAGGCTGGCTCAGCAGCCTAGGTGCCCAGACGGTTGAGCTAACCGTCCGGGCCTGTGGTCTTTTTTTAATTGCAATCGCTGCACATTTCAAGCCAATGTCTTGAGGAAATAATTCTCTTGTTGTTTTTACTTTAACCTGTGACCCCTGTGCCGTAAACGAAAAAGCTTTATGGAGAGTTCTGGGAAAGAGGGACTAATTGTAAATGAAAGGCTTGCATGTTTAAAGGGGTCCCCCCTGGATCTGTGAACCAGCACTGTGCAAGGACCATATTGACGTTTTACTGTCCCCTGACTCCCCTCTCTGTGGAAGAATTCCCAAACAGCGAGAGAGAGGCTAGTGCAGAGCAACTAACTCATAGCCCACATGTGAAGGCAAAGCTGTGAGAGCTACTATAAGGCCTCGAACTACTCCACACACGCCTTTTGTGTATGCCGTTCAACGTAAACAACAATCTCCAACACTAACAGTGTAGTGAGCCCTCCAGGCTTCAGAGTTACTGTCAGGGGTGTCAGGATGGGTGGCCTGCGACTTGCTTTTTCAAGAGTAAGATGATATATCGTGGCTGTCAGGGCAAACACCTCCTATGTCTACATATTTGAACTTTTTGTGTGTTTTTTTGTGTAAATGAACGCCCCTACTTGATCATACCACAGCGTCACACAAAAGCATCAAAAGTAGCAGATCCACAAGCCCAAAACGTGGTGCCAAAGTGACGCGTTTAGAGCTTGTAGATCTGCTATTTTGAATTTGAATCCTGAAAAGTAACAGTTTTGAACATAGGAGGTTTCCACCCGACAGAGACGATATGGTGATGTCTAACAGTAGGCTGGTTTCTGGGGTTTCATCATACATATCAAAGGCTACGATCATAAAAGTTGATGGTAATTTATGTGAGAAACGTTATCTCTGTTTAGAATAATGCCGCCACTTTGATCAGTCGTTCCGTTTTTCACATTGTTGCAACCGTAAGGTAAGGACTGGCATGACAAAAGTTCACGGCAACTATTTTTGGTCTGTCTTTGATCAGAGAGGTTCCCACATTGGGCATGCATTTACCCTTACCCCCACTCCCCAAAAGATACCACAGGCATTTCCTATGAGACTATTGTTTTACGTGTGCACCTGCATGCATAACCAAGTTACACTATACCGTCCTTAATGGTGACGTGTATGCGTGTGTGTGTATGTGTGTGCACGCTCGCTCTTGTGTGTGTGGTGTGTGTGTACTGTGTGTGTACATACGTGCATGCATCTGTCTGTGTGTGTTAATCGTGCTCTGCAAATGAGCTGTAAAGTCATGTGTGCCATCTGCTAGCGTTTATCACCACATACGGTCTTGCGGGGCGGGGGAATGTCCGTGGAGGCCTCCAGTGATGTGGTTCGCCACTTGGAGCGATGACACCGGGAAATCAAACTGAAGTGATGCATGAGCAAAATGGCTGGTGACATTTATTTATGTCTCCTTGCTTCAAATGGGGGGGTGGTGCATGAAGTTAATTTACTCGGAGTACGACTATGTTTAGGCCTAGTAAGCAATAATGTCACCCCCCACCCCGCCTCTCCGGTGTCTTGAACATATGATGTTCATAATAATAAAGCTTACTGTAACATTCTAGTATAGTGTCACATACAAGTGAGACTTTAAATCAAAACTAATTGATCCAGTGTATACTGTTTCATACTGCAGCTGTAAAACTCTGTGATAGATAATTCGGGATTTCGCTGTGTGGAGCTTTTTGATTATGGCTGTGACATGTCCTGTGAGTTGGTGTATAGTAAGTTCATTTGAAATTCTCTTTCATTTGATTTAGATTTTTAAACGTTCAACTGTTAACCCATTTTGGACTGAGGCCGATTCTAAAAAAAAAATTACATTTTTGAATACTGTACATACTGTCCAAGAGGGGTTCCCGTCCAGAATGGTTAGAACACCAAAAGGGGTTCCCGCCCAGAATGGGTTTAGACACACTATGCAACTTTCCTCTTCTACCTCAGATTTGAATCCGGTTTTTTTTTCTATATTTTTTTTCATTGAGCTAATAGAGCCTGCCTGCTTGCTCAGGGGATAAATTGAATCTTGACCATCAGGTCAAAATCTGTGTCAGATCCTGTGTCTATAGTTGAGACATGACCTTTGACACAATCTAAATGTCTCAATAGAAGAGCAGGGAGACAAAATACCACCGCAATAGGCCTATCTCACAGCCCGCTTTCGGTAAATAGTGGTGTCTTTAACATGAGCATTTACACGTTTTTTTCTCTGGAGAATCTAAGTACATTTTCTAATGTAAAAATGTGACAGACCAATATTATTATGAAGCAAACAAGATGGTAAATCAGGTCGAACAGATAGAACAAACCTTACCTTGAGAAAACAAAAGTTGTAGACTTCTTAAATTACCTCTGTTAACATGTAGCGTCTATGGAGTGACGTCACGCTATCACCACTAACCCCGAAAGGGGGCGTATTTAGGGGGGCGGGGAAATTCTGTGAGATAGGCTTATAGTACAACCTTATGTTCTCTGCCATACAGATTGGACAAAATTAGCATTCTATTCATTAATCCTAGAACAATAAAAAACATATTTTTTGTTACACCATCACTAAACACGGGGTATATTTTACCCAATGTAAAATATTCCATAAAAAAATATTTCTCATCAAAATATATTGAAGTACAACAATACATGGCAACTTGAGCTACTCTTCTTTAATATTCCATCATGACTTTCCACAAAACAACAAAAAAATAGATATCATGGGGCCCAATCACAAAATCGGTATAAAATGTTCATAGTATTAAAAAACATATTCCTAAAAAATATATCAATGAAGTTGGGAACTTCTCCTTTGGTCCAGCCATTCCTGGGACATGTGAGAATGGTCGAGTGAAGAAAAAGAAAGAAGAAAAAGTCCATTGTGGGTGTATGGGATTTTTTTCTATCACTAAACACAGGTGAAATTCACCAGAACACCTACCTTCTATAATGTCACTGAGCATCATGAAGGTAGGCCTAGGCCTACTGAAAGACCCACCCACTTCAGACATCAGCAACACTATGAAAATTACAAAAATATAATGTCCGGGTGAAAATCACGTGTCGTGTTTAGTGTTTTAGGGTTAAAAACAAAAGTTACATTGTGCTGCTTTAAAGTTTCAATCTCTCCTGTCAGCCTTTCTGCCTGCTTAATGCGAGACCGGGCAGACCGCTGACTGGATACATAATAGCAGCAGTCTTTGATCTTCAACGTAACAAAGGATCCTACGAAGAAGCCATGCTGTGGAGGATGCTAAGACTCATAATAAACCCATTAGCATTATCACTAAATAATGCCTTTGGCAGCACCCACTGACGACCTCATATTTACTATAAGGCTGCTTTCCATCTTGCATTTTGTTTGGATTGCAATGGCTCTCAAAGTGGTGGAACCCCAGGACAGGAGTCCTTGATGGATGGTGGTGTGTGTGTGTGTGTGTGTGTGTGTGTGTGTGGGGGGGGGGGGGTCACCAGGAGGTGTCCCCACCCAGAAAAGGTGAGATAATTAATACAAAATTAAAAAAAATACTATTTTCCAGATAGGGGTCAATGGCCAAATAATAGCATGCATATTCATTTAGGGAACCCATCCTTTGACATAGAAACGTTTGAGACGGTGAAGAGCTGCCAACCAGTTTGCCACACTACACACCAGTAACAAACATTAACAACACCAAGCAAAGCACAGACTCAGTCCTGCTTTAGTCGACTCGTAATTAATGTCCAAGTTGACCCCCCTCTCCCCTCCCCTTCTTTCTACTCTTGTCATTACAGAACTAACGGGAGTGGCCTCACTCACTCTCCCTGTAGCTGTAGCACCACCAGTGTAGTGTACCTTTGCCTCGACTCTGAGCGCCGCCCCTCGGAGAGAGAGAGAGAGAGAGAGAGAGAGAAAGAGAGATAGAGGGAGAGCTCTGGTCCAAAGCCTTGCACTAGTACAGAGCCCACCACAAGTCCGCCTGTCTGAGCAAACCCACCCCTCTTTGCAGTTATGCATGTTCGCCAGGGGGTCCACCGCGAGCCGCTCACCACCACCACCACCACCACCACGTCCCATTTACCGGCCAGCAGCAGCAGGAACCATCCACTCGAGAGTCGCGGATAATAATAATACAAACTCATTGGATGTGGCAGGGGGGACCGGGAGACGCGCGTGTGGTGCTTGAGAGTAGGAATAACTACCGGCGGAAAGGCCGAGTGGCCAGCGGAGCAGTACCGGAGCAGCAGCACCGCCACCGGGCCGGACAGTGCAGGAGGAGGAGGAGGTGGAGGAAGAGGAGGAGGTGGTGGAGAGGAGGTGGTGGAGGACTACTACAGGATTGATTCGGGGCTGCCGCCGCTCTCCGCAGAACGTGGACAATCATGCATGTGCTCCTCTGGGGGTTCGGGTTTCTGCTGTTCCCTGATTTCTTCTTGAAAGTTGTCGTGTCTACGGGGAGGTTGCGTTTGAATTCAAGCAAAGGTAAAGTATTGTTGCGCTCGCTGGCTGGCTGGCTGGCTGCTGCCATGATTGGATGCGTTGTTGTATTCTAATAGTTCTACACACGGGGGCACAGAATGAATGACTTTTTTTTCCTCCCAAGATCAGCCAGAGCCAAGCACATGACTTTCATTGCTTGAACAGTTGAACTGCATTAGACCTGAAGTTTATAATGGATGATTTTTGGCCACCTTGCAGTAACAACACAGTTAGCCACACATGCACATGAGTGAATACATATTACCTAATTAATGTCATATTTCGAAACCTCTCAATTGGAAATGGCGTGATTTCTATATAGCTAAAATACATTTGTGTGTGTGTTTCCCCATACAGTCAAAGAGATCGGCGCATATGAGATCGTAACGCCGGTGCGGGTGAACGAAGCCGGCGACAAGTTCCCAACGAGCGTGCACTTCAAGAGGAAAAAGCGAAGTTTAACGGGAGGCGATCATCAGACGAGCAGCAGCCCCAACACCACCACCACCACCGGCACCACCATCACGGACCAATGGGCCTCGCCGAACATCCACTACAGGATCTCCGCCTTCGGGCAGAGCTACCACCTCAACCTCACACTGGAGTCTGGATTTATCGCACCGCTGTACACTGTGACAATACTCGGAGTAGGAGTACCCAGAGGAGGAGGGGGGAACGTAACGGATCTTTTGCCCGAAGAGGAGGAGGGTGACACGGGGGAGGAGGAGGAGGAGGACACGGAGCTCCAGCACTGCTTCTATAAAGGCCATGTGAACGCTCACACGCAGCACGCCGCGGTCATCAGTTTGTGCTCTGGACTGGTGAGTTGTTTTACGCACGGTTGGTTAACCACTTGAACCCCGACGCCCCCTGTGTTTGGTTTTTTGTCCTGGGCTGGGGAGGGGGTGGGGGGGAAGGGGGCATTCGCCAGTAATAGCAGATCTACAAGCTCACACTGCGCATATAGAAACAAGAGCAGTAGACGAATATAGGAGTTTAAAGTGGTTAAACTGCCATGCATGGTGCGGGTGGTTTTGCTAATTGGACTGTAGGCCTATTATATGTCGGTTAAAACTGTCATGTCATTCATTCCCACCTCAGACAGTTGGTTTTAATAGGTCGGATACCCTTTTACGCGGAGAGGCCTCTACAGCTTTGTCTGTGCGAGCGCATTTGTCCCATTTTCGCATTACTAGCCTGCTATAGCCAGGCCCATAACTGACTGGACAGTGATAAGTTGATAATAAAGAACAGCTATACATATTAGATTAGATAGAGCGAGCGCTGCCGCTTCTTGTATAGTTTTCCCAAGAGTCCACTAACCAGACTCACAGAGTCAAGTTGAAGGCACACTACACTAGTCTGTGTGCTGTGACGTATGCGCTAACGCACTGCTTCTCAACGTCGGGTTCGGGGACCACCAGTGGGTCCAATAATGGTTCTGTCTAACTCTCCGTTTGTAGCTACACTTTCGGAATTGGGGGCGTATAAAGTTTAAAAAAAATCACACTGTGAAGTGAGGGGCGCTAATATATCAACTAACTAACTAATATATTCTAACTCATGTTGATTAGGTGATGTAATGTAATGGTGATGTAAAACAAGCGTTGCAACAAAAAAACATTAAACGCCATTAACAATAAAGAGACAATATGACTTAATGAGGCACATTATGACGTACATTTTCCCTTCATTGTCAATGGCGTTTACAAAACCAACATTGAACTAAAGACAAACATTAAACCTGTGTATAGGAGGGCATCAAAAGAGAGAAAGAGAAGGGGGGGGAGTTAAATTTGTACATAATTAACTGACTGGACAGTGATAACTTCCAGTGGGTTATGGATGGGGCATCCGTGGCCATATCAATTTGGGGGTCCAATTACTGGTTTAAAAGGCATTTGTAGAATGGGCCTCAGATTATTTTTCCTAAATGGAAAACAACAAAATAAAGGACTAGGAAAATGTCTACACCATCAGAGACCTGTAGCCTATACAAGGGTCCATTTGGACCACTGTCGGGCCCCGGACCAGGCGTTGAGAAACCGTGTCCTTACGCACTCCCATGCAAGCAGCAGCACTAGTAGTGCAGGCAGTGCTGACGTCATCAAGGGCGATTCGACACGGTCCCAGAGTACTCCCAGCAGGCATGGTGGTGACTGACATGAGAGAAGTACTCTGCTCTTGTGTCCCGGGCACAAAGTGCACACCGGGGTTAAATATATCATGATATTATATTCAACTCACGTATTTGATATCAAAGGTTAATTTATTCCCCGAATGACAAATCGAACCAAGATAGAATAATGCTGCTCCGCTGAGAGCTTCAGGGGGGAATGAGCTGACATTTTCATAAATATGCAGCAGCACACTTTGCTCAGCAGACACACACACACACACACACACACACACACACACACACACACACACACACACACACACACACACACACACACACACAGCCGGCTTATAATACAATAATAAACCCTGTCAAACTTTATCTGACCGCCATTATTTATTGACACAGTGCTTTTTTAAACACAAGACGGCAGAATAATCAGTGGTTCCCTGATTATTATACATTTTGTCTTAGTGTTATCAGGGGAGGCTATTATCTGTATAGATTGGACTTGGTGCCAAACATATCAAAGCACTGTGTTTCTCCTGGCACAGGGCTATGTCGTCATCATGGGCTTCCACGTGCAGCCAGCTGAGCTTCAGCAAGCAGCTTACAGTCGGTTCAGTGGAACCGTGAGAGAAAATAATGGGCACTAAATGTATAGCTAAACTACATCTAGCAATGAGCTCCATCTAGCTTAGTGCTAGCTATGGTATGGTATGGCACTTCTCATGCCGTTTCCACGTTAGCAATTATAGGCTAGAACATTGGTTCTCAAAGTGGGGTGATCTACAGGGAGGGGGGTCCACGGGGGTCCACAGCAAAAGCAACATACCGGTATAAAGCATTTATATGTTGGCTATTCAAAAAGATGTGAAGAGAAGATGTACAAGCTCACAGCGTGTCACTTTGTGACATGCTTTAAGCTTGTATATCTGGTATTGTTTAGGGAAAAAAAGTTATCTTCTTTTCTGTTTCTGGCACAAAACATTTTCACATGGGGGGTCCTCGACCAAACATCAGTGAAAAAGTTTGAGAAGCTCTGGGCTAGAACCAACTACGGCCGTGATGTGAAAGACCCCCAAAATTATGTATATTTGGCAGCAGATAACCATCTCAAAAATATTTTGTGCCAGGGACCTCCAGAAGCAAATATTTGAGTTTAAAATGTTCCCATAAAAAGAAAAAAAGATAGTCCGATTCAAAGATTTGCACAAAGTAAGCACCCCTGGGCGTGCCCCGACCCCGCTTTGAGAACCAATGGACTAAGCCATGTAAAAATGTAACGGAGCTCTGCCAAGAAAGCAAAACAGCTGAAATTAATAGTCCCAATTGTTTATTCTGATAGGCATCATCATAGGTACTTCACTCTTTCCTCGCTCATGTAAACACGTGTATTTCACCATTATAATTGTCCTTTGAATTACAACAACGTTGGGAGGTCTTGGTGAACGGCTCATTTGCAGTGATCTACTAGATGGCAATGAAACCAACCACAAACCATGCTTCAACTGTTCTACTGCTGCTTCTAATGAACTAATAATTCCTTCTGCATGTCGTCTCTCTCTGCAGCTTGGCACTTTCAGGTCTCCAGAAGGGGAGTATTTCGTGGAGCCCCTTCACAGCTACAAAGGAGAGCACTACCAAGAAGAACACACCAAACCTCACATCGTGTACTTGAAGAGTGTGCCCAAGAAACAAGAAGAGTCGGACAAGGAAGACTCGGCCTGTGAGACTTCAGGTAATGTGTTGCATGTTGTTGTGGTAGAAACCATAGATATATTAAATACCAGATGCCTCATTCGCCGCTGCAATTCATTGGAGCGACCTGTATCGCACTGAGGGCGGAAGTGCGCCCGGCGTCCAGTCACGTGACTCACGTCCCTTCCTTTCATTACTTTCCTTGGCACCAGCACGGAGGTTGCCCTCACTTGAGATACAGACGCCCCAGAGCCGAAGGAGGCGTCTACCTTTCTATGTCTATGGTAGAAATCCCCTATCTCCATATTTGTGTGTGTCCCCCTGGCCCCCTGGTAAATGAACACCCTACTTGATCATACTACAGCGTCACACAAAGCAGCTGATTCGTGCCACGTTTCGAATGTATAGATCTGCTACTTTACACACACACACACACACACACACACACACACACACACACACACACACACACACGTATACACACACACACAAACACATGCACACGCACGCACAAACACACACACACGCACGCACAGACACGCTGTGCTGATTCAGACATTACTATTTTGCATTAGCCGCCTGGGAAGTCTGCTGACTGTAATTTGTGTGCTGTAGTTAGACTTCACCTTAGCGTAGCGTCCTCCATGTGACTGACTGCCCTGTTTGCACCTCATCATAACCTCACAGCACTACTACTGACCAATCCTCTGCCAAGGGGAGGAGGGGGGAGGGGGCTTTGTCAATGCCTGCTGGGAAAATAGGGGTCAGCTTTTGCCCGGATACATGAAGGAAGAGGGGCACTTTACTTTGACTTGTTAACCCTTTAAAACCAGTGGAAAGTGTCATTTTAGATTTGAGCTATACTATATATGTTTTACAGAAATATCTTAGGATTTCGAACAGTGGTACTCAAAAATAGCAGATCACAGCGTGGCACGAAGTGACACGCTGTGATCTTGTACATCTGCTATTTCGACATCTGCATTTTCTCTTCTTAGCGTCCCTGGCACACAAACCATTTTCAGATGGGGCGTCCGTGGCCATATGAATCTGGGCGTCCTTGGCATGAAAAAGTTTGAGAACTACTGGTTCTAGAAGGTATTTGTAGAATGAGATGTTTTTCCTAAATGGAAAACAACAAAATAAATAACTTTGAACTAAAGGGTAACCAGAACGTTCGCCCCAAAACACTGTCACCCCCATTTATTTTGCGGACCTTCTTAGGTTAAGGTTAGGAATACTTAATTTAGTAGGGTTAAGCATAGCTTCACTGAGGTTAAGTTTAGGTATAAGGTTAGGTTTAGGCATAGTATTGCGAGAGAGTTTTGGGGCAAGCGTTCTTTTATTCAACTAAACACCAAAGTATTGTAAAGTCGCCTATAGATGATTTGAACTAGCTCAGTAGATCATTTTACCCTTCAACTTCTTGTCTATGCCCATAATGAAATGAAATATTGTCCCTTAAATGTTAAACTTCAAGCATGTTCTTTTTTGTGTACACTTTGGGTAAAAAATTGGCAATTTAATCTTCAGGTGCCCACTCTCCCGGTTATCCTTCACCCAGCTGATGGCCACTCAGATGGTCATGATGAGCGCGCCGCTCAGGGGGGAGCTGTTAGGGGTTACGTGCTTTGCTCAGGGACACGTCGACATGGACGCGGGCCGGGAGCTGAACCGACACAACATATTTTCAGAGGGGTGTCCCTGGCAAAATACACAATACAATACACATGTTGGGGGTCCTCCTTGACATGAAAAAGTCTGAGAACTACTTCACTAGCCTAAAGGGGAAATCCCCCCCTTGGCCGGAGGAGATATTAGGCTGTTTGGTCATTGGGCAGAGACTCTGAGCCGCTCTGCTACACATGTATATATGTATGTATGTCTATATTATTAAGGTCTGTGAGTGCACAACACGCACATGGTGCCGGTACGTTTGTGATAAAGACATCTTTATCAGGCCTTTTAAACCGGTTCCCACAGACGTAAGCAGCAGGCGTAATCGTTTCCTCAGCATCACCTCTAATGTCTTCTATATTATGAATCCCCCCAACAGGAACCGATTATGTAACAGTAAACGGAGCGATTTAGAGTAAAATGTAATATGCCAGCTGATGATTATCTGATTGGAAGCGTCGGTGGAACAGCTTCACCAGGCCTAAAAGGTGTGAGTTAAAGCCAAGATAAAAACAAGTGTGAACGTGGCTTGGCAAACGTACAGTATGAGTTATTTTTAACCCATTAAGACCTAAGGCCGATTCTACAAATGCGTTCTAAATCCTATCTTGCTATCTCAGTGGTTCTCAAAGATGTTCATGTCAAGGACCCCCAAAACTACATGTATTTGGCCGCGGACCCCCATGTCAACATATTTTGTTCCAGGGACCCCCAGAAGCAAACATTTGCTTAAAATCTTTTATATGTTCAAAGATTTGCACAAACCTTCTCAATAAAAGAAAATATAGATCTACAAGCTCATAGTGTGGGCTGCGCGGCGCAACAGTTTTCAGTTAACCAAAGAGAACAAAGGAGGATTGATACTGCCCAGGTGTCATACTATGAATGGTAATAGTTGCACATATTTTAGGTAAAATGAAATCGTCCGTTGTCCGTTATTTGGGAAATTATATATTACAATAAGTTAACCACCAACTGAAAATAGCTCTGCAAGCTCTACAATAGATCTACAAGCTCACAGCGTGTCACATTGCAACCCGTCTCAGCTTGAGACCTGCCATCTTCGCATTTTTGTTTTCTTTTGCATTTGCATGTTGAGATTTTGTTCCTAAGCCTTATGATCATTACAGGGCACTTTGGGCACTTTGTACTTAGAGCCCCCCCCCCAGTCCCCCACCCCCCCGTATTGTACACTTACAGTACTAAAAATAATAGCCTTGATTCAGCAGAATGTGGAGTGGCAAATTATCTCCGTTCTGAAAGGTCAGCGGCGATACGTCTGCCCGAACCTGCAAATAAATCAGGTTAAAGCCTGTTCAGTCAGCACCGCTATGCCTGCAGCTACGCTGCAACAGTGAGAACACTTTAAAAACCAAGCTCTCTCACACAGGAAAAGCCGTTTTTGGAGGTTCACTCGCGTATCATCCCATCTCAGTTTACTGCCTGGACTTCCTGTTGACTCTTGCACTTCCTCTGCTCCTTTGATAAGCTCCACTTGGACAGACCTGCCGCTGTCAAGACACTGTGTCAATTGTATAGACGCTGAAACGATACCAACCTCAAAACATTTACGTAATCGAAACAAATCCGGATTGTGTGTAAAACATTTGAAGCATGTTTCTGCATCTGTCTTGGTTTTCAGTTTGTGTCCACCGTCCATCTGTCTCTGTGTGTGTATGTTGCGTTGTGTGTCGTAGATATGAATGGAATTGGGTTTGTTTTGTATGGGTTAATGGTTCTGTGTGTGTGTGTGTGTGTGTGGCGTGTGCGTGCGTGTGTGTGTGTGTGTGTGTGTGTGTGTGTGTGTGTGTGTGTGAGCGCTTTCTTTCTTTTTTTTCTTATCCCAAAATGAATGAATAGGAACCACTATTCTGCCTTTATACAAACCTTCTTTGTACCTCTGTGCTGCAGGAAAAAAAACTGGCTTTCGTTTCTGATTTACAGTCATGAATCCTAATAAGCAGCACGTTTGCAACCAGATCCACATTTTGTGCTGCAGTATATATTATAGCATCACTTTTCGGACACGGTGTTGGCATTGCAGGTGAATCAGAGCATGCTGAGAGAACTAAAAGCATGGCCCTCGACAACAACATTGTGGTTGTTGCCATTTCATGATTGAATTCAGGCCGATGATGAGTGCCAGGTTTACCCCCCCCCCCCCCCCCCCCCCCCCCCCACACACACACACACACACACACACACACACACACACACACACACACACACACACACACACACACACATACACACACTTCAGAGAGAGAGAGAGAGAGAGACAAGCATAGAACGAAAGAGAGACACTTCACTTCAGGCAATATTCATTTGTCAAGCCATTCTTTCAGTGACAATAAACAAACGCGAGAGGCAGGGGGAAGCATCACAAACACACATCAGATGCTTGAAATGTATCACCCCCTTCACTTTACCACATCATCCATCAGGTGAAATGTATCACCCCCTTCACTTTACCACATCATCCATCAGGTGAAATGTATCACCCCCTTCACTTTACCACATCATCCATCAGGTGAAATGTATCACCCCCTTCACTTTACCACATCATCCATCAGGTGAAATGTATCACCCCCTTCACTTTACCACATCATCCATCAGGTGAAATGTATCACCCCCTTCACTTTACCACATCATCCATCAGCCGTCCAGCCATGTCAGTGGTTCCCAAACCTTTTAGCTCAAGACCTGAAACAGAAATGCAGCAATAGCAGAAATAGCTGTTGTTCTAAGCTTGTAGATGAGCTATTTTTGCTGTTTTTACATTTAATTTTTAAGGTATCAAATTATGTCAGTAATTTTTTTTGTCATATCTGCCCTGTGCAATGTTATGATTACACATCCTAAAAGGCCAAACAGAAATTAAATTCTGCTGATTCATCTGTTCCAATGTTCAATACAAGAAACACAATTAAATCGCAATTATTTGCACGACAATTTATCGGCAACTTAAATGTTGTAATGGTGACATTCAGAAACTAGTAAAATACGCACATCACTTAGTGGAGGTGCTGGGTTCAAAAGTGACATCAGAAAAAGAGAAGAGAACCTGCACACTTATCTGCTCCAAAGGTTTATTGTTGACGACGTTTCGAGCCAAGGCTCTTCATCTGTTCAAACTCTTTTTGTAATGGTGACATTCCCCTATATCTCTCTCTCTCTCTCTCTCTCTCTCCAGGACACGAGCACCGACACAACAAGAGGCACAACAAGCTGAAGCAGAAGAAGAAGAAAAGGCCAGTGGCGGTGGGGGCCATAATGGGGTTGACCGCCGCCACCCCTGGCAGCACCATGCTTAATGACTTGGAGTCTCTGAGTGCCGGGCTGCTCGGCGATGCCTCGCTCAGATCAGAGGGCGGACCGTCCAATGATAGCAGCAGCAGCGGCGGCGGAGGAGACTCGGGACCTCACAGGAGATCAAAGCGCTTCCTGTCCTACCCGCGCTTCGTGGAAGTCATGGTGGTCGCCGACAGCAAGATGGTGGAGCACCACGGGAGCAACCTCCAGCACTACATCCTCACCTTAATGTCCATCGTGAGTCATCAATCATCATCGCCCGCGAGCTCCGCTCGAGTGGTTGCACGGTCGCCGCCCTCCTCGCACGCTTTTTGTTTGTATTTCGGCCGTGGGGGGGCAGTTGGGGGTGATGATGGGCGTTTGTGCCAGGGGGTGGGATATAAAACACACAGGGTTTGCTGCACGTGTGTGCATTTCTTCCATTATATCGCTGCTGTCGGGCAGAAACCTCTTATCACCATATTTTATCTTTTTGTGTTTTTTCGTCCCCCCACAAATTTACGCCCTACTTGATCACATCACATGCAGCGTCACACAAAAGTATCCAAAATAGCAGATCAAAATGTCGATCTGGTACTTTTCCTGTTTTTGAATTTGAATCCTTTAACAAGGTAATGCCTTTGGACATATGAGGTTTCCACCCGACAGAGACGACATTATGCACTTCTGATGTTTTGTTTATTTCTTCCAGTGCACTGTGTACAGTATGTAATGTTCCTGCTCAGCACATCCGTGTAAATGCTCGTCCCGCTTGGGGCTGCTCGCCACAAGTCGGCCCGGTCTTTTGAGGAGGAGGGCCATGGGGGGAGAAAGGGTAGCCTAGGGCAGGGGTAAACCTCGCTTTCAAACAGCTGGGGAATGGGGGGGGGGGTCTGCAGCTTGACGCAGAGCCTTTCTGTCTGACAGCTGTGATGAATGTTAGCAAATCTGACCAGGTATGTCACTTAGATGGCATACATACTGGCCACTTCAAATACTGGCTTTGTCTAGTGGGGGGTGGGGGGGTTGACCTATATTCTGGCCCTGGCAGAGGCTGCCTCCTCCACAGGGACTCAGGCCTCATTATCAGCTTCTCGCTCCAGTCAGCCCGAATTCCCGGTTTCCCTGCAAAGAAAATTAATAATAATCGAAATTGCACAGCAATAGCTGTTTCATGTAACTCTCAAAAGCGTATAAAAGAAATTACTTCTAATTAGTGTCCATCCATTCTCTTACTCTCTCTATTTTGGGTATAGGTGGACAAAAAAAGGTAGCAATATGTGGTTCAAAATGTTTGCGTTTGGTAACTTTCCCCCCCTTTGCTTTTCCTTCCAGGTGTCTTCCATCTACAGGGACCCCAGCATTGGCAATCTGATTAACATTGTGATTGTGAAGTTAGTCATAATAAACAACGAGCTGGTGAGATGACTTGAGACTGTGTTTTCATATCGTCTCTGTCAGGTGGAAACCTCATATGTGCACAACTGTTTCGAATTAAAAAATAGAAGATCGACACGCTCAAGCCACGTTTCAAGCTTGTAGAGCTGCTATTGTTCGTCACTTTTATGTGACGCTGAAGTATGATCAATTAGGGAAATTAATTTACGGAAAAAAACGTTTCAATATGGAGTTAAGAGGTTCTGCCCGACAGCGACGATATCCACTGATCACAACTTTGAGCGCACAACGCAGCAGCATTCAACCTTCACTCATGCTGTCTGTCTGTCTGTCTGTCTGTCTGTCTGTCTGTCTGTCTGTCTGTCTGTCTGTCTGTCTGTCTGTCTGTCTGTCTGTCTGTCTGTCTGTCTGTCTGTCTGTCTGTCTGTCTGTCTGTCTGTCTGTCTCTCTCTCTCAGGAGGGTCCAGCCATTTCCTTTAATGCACAGACCACTTTAAAAAACTTCTGCATCTGGCAGCAGGACCAGAACATGCTAGATGACAGCCACCACTCACACCACGACACAGCAATCCTCATCACCAGGTACGCTGACAAGCCATGACACAGCACATCCTCATCACCAGGTACACTGACACATCATGACACAGCACATCAGTGTTTCCCCTAGCTAGAAGCTGGTAGTGTGGGGGGGAGCTTTCACGCATGCACACTCGTGCAGCGCGCGTGCATGCACCGGACCCGTGCACACGCGTGTGCATATATATATATATATATTTATTTTATTTTTTTTTGCGTTTTTTTGTGCGTTTCTTTTGCTGTCTTTTGCGGTTATTTGCCTTTTTTGGCCTATTTGCGGCCGCACTACTAAAAATCAAACTGTGGCCCGCCACACAATTCTATACACTTTCTATACTAAGTAGGCTATAGAAAGAACTTGTGTCATCAGCCTTTTATTATTGACAATATTCTGAGACACTTTTACAAACATCATTTCTTTTTGTCCGTATTATCTGAGGATTTTGAGCTACCAATCTCCCTTACAAACTTAGCTTATTGACTGTCAAAACGGTTCTGAACTTTTTTTTGTGTCATGAACTTATAATCATTGTATTTTGTGGAATCAAGATGGAAAATTAGGACCTGGTGCACAAAAGGCTTTAACCCATTTTGGGCGGGAACCCCTTTTGGTGTTAGCATTATGTTATGCTTTAGCTATTGAAAAATAGCAGATCTACAAGCTCATAGCGCGCCACCGAGTGGCGCGCTACGAGCTTGTAGGTCTGCTATTTTTTTAAAATCGAAGAACCACTGACATAGAAACATAGCTTTTTCAGAAAACTGTCATTTTCAAACAGACATTTTTAGAATCTGATCTCAGGTCAAAAGGCTTTAAGCGGTAGCGTGGTTGAGTAAACATGCTCTCCTGAGTGTGTGCTAAAGTGTGATATAATGACGTTTTGATCTGTATTCATCACCAGGCAGGACATTTGCAGAGCGAGGGATAAGTGTGACACTTTAGGTAAATATGTTTATAATATACATGCATATCACAAAAGAAAATCAATGTTATGTTTATTGTTTACCTTATTAGCTCGTACTAGCACTTGCTCTAGCCTTGACGATCTTGCAGGCTTAAGCTAAAATGTAATTTAGATAGCATGTTATGTGGACATATGCCATTTGCATACCTGGCATCCTATTCCTATAGTGTGTATAGTTTCAATGTACAGACTATTTCTATGCATTTTGATATATTACCTAGGCTATACAGTATACAGTATACATTCCTTGCTTACTGTAAGTTGCTCTGGGTTAAGAGCGTCTGCTAAATTCCTAAATTCGAAATCGTTTAATCATGACCATGGCAATTGTGATGGTAATGACAACAATGATGTTTTCTTGTAGGTCTTGCGGAGTTGGGGACAGTGTGTGACCCATACAGGAGCTGTAGTATCAGCGAGGACAACGGCCTCAGCACTGCGTTCACCATTGCCCACGAGCTCGGTCATGTGTAAGTGCCTCTGGTCTCTTCCTCCGTTTGAATGGCTGTTTCCTCTGAGCTGGGGGTCACTACTAATTCTAGGAGTAGCTGGCGCAGGCGGTGACAAAATCAAAGCCGGTACTTTGAATGAGCTGTTGGGATTTACCCACAGAAATATTGTTTTTGAGGGGTGCCAGACCCTCCGATGTGTGGCTTTTGAAATTACGTCATATGGCAGCCAAGTCTATGGACTTTTAATGTTTGTTGAAAGCGGTAAATATCACCAACGTTAACGTTTAAATGTACAGTTTATTTAGGGGAGGAAAACAATCAGGAAATAATAATACCCAAGGATCATCATCTAGGAGGAAATAGGACTGTGACACGAAGACCTGTAAAGATTAAATTAACTGCAAGCGGAAAGCAGAAATGGGTCCTTTTGTCTGTTATTGTCTCTTGGAATCCATACCGTCTCGGTGGAAACCTCATATGTCCAAAACTGTTACTTTTCAGGATTCATATTCAAGCGTAGCAGATCGACAAGTTCAATGAGGTTGTGGATCTGTTACTTTTGATGCTATTGTATGACGCCGTAGTATGATCATGTAGGCTGGGAAAAAAAGAAGGCAAAAAGTTAAGAATGTGGAGACGAGAGGTTTCTGCCCGACAGCAACGATTATGTGAATGTAAAGCTGCCGTCTGACTCCTGTTGGATATGCGGAAATAAACTGAATGGACCTGAAGCTGAGCTGAGTTAATTTAAAGGCAAAAACATTCAAGAGTTTACCGGTAAACACGGTCGGTGGCTCGGTGCTACTCTGCTCCCCAGCCGACAGGTACCGTATAGCACTGAGCTCCATGTGCCTAGTGCCTACACATTCTTCCAGCAATGTGGTCACCTCTTGATGCGGATAAAAAAAAGGAATTCAACAATCCCACCTTTTGTGTGTTGGGTTAGAAAGAGCATTTTGTTTGTTAGAGATACAGTATGAGGGCTGTTAGGGTCCGTAACAGTCTCCAATATTAGCAAAGTGAGAGCCCTGTGTGCTCCAAGCTACCTCAGTGCTTTGTACAATGCAGACTTTTACTGAAAGTCAACACATTTTCGACCCTGGACAACTGGAAATTTCCTTTCTCTCTTTTATTCAACCATTTTTTCTTTCAGTCTTACCTCCATTAGATAAAAAGAAAGAAAGAAAAAGTAAGAATTAGTGACCAGGAAAAAAGGAGATTAAATAGCATTTAATCTCCCCCTAAATGGCCTCAAGAATATGTTTATTGGACTTTGTTCTTCATGGAAGTGGAGATGATAGCGTGCATTCCTGGGCTACTGAAGCTTCCACCAATCTCTCTGGCTACCGATAGGTCCGTGCCGCCCCTCACACTTATTACATGGTCGCCTAAACGCAAGCGTTGCTTGAGATAATCACAATTATTTTGCACAATGGGCCTATATAGCATATTAGCGTTTCTATTGCTAGATTAGGGTCCCGACAGTGGCTCGAAAATGGCCGGTTACTACTTCCGGTTCACAGGGTCAAATCACAGGGTCTTCATCGCAGGCTTTTTCGTACATTCTGTTGGCACTGGCTCCAGAGCGCCCTCAATGGTGATGGCATGTAATCGGTTACTATTCAAAGCAAAAGTGATGTGTCCTACTCCCTACTCAAAGTGATGTGTCCTACTCCCTACTCAAAGTGATGTGTCCTACTCCCTACTCGAAGCGAAAAGCTTGTGATGCGTGCCAGAGGGCTCCAGGGAGTGTCCTTTCTGGGCAGAAGGCTGCTGGCTGCACTGTGTCATCATGACATTATTGCGACCGCAGGTCGCATTTACTATTGGTCTGTGTGCATGTGCATTTGCATTTCCCGTTGGTCTGTCATGCCCCCATATATGATCATGCCTCGTGACATCACGTGACATCATCAGGGATCTACATATATGGGCATATATGTAGTCGCGACATACACAACATCGCCAGGGGCCCTTCCCCATATATGGGAATGTCAATATATGGCCATATCATGCCTCCATATATGGTCACGTCTCGTAACATCATGCCTCTATATATGTGGTCACGCCTCGTGACACCACGTGACCACATGGAGACCCTTAGATCTCCATATATGCAGCAAAATGTGTAATTTGGGGATCCTGCTTGACATGAAAAAGTTTGAGAACCTACAGTACAGTAGTTTTGCGTCACCACCGGTGATGATGATGATGATGACACACATCTGACAGGTTCTTTCGTTCCGCCCCACAGGTTCAACATGCCCCACGATGACAGCAACAAGTGCAAAGAGGACGGGGTTAAGATCCAGCAGCACGTGATGGCGCCCACGCTCAACTACAACACCAACCCCTGGATGTGGTCCAAATGCAGCCGCAAGTACATCACAGAGTTCCTCGAGTAGGTCAAACTCCTTTCAACAAGCATAGAGGATTATTACAGTCTAGACCAGTGGTTCTCAGCGTTTTCAGGCCGCGACCCCCCCTTGTACTGGGGACCCTCCACCCTGACGAGCACCCCCCACTGCCTTTTTGTCTTACTGTACCACATGCTGTTTACAAGGACCCCCTGGTTTGATATTGGGCAGTAACCTCTTATCTCCACATTCTGACCTTTTGTGTGTTCTTTTCGTAAATCAATCAGGCCCTACTGCCTACTCTATCATACTACAGCGTCACACAAAAGTGGCAGATCTACAAGCTATTTTTGCGTAATACATTATAGAAATGTTGGCTTTGGTTGACTCCAATCTTCACTGTAACATACCTCACTGTACATTTAACTTTAACATTTAACAAACGAAACCAAATGAACAACAGTCTCCCAACTTTACAGACTCGAAGGGCCCATTCGGTCGTCTTGCCGAGCCATGAGGCCCACAGGGCAGGAGCCTATCTCCTGTTTCTGTAACGTGAGGCAGCTTGATGTACAAGTACGCCCCCTGGGCATGATGTACAAGTACACCCAAGTACTTACCCCAATCCGACCCTTGATGCTGAGTGCCAAGCAGAGTCCTTTGGATGACCTGGCCGAGGATCGAACCCCGACCTTCCAGTCTCAGGGCAGACATTCTAATTACAAGGCCACCTCAGTGGGGGACCCCCTGAAACAACAACACCTAAGGGTCCCCGGACCCCTATGTTGAGAACCACTGATCTTAGATAACACTGTAGCTATTGCATCAGTGTCTGAGAGATTTATTGGTGTTAAAAGTGCTAAAGTTGTTTTGATGATTGATTGATTTAATTGCTTGAGTCATGCCAGGGAGTCCCCAGCAAAATGTGTTAATACAGCATCACAATCATTTTATCCACTTATCCATTTATACGTTGGCTATTCAAAGCAGCAGATCTACAAGCTCGCAGCGCATCGCATCTATTTTTTTGAAAATATTAGAAAGATATCAAAAATGTTCGGAAAAACTTTAATGCATTTTTTATTTTTTTTACTCAAACATTTTATCCCACGATTTTGCGACCCATTTTTTCACTCAGTGTCAATTATCAAATGTAATACTGGGCCCTACACTTCCTCTGCCAACCTGGGGAGGGCAGCGGACTGACCTCATGCTTCCTTCTATGCATGAGGAGTCCAAACTGCTTCTTTTCACCTGACGGGGGAGTTTCCCTGGCCGGACGTAGTGCGTGGAAGAAACACGTTATTCCAACCAGTTTTTTTCTTTGAATTTATTTGAACACAAACCTTCTCTTCATGCCCCTGGCACAAAACAATTTCAGATTGGGGGGGTCCGTGGCCAAATACATTGATTTTGGGGGAGGGGGGTCCGTGGCCAAATACATTGATTTGGGGCGAGGGGGGTCATGAAAAAGTTTGAGAACCACTGCTGCAGTAGGGGTTCTGTTCTGTGTATGTGCAGAGAATAAACCTCTCCAGCTGTACTGAGTGTGTTTTCTGTCTGTTTTGTGTTTCTTGTTTTCTCCCCTCTTTTTTCTTTGAAGTCATTTTATTTTTATTTCTTAATAGCACAGGATATGGCGAGTGCTTACTCGACGAGCCCCTTTCTAGGCCGTACAGTCTCCCACAGCAGCTGCCCGGACGGATATACAATGTCAATAAACAGTGTGAATTGATATTCGGGACAGGGACACAGGTGTGCCCTTATATGGTGAGTGAATATCTTAAGCTGTCCCATGCACGCTCTCTCTCTCTCTCTCTCTCTCTCTCTCTCTCTCTCTGTGTGTGTGTGTGTGTGTGTGTGTGTGTGTGTGTGTGTGTGTGTGTGTGTGTGTGTGTGTGTGTGTGTGTGTGTGTGTGTGTGTGTTAATGCTCTTCTTGTATTGCTACTGCTGTTTCTCAAGTGGGTGTGCACAAGCATGGAGTCACCCACACACTAGTGTCGCTGTTGCCTCCCACAATTATCAAATGCTTCCAATCTGGAGCAACGGATGCTTTGAAAATCATCAGGCGATAAAGCGTCTTTACAGTCACGCAAATGTATCATAATATAAATCAAAATCACCAAAGCATAAATGGCTTGCTGCTGAGCAGAAATGGAAATGAAAAAAATAAATAAAAATAAAAGGTAAAGATATTTTAAAATATATTTTTTGTAAACTGAAGAACAGATGACAGCTCCCTGCCTCGGATTTCGAGAGGTGTAGTTCCAGACTATAGTATTCAGGAGGTATAGTTCCAGACTCTATAGCATTCAGGAGGTGTAGTTCCAGACTCTATAGCATTCAGGAGGTGTAGTTCCAGACTCTATAGCATTCAGGAGGTGTAGTTCCAGACTATAGCATTCAGGAGGTGTAGTTCCAGACTCTATAGCATTCAGGAGGTGTAGTTCCAGACTCTATAGCATCCAGGAGGTGTAGTTCCAGACTCTATAGCATTCAGGAGGTGTAGTTCCAGACTCTATAGCATTCAGGAGGTGTAGTTCCAGACTCTATAGCATTCAGGAGGTGTAGTTACAGACTATATAGCATTCAGGAGGTGTAGTTCCAGACTCTATAGCATCCAGGAGGTGTAGTTCCAGACTCTATAGCATTCAGGAGGTGTAGTTCCAGACTCTATAGCATTCAGGAGGTGTAGTTCCAGACTCTATAGCATTCAGGAGGTGTAGTTCCAGACTCTATAGCATTCAGGAGGTGTAGTTCCAGACTCTATAGCATCCAGGAGGTGTAGTTCCAGACTCTATAGCATTCAGGAGGTGTAGTTCCAGACTATAGCATTCAGGAGGTGTAGTTCCAGACTCTATAGCATTCAGGAGGTGTAGTTCCAGACTCTATAGCATTCAGGAGGTGTAGTTCCAGACTCTATAGCATTCAGGAGGTGTAGTTAGCCTGTTTTTTTACCCATAGACTTGACAGATGTTTGGGGCGCATGAATAAGACAAACATTAAACGTCCATAGACTTGGCTGCCAAATTACGTCATGTCTGAAGAACAGACGTTGGAGGGGCTAGCGGCCCCAAAAAACAGCGAAACGCGACCTTGTGACCCACTAGCCGAGAGACATGATGACGTAAAGGCCAGTAACATAATACATACCTATGGAGTCACCTTCAGGGCAACAATGTTTGATGATGACTGTAGTTGGAACATCTGTCAAAAATCATTATATAGTTGAGAGCACGTCTGCTGTGGAATTAGTATCCCTGGCCTTTTCTCTACTCCAGGGGTTCTCAACGTTTTTGGCCGGGGACCCCCGGAAATGCTTTGGCAATGTCTCGGGACCCCCGCCCCGCCCCCTCCCGACCCCCAATATAAATTGACTGCTACAATAACCTTAAACCATTTTGGGCGGGAACCCCTTTTGGTGTTTTAAGCATTGTTATAATTTAGCTATTGAAAAATAGCAGATCTACAAGCTCATACGAGCTTGTAGGTCTGCTATTTTTGAAAAATCGTGAAAATAAAATTTAAAAAAGAATCTTTTTTTTTTTTTTTTTTTTTTTGAAAATAATTTGGGGACCCCCTAAAATAATTTGGCGACCCCCCGAGGGGTCGCGACCCACGGGTTGAGAACCCCTGCTCTACTCAACCTGCATCCCAGTGGAAACGGTGGATATGGTTGCTAGTACTAGTGACAGAACTCTGTCTTTGTTTTGTTTTTGTGCGGTCTCTTTGGAGGGAGAGGGGGGGGGGGTCCTCACAAGACAAACGGTTCTTTTATGGTTGAAAAAGATATTTAGAGATGCATTTACAATTAGGAAAAGATTCTTGTATTAGGATTAGACATTTCGAGGTTAGGTTTATTAGGGGTTGGAATTAAGAGTGAGTCGTGGCACATGATTTATACATTGCTGTGTGCGGTGCCAGTGTCATGCACCGAGAATTAGCGAATCTAGATCTGCTATTGTTTGGGCTTACAGTTCTAAGAATGCATTGATAAAATTGTTGTCCTAAAATGTCGGTGTCATATACAAGTATAGTAATACAAACCCTGTGTGTGTGTGTGTGTGTGTGTGTGTGTGTGTGTGTGTGTGTGTGTGTGTGTGTGTGTGTGTGTGTGTGTGTGTGTGTGTGTGTGTGTGTGTGTGTGTGTGTGTGTGTGTGTGTGTGTGTGTGTGTGTGTGTGTGTGTGTGTGTGTGTGTGTGTGTGTGTGTGTGTGTGTGTGTGTGTGTGTGTGTGTGTGTGTGTGTGTGCGTGCGTGCGTGCACGCTCTCCAGACCCAGTGTCGCAGACTGTGGTGCACCAGTCCGGAGGGGGCCCAGAGGGGCTGCAGGACCCAGCACATGCCCTGGGCGGACGGCACCGACTGCTCCCCTGGAAAGGCAAGTATACCTTGAAACCTCCGACTCCACGCAGGAGACAAATGACAGGCTGTAGCGTTGTGTAGGAACACGGCAGACACACAGGAGACGGCAGAGACAGCAAATGGAATGGAACACAGACTGGTGTCTGTTGAAGATTTTTGGAACATTGGCTCTCAAAGTGGGGTCCGAGGACCCCCTTGTGGTCCTTGAAAGGGGTTCCCCGGGAAAATGTGTTAATCAGTGTTGAGTAACGTTACTTTTAAAAGTAACTTGTTATGTTATGGGATTACCGGCATTAAAAAAGTGTTAAAACCGCTCTGCTAGGGAGTTTGGTAAACATAAAATCTTAAAAATGCAGCGGGCGCGGGTCATCAGAGGTGAGTGCTACCTGTAAAAGGAACATCACCACACTCACGTTCACTTGAGCTTTCGTCTGGTCTCTGTTGTATTTAGCTACATAGAGTTATACTCTTGTTGGCCGTGCACACCTACCAGCTACTTTTTTTCAGTGTCACAACAAAAAGCTGGTGTCATCTCAAACAAGGTCCCTGTATTTACATACAATAGATACAAAATCCTGGTCCTGTGTCTGAAACCGGTCGCCGACCGGTTACGACAAACAATGTCTTCCTCAGGGAGTGGGTATAGCCGCACCCTGAGGAAGACATTGTTTGTCAAAACCGGTCGGCGTCTAGTGGCATTTTATTTTTAATATGTATACGTCCTGTCATATTAAAGGCATCGACCAAATTAGTAGGGCCATGTTTGACAACAGCAGGGTGGGCATCATATCCTATTCTGAGACTACCAACAACCTCTACCAACAACCTCCCCAAAACCCTTCTTGGTTGGGGCTCGGTACCTCATGGTACAAGGGCATCGCCAAGTCACTGAAGACAAAGCTGCAGACCTCTGAAAACAATCTTGTGTAGTTCATTCTAAAAAATGGAACCCCCAGCCTCCGCCCACTTCAGTAGTATGGGACGGCTCAGAGTGGAAGAGAGAGTATCTCATTTCTCACTGTGTCTGGTCTTCAAGATCCTAGATGCTTCTGTCTGTCCGATTTGTGTGATCTCACAGACAGACAGTTTTTTTTTGTTCCTCGTAATCACAAAATGATCACTCACAGCCGGCATTTTCTTTAAAAAGTGTGCAGGAAAAACCTTCCTGTCTGGCCTCCAAAAAATCCATCATAATGACACTAACGTAAGCTACACTAATTAAACATGAAGTGGCATGACGATTGTGTCCACATCCGTGTCAACGCTTGGGGAAGGAATTTGTTTTGCTTTGGAGGCCTCGTATGTATACAAACCAGGTTATTATAGGGCCGTAATGGACTTGGGGAGGGAGGTGGGGAGACAAGCTTTTGAATGGTGGGGATTTGCTGCTTGGTGACTGGGCTTATAGTCTAGCTTTTTAATTAGGTCTTATATCGCAAGCCTGAGGTGACTTTAAACCTCTGTAGAACCTCAAGCTCTTGGGGTACTCAGACACACATGTGCACGCACGCACGCACGTGCACACTCACACGCCTCAAAATAAGGACGGTTTACGCCAGTGTCTGAACCCATTCTATTCATTCTATGAGGATACTGTACTGTACCACCACACCAGGCGCCCTCAGAGTAGTGTTGGGTTGTAACAGTTGGATCCTCTTATTACCCACTCTGACAAACAGACCCAAGAATGTATTTATTGACCATGTGCATACATTCTTCTCCGTTTCTTCTCCTCTGGCCAGACAGATTTTGTTCCCTTTTCTTCTCTCTCTCTCTCTCTCTCTCTCTCTCTCTCTCTCTTTCCATTTGCTTGGCCTATATAATTTCTCCCAGATTAGCATCAAAGCAGAGTGTGAGACATGTGAACAGATAGATGTAGACCCCCCCCCCCCAGAGTGTGAGACATGTGAACAGATAGATGTAGCAGAGTGTGAGACATGTGAACAGATAGATGTAGCAGAGTGTGAGACATGTGAACAGATAGATGTAGCAGAGTGTGAGACATGTGAACAGATAGATGTAGCAGAGTGTGAGACATGTGAACAGATAGATGTAGAGACAGAGGGCCCTATTATGCATGTCTTAAGTACCAGGTCTTATTACTTAACTTAAGACCTGGAGGCGTGATCAATGCCATTTGGCTATTCTGAGTGGCCAAACAGCATTGACCACGCCTCCAGGTCTTAAGTTAAGTCATAAGACCTGGTACTTAAGACACGCATAATAGGGCCCAGAGTGTGAGACATGTGAACAGATAGATGTAGCAGAGTGTGAGACATGTGAACAGATAGATGTAGCAGAGTGTGAGACATGTGAACAGATAGATGTATCAGAGTGTGAGACATGTGAACAGATAGATGTATCAAAGCAGAGTGTGAGACATGTGAACAGATAGATGTATCAAAGCAGAGTGTGAGACATGTGAACAGATAGATGTAGCAGAGTGTGAGACATGTGAACAGATAGATGTAGAGACAGAGTGTGAGACATGTGAACAGATAGATGTAGCAGAGTGTGAGACATGTGAACAGATAGATGTAGCAGAGTGTGAGACATGTGAACAGATAGATGTAGCAGAGTGTGAGACATGTGAACAGATAGATGTAGCAGAGTGTGAGACATGTGAACAGATAGATGTAGCAGAGTGTGAGACATGTGAACAGATAGATGTAGCAGAGTGTGAGACATGTGAACAGATAGATGTAGCCGCCAAAAGGGTTTAATGTTGCTCGCTTGGGTCTTCATCCACTTCCTTCCTCTTCTTTCTTTCTCCATCTCCTTCTTTATTGCAGTGGTTGGAGAGGATTTATTTTTATTTCATAGAAAGCTTCATACTAGACATACTTTGTCTTTCCCTCTCCCTTTGTTACTTTCAACTCTTTTTCTGCCAATCACCTGCTCCCCTCGTCACTGCTGATTAACATTTCTCTGTCTCTCTCTCTCTGCTCCTGTCCACTGCAGCACTGCAAGCACGGCATGTGCATCGCCAGGGAACATGACGCCCTGCCCGTGGAGGGGGCGTGGGGCGTGTGGAGTCCGTTTGGCACCTGCTCGCGGACGTGCGGCGGCGGCATCAAGATGGCGGCGCGCGAGTGCAACCGACCCGTGTAAGCATGCGTGGAGCCTTCTCCTTTCTCCCTTTGTAGTTGCGCATATCTCCTGGATCTTGTCTCCGTTTGTCTCTCTGCCCTGCCGGCCTTTTAGTCAATGTACCATAGATCAAGGTAGCATTCCTTCCATAGCTAGCGTTTAGCAAAGCTTTCTGACGACGGGAAAAAAAAAGATCTAACAGGGGTGATTTGTGGGTAAACATTGGGTCATGATGCCTTTGATATCCTGGCTAGGGCGGTCAGTGGGGGGAGGAAGGGGAAGCGTGTAGATCTGTGGGATAAAGAGCCAGGCAGAAGTACTGGGATGGCCAGATGAATGAATGGATGGATCGTGGGATGGATGATGCTTACATGATGCTTGAAGTCAGTGGTTCTCCAACCTTTTTAGTGCCAAGCACCCCCAAATTGATTTGTATTTGGCCACGGACCGCCCCATCTGAAAAGTGCTTTTGTGCCAGGAACCCTTTGAGAACCACTGGCTTATATTATGCTTAGATCATGCTTAGAGAGCATGCTATTTAGTCAGATGCCAGGTTAATCTGTTTACTTGGCATCCTGTACTTCTATAGTTTCAATATAGCCTACAGATTTATAGATAGATAGATAGATAGATAGACAGACAGACAGACAGACAGACAGACAGACAGACAGACAGACAGACAGACAGACAGACAGACAGACAGACAGACAGACAGACAGACAGACAGACAGACAGACAGACAGACAGACAGACAGATAGATAGATAGATCTGACTGCTCTAACTGTACTGTCAACACACTTAGTGTGTATGATTGATTGATTGATTGATTGATTGAGTCAACACCCCCCCCCCCCCCCCCCCCCCACAGGCCCAAGAACGGAGGGAAGTACTGCGTGGGGCGCAGGATGAAGTTCCGCTCCTGCAACTCGGAGCCGTGCTCCAAGCAGAAGAAGGACTTCCGGGAGGAGCAGTGCACCGGCTTCGACGGCAAGCAGTTCAACATCAACGGTCTACCTCCGGACGTGCGCTGGGTGCCCAAGTACAGCGGAAGTGAGGACCAACCCCGGCATCCCCCCACCCCCCCCTCTTCCCCTTCCTGTCCCTCGTCTCAGACCCCTGCAGTGTGGTATTATTAACCACTATAGCGCTCTGGTTCTCAAAGCCCCTCCCCCTCCCCCCAGAGGAGAAGATGTGTGTTAAAAAGTTATATGTATATGTCTTCCAAAACAAATTCTAAAGAAAATTCAAAAATAGCAGATGTACAAGCTCGTGTCGGGCTCGGGCCGTGTCATAGTCTTAAAACATTCTGCAAAAATGCGTACATCATTTTAAGTGGTTAATCCTTGAGAATGAACGGTGAACACAATGTCAAGTCTCATTTGGACAATTTCTTTAGGACTTCAAGTTGAGCTGGGAGTCAATAATCCTGACATTGAACTGTGGCATTGATAATTAGTATAAGCCTTGCCGAGCCATGAGCCTATCTCCTGTTTCTGTAGTGTGAAGCGGCTTGATGGTACAAGTACACCCATTGGACATGACGCTAGTATGTCGCAGGGACTTACCCCCGATCCAACCCTTGATGCCAAGCAGGGAGGCATTGTCTTTTGGTATGACATATCGGGATCGAACCCCAACCTCCCAGTCTCAGGGCAGACACGCTAACCACAAGGCCACTGAGCTGGTGTGGTGGCATTGATAGCTATCAATTAATAGTCTGTCTGTGTGTCTGTGTGTCTTGTCAGTCCTGATGAAAGACAGGTGCAAGCTGTTCTGCAGGGTGGCCGGCAGCACGGCCTACTATCAGCTCAGGGACAGGGTCATCGATGGCACGCCGTGTGGACCTGACACCAACGACATCTGTGTCCAAGGCCTGTGTAGGGTGAGCATGACGCAGCCGCACTATCAACCCCAGAGATACCTACCTACCGCATTATTATCAAATAATAATAATATTAGCCAGCCACACAAGTAACACGAGCGACAGTACAGTATGTCCATGGCCAGAACAACATGCTGCCACAACTGTATATGTATCATATCGTTGCTGTCGGACAGAAATCTCTTATCTTCATCAGTGGCGTGCACAGACATTTAGAGGGGCAGGTGCTCAAGTGAAAAAAGGGCACCTTGTGCAGTGCGTGAAACCGGCCGGCTGCGTTAATTGTGTGAGATTTATAGATTTTGGGGCATAAATAATTGCGAACGCAGTGAGCACTAACTATGAGACCTAGCAGAACATGTCTGTGTGTCTGTCTGTCTGTCTGTCTGTCTGTCTGTCTGTCTGTCTGTCTGTGTGTGTGTGTGTGTGTGTGTCACGCTGTAACACCACCCGCCCGCCACCAGAGGGCGCAGCTGTATCACACACAAAACACACACACACACACACACACACACACACACACACACACACACACACAAAACTTAACTTAAAAAAAAACTTAACTTAAAAAAAAACTTAAAAAGAAAAAAAAAACACACACACACGCACGCACACATACACACACTAAAAAAGAACTACAAAAAACTTAACTTAAAAAAAAATCTTAAAAAAACACTTGAAAAAGAAAAAAAGAGAACTTAAAAAAAAAACCTTAAAAAAGTACGTAATTTATTCTAATTGTTGTTATTGCAATTTACGAGCTGCGTTCGCTTCCCGCGTTCGCGCGTCTTACTTGTATATTAGAAGCTTTTTATCAAGAATTGATTAATATTAATATATTGATCAATAATATATATTTGTACACTGTACAAAAAAAAGAAAAACGTTTTTCTTTTTTCTTTTTTTCTCCAAAAGGGCACATTGCTGTCCAGAGGGCAAGGGCAGGTGGTGCTCTAGCACCCCCTAGTGTCTATCTGTGCACGCCACTGATCTTCATGTTCTAGCGTTTTTTCTTTCTTCGTAAATTAACACCCCCTACTTGATCACACTACTGCGTCACACAAACGCATCAAAGGTAGCAGAACTGCAAGCTTGTCGATACTTTGGCCATTTGATAATAGACGGTCGTGTTGTGAGCTTGTAGATCTGATAACACATAATGTTAACCTGTGAAATGATACATTCTACATGATGAGACTGTACTTTTACTTTTGGTACTTTTAAGTAGACTTTGATGCCAATACTTTTACTCAAGTACATTTTGATTACCGGACTTTTACTTAAGTAAAAATTAAATTGTACTTTTTCCACCACTGGAGGTTTCCACCTGACAGACGATATGTGTGTTTTATCTAAATAAAACCCCAAACTGATTCATGGCGGCATACGATGTACGTACATACATACATACAGCTGGTCTAGTTACTTCATAAACACCTCCTCATAAAGATCCACATCTCTTCATCCTCTATAAACAATGTTCTGCACTACAGCCAATTTACACATGGAACAGCTTGGATGGCATTTCAAGGGTGGTTTTGTGAGGTCTGAATTCATTTCAGATGTGTGTCAGTGATATGGGTATAACTCAATAATCTCTTGTGTAACTATTTCCGAGGGTCATTGGGTTTGATGTGTTTTTTTTCTTCTCTTTCTTTTTTTCCCACCCTCTTTTCCAAGAACATCATAGGAAATTAATAAACACATAGGCTGGCTTAGTGCCAGCTGCAGCAGGGGTTTGTCAATAAACAATCGTTGCCGTTGCACTTATTACAAATCAATTCTGTAAAACCTGTATAAATCTGTATTTCTAGAAGAATAGGCGTGTGGACACCCTAACCAGGGCAGCAAAATAATATTAACATGTACAGTTACTTTTGACATAGCAATGTTCTTATTAGTACATTTATTTCCTTAATTTTAGAGGTATTTAATTGTCACTTTAGAAATGTGCAGATACCCTTGCACTTATACTTAATGGTGCAGGAGGAAGAGGAAACCATGCAAGGCACCAACCTGCACATCGGGAGCAATTAGGGGTTCTCCCTACTTCTTCCACTTGTCATTTCTTCCTTTCCTTTTTCACCCACTACCCCCCAACCCCCACCCCACAGCAAGCGGGCTGTGACCATGTGCTAAACTCTAAAGCCAGGAGGGACAAGTGTGGCGTGTGTGGAGGTGACAACTCTTCCTGTAAGACGGTGCAGGGCACCTTCAACACCGTGCACTATGGTGAGCTTCTGTTCAAGCAATATTACAGCAGAGGGTGTGTGTGTGCGTTATCGTGATTCTTGTGTGATGCGACTATTTGGTCAATTTGATATTAAAAAGGCCATAAAGGTCCTTAAATTAAATTGTCACTTTAGAAATGTGCAGATAGCCTGTATAGTATACACTTATACTGCATGTTGGTTTGTTTACTGTTGAGTAAGAAAATAATGTTGCACATTAAGCTATAATGATCTGTGGACAGGTTCAGGAACCACTGCTCCATAGCAATGATTGATATGGGAATATAAAGCTATTTAACAGAAAGAAAGTAAGGTCCGCACACTGGACTGAGCTCCAAAAGCTTAAGTATTTATTTTCTCACCACAGGGACATGACGTTTCGAGCCTCACGGCTCTTCATCAGACAATATAAAGCTATTTAACACTCATTTAAAAAAAAAAGGAGAAAAATAAAATAAAAATTACTTACAATACCTTTTAACTGCATGGGGAAAAAGGAAATGTAAAATGACTGAAAACCAACAGTTGATCAAAATAACAAAAGCAACTTAACAACAATCCATTAATGTATGTCTTTTTGCAGGCTATAATGAAGTGGTGCGAATACCCAGTGGTGCTACAAACATAGATGTGCGTCAGCACAGCTACTCAGGGAAACCGGAGGATGACAACTACCTCGGTAAGATACTCCATGGCCCAGCCAAGCAAACCTTTCACCTTATAAACTCCATTCACCTTTTTGGATGGCGTTCAACAGGCTGTTCAGAAGTGTTCTCTGTATTCCCTCGGATTGGAGAGCATTCTTCAGTGAAGCAAAGTGTTGTTGCAAACAGTCACTTTTTTATTTATTGTTTTTATTTTCATGAAACCTTTATTTTTTTTGCCTGGGGTTCAAGTGGTCCAGCCAAAACAAACGACCCTGTCGGGTGGAAACCTCATATTATGTCCAAACCTGTTGCTTTTCAGGATTCAAGTTAAAAAATGGCAGATCTGCAGTGCAAGCTCAAAACAGCTTGCAGAACCTTCACGCTTGCAGATCAATTTTGTATACTTTTAAGATAAGAGATTTCTGCCCGACAGCAACAATAACAATGTTGTCTCTGCCAGGTAGACTCTGCCATCTGAACACATTTCGTAGTTGTGGGGCAGAAACCTCTTATCTACATTTATTCCCCCCGTAAATGAACACTGTACTTGATCGTACCACTGCGTCACACAAAACTGACAAAAGTATCAAAGGTAGCAGATCCACGAGCTCGGAACTTCCACCTAACGGTTCCATATGAGGTTTCCACCCGACAGAGACGAGTTGCTGCTCTAACACAGTGGTTCCCAAACCTTTTCATGTCAAGGACCCCCAAATTGACACTAATTAGCCCGCAGACCCCCATTTGAAAAGATAGGGTCCCCCGTAAGAGAAGATTTTTAGCAGTGATTCCCGACCCCCAGTTTGACATGCATTAGTCTACCCCCATTTAATGGCATTTCTATCTCTGGGACCCCCAATTTATATTGTAAAATCAATGTTAATTTAACTCTGGGAGTGTACAAAAGAGTTACAGACCCATAAGGGTCCATTTGGTTCCAAACTATCATTTAGCTGGGGACCCCCTGGAACTCCCTCAAGGACCCCTGGGGGTCCCCGGACCCCACTTTGGGAAAAACTGCTCTAGCAGACAGACAGACAGACAGCTGGCAGCTACCAGGAGGATGCCAAGCAGGATGAAAAGCGAGGGAGTTGACATACACGCTAACACACTCTAATGAGAGAGGCCTCTAGGTATAACCATTCCAGTCAGGTCAAAGGGTTTTCTGTTTGTATGGGTGTTGGGTGTGTCATGCTTACAATGCATGACTTTTTGGCTCGGTGTGTGTGCGCACGTGTGTCTACCGTGTGTGTGTGTGTGCGCAGGGCTTTGTTTTGCTGTGTCAGCTATTAGTGTTAAATGTCATGCGAGGCTACGGTGGGAGTAGCCATGAGGATCTTAATACGGTAATGAGCGTGATTGCCCTCGGGGTATCATTCCAAGGAGGTCAGTGTGTGTGTGTGAGTGTGTGTGTGCGTGCGCAAATGAATGGGGTAGCTGGGTGGGTGTGTTTTTGTGGCGTGTGTGCCGTGCCCGTGCTCTGCAAAATATACTGACACTGCAAAGTCCTGAGTGCTACAGTAATTTAACATTGAGAGAGTGTTAAGAAATGGTCCCCTTATGCGTCGATATTTACACTCTCAGATTCTAAATTGAGACCCGGGAGTTCACAGCGTGACTGCAACTTTTTTTTTGTGTGTCATTTTGGCATGCTTTTGTGTTAACCTTAAGCGGGAGATTTAGTGTTGTCTATTCAACAATAACAGATATACAAGCTCACGGCGTGTGTGTTCACCGTGTCTGGGGTGTTTTGGAAATGTGTGTTGCGTGACGTGAGTGTGTGTCAGAGGGTGGGGACTGACCAAACGTAGGGGGGGGGTCTATTTATTTATTTATTTGGGGGGAGGGAGGGGGGACGACGACCGGTCCCTGTGGTCACATTAGCGTGATGTGTGAAATGACAAGGAAAGGCAGGAAATTAGCTCCATAATCGCATTATGAATGAGCAGGCAGGCTGGCTGCCGGACACTACAGGAGGGCTCCTGTGTGGGACTGACTGCTCCAGAAATGGAGGATTATTATTATTTTTTTGTCCCAATTAGGCTGATTTTGCTTTGCCTATTGTATGCCTCAGGATTCAAATTAAAAAATAGCAGATCTACAAGCTTGAAATACGTCGCTTTTCCCCGGATTTCGAGCTTGTAGATCTGCTACTTTTTGATGCTTTTTGTGGGACGTTGTAGTGTGATCAAGTCTACTGACCACCAGTCACTTCTTAAGGTCTCACCAACAAAGCTTGAAGACCCGGGGAGATCGATCATTTTCCACTGATGTGGAACGAGCTTCTACATTACAAGAGACTCTTTCCAACTCCAACAGACATGCAACGGACTAGCATTTAGTTCAGTACAAACTAGTCGGCCGATGGAACATTGTTTTTTCACATGCAAGTAGTCTGTGGCGCCGGAAGTGTCAGATGTATTTCCCCGAGATACGCTATTTTTCGACCAATCACAACACTTGTTTCATTCACGGAGAATGTAAACAGATTTGTAAAGCAACGTCATTTCCTTGGGCGATTCCGGTACTTCCGTTAAACCACTCAGCTGGCTAGGTCTTTCCCAGCGTGGTCTGCAACTGTGTTACCATTGCTGCCAGGTCTGCTTATTATAAGCGACTTTGGCCTTGTTTTCCTGGGTTGTTTTTGTTTGGGCTTGTTTCTGAAGTGTAGTTGCTTATTTTGGCTGGCTTTCAAGATTCCTTTAGAAAATAGTTGAGGTAATAGATCTCACTCAAGTCAAGTGGTGACAGTGGTCGCTTCTTTTGGGCTTGTTTCCTGGTCGCTTGTTTTACTCGCACCAAAACAAAACACACATACCATTTTTGCCTAGCTTTGCTTTGGAGTTGATCGATTGGTATTGGAATTGAGAGTTGAGATTGTGAATATGGTATCTGAGGTTGGGCGATATGCCAAAATCTTCCTATCGACCATTGTCTGCCCCAAAATTCCAGATTGACGATATATTCGTGCTATAAAACCAATAATGTGAGAACAGCTCCCCAGCCCTTTAAAACCAGAGTTATATTTGAGTGCAGTCAGGTAGAAAGAGTGATCTTGAAAAGAAAGTCCAAAGCGATGTGGCTCCTTATCGTCTCTGTCGGATGGAAACCTCATATGTACAAAAACTGTCACTTCTCGGATTCAATCAGAATGAGCAAAAGTAGCAGATCTACAAGCTCAAAAAGCGTTGCTTTGTGCCACATTATGATCTTGTGGATCTGCTACTGTTGATGCTTTTGTGTGATGCTTTGTGTGTATGGGAACCCCTTTTGGTGTTAGCATTATGCTATGCTTTAGCTATTGAAAAATAGCAGATCTACAAGCTCATAGCGCGCCACCGAGTGGCGCGCTACGAGCTTGTAGGTCTGCTATTTTTGAAAAATTTAAGAACCACTGACATAGAAACATAGCTTTTTCAGAAAACTGTCAGGATGTAGAAGACATTTTTAGAATCTGATCTCAGGTCAAAATGGGTTAAATCCAGCCCCTGTTGTAGATATTCTATTTTCAATGCAACATGCTTCAATAGAAGACGTGCTGCTGACTTCTATGGAATCCAAATGACTGAAATCAGTTGACTGAGAACTTCGATACATGCATGCTTCACCATGGACCTTTATTACAGAAAGAGTGATATTCTTTCTCTTCCTCCCTTCCGCGCTAGCTGTTGCAAAAGGTCGCGGAGAATTCCTGCTCAATGGAGAGTTTGTGGTCAGCATGTTCAAAAGGGAAATCAAAGTGGGCAACGCTGTCATAGAGTACAGCGGATCTGACCACGTCGTCGAGAGGATTAACTGCACCGAACGCATTGAGGAGGAAATCATTGTCCAGGTAAATGCTTCCTTCATTTTTCATAATTTTTATAAACCAACCATCCGTCTATGTTCAAGGTTGCAGGGGTAATAGTTCCAGCAAACAGCTCTAGTCTTCCCTTTCCAGAACAACATAAGCCACTTCCCCCTGGGGGATCCCGAGGCGTTCCCAGGCCAGTGTGGAGATGTAATCCACCCATCTGGTCCTTGGTCTGCCAAGGGGTCTCCTCCCAGTGGAACGTGCAGCGAGGACCTCCCTAGTATAGGTATACGATCGGGAGGCATCTGTACTAGTAGATGCCCGAACCACCTAAGCTGGCTTCTTTCCAAGTGATGGAGCAGCTGTTCTATATATAATAAGCCAGCCACCCGACTGAGAAAACTCATTTCGGCCGCTTGTATCCACGATCTTATTATTTCGGTCATGACTCACCCTTTATTACCATACCGTAGGTGCACAGGAACGAAGATTGCTCAGTATACTGTATCTTTTCAGGAACAGAAAAGCTATTACAACAGGTCAAGGTGTCTTATCACATTATCACCAAAAAATGTTGAATGGGAAGAGCATTGTGTAAAACAATTGTGGCTTTTTGGCAAACAACTGCAAAGGTTCCAAAAGGTTCTAATCAGATTTAATTTACTCGAATTCACATGCCATAACATAACAGAATCTTTGCCCTGGAGAAACGACAGCTCATGATCTTAAACAGTAATATCATGCAGTAATATATAATGCAAATGTTCCCTTGCGTCACCCTCTGTGCCCTGCAGGTGCTGTCGGTGGGGAACCTCTACAACCCAGATGTCAGATATTCCTTCAACGTCCCCATAGAGGACAAGCCCCAGCAGTTCATCTGGGACGTGTATGGACCATGGCAGGAGTGCAGCCGTCTCTGCCAAGGTGAGAGGGGCACAGAAACAGAAACACTACCTGAAATTCAAATAAGGGACGCCGAGAAAAAGATCATATCTCACTGTATATCATTGCTGTCGGGTAGAAACCTCCATCTTCCATATTTTAACTTTTTGTGTATTTTTTTTGGTAAATTACTCCCTACTTGATCATAATACAGCGTCACACAAAAGCATCAAAAGTAGTTTGACCATCTGCTACTTTTGCTACTTTTGAATTTGAAAAAAGTAACACTTTTGGACATAACGAGGAGACGATATGTACAGTTGTTTTGTATGTTATATGACAAACTGTATTATAGTTTATGCATAAGCTGTTTTAACTTCTAAGATTGGTTCCCCCACAAAAAACAAGGAATTAAGTTTGTTCCTTATCAGTTCAATACGTTTCCAAATAAGGGACAATAATAGTATTTCAAGGGACGGTTGAGAACCCTATAGCATGGAGGTGGCGAATGAGGAATGACCAATGAGGGGCGAAGAAGATGAGAAGGGAGAGAGTTTTCACAGAGGAGACGTGGGAACAAAATCGGCAGATTGACTTGACAGGTCTACGTCAGGTCAGACCACCATCGGTTTTGGAACCGTCCACACAACTGTGTATACAGCTGTGCCATCCGCGTGTGCCCCTTTTCAGTGTCACTGGGGGCGTTCTTCTCGTCACTGTGTGTGCGTGTGCGTGCGTGTGTTTGTGTGCGTGCGTGCGTGCGTGCGTGCGTGCGTGCGTGTGTGGGTGTGTTACAGGTACACTCGAAAACCTCTCATGTGTTAAAGACACCAAAGACGATTTTTCATTCAGCACCAGGAGTCCAGGACGCTTAAAAGGGACCCAAAGGTTTTCTCATAGGTTCGCGGCAGATCGGGTTAAACAACTAAGCTGTTAAAGGGCCTCAACACCTCCGCACTGGCCTGATTTATGGCGGCTCTCTTGCCAAGCGCCGAAGCCCTGCTATGCTCTCCTGGCGCTGGGGCTGTAAAACTGGAGAACGTGCGGTACAGAGACAAGAATCTGTTTCTTGGAACTTACTGTACATGAGCTGGAAATCTCTCTCGCCTTAACTGCAGGGCAGGAGGGGTCTTCAACAGGGGCTCCGGGACCAGTGGGGGTGTTCCTCAGAGTTATTACAGGGGGGGCTTCCAAATCCCAAATCTTTGTGTGATAGGATCTATTTTTTAACATTAACCATCCCTATAATGAGAGGAACTTTGGACAAAAATACCAGATCTACAAGCTCTACATCAACTCAAACGGAGTTGGCTGAAGCAGATCGTCGGTGCCTCTCGTGGCTCAAGTCCGCTTTTGACGGCGTGCCTCCGTCGTTTTTAACTTTTCTTTTTTGCAGACTACAGGAATGCGTGCGGAAGTCCCGATATGCATTTTGGGGAGTTGCCTTGCCTCACCCCGTTTTTCTTGTGTCCTTCACAGGAGAGCGCAAGCGTAAGATCCTGTGCAGCAGGGAGTGGGACCGGGTGGTGGTGTCAGATCAGAGGTGTCACGACGCGGCCAAGCCGCCTTCCATCAACGAACCGTGCAACACGGAATGTGAACTCAGGTGGGTTGGACATCTACTGCAGTGGTTCCCCAAACATTTTTAGCCTGTGACCCAAAAGAGCAATTTGATGTCTCCCAGTGATCTACTATCAGTATCTATCATTCAGTCTCTCTGCATTGAGGATCTGTCTGTGTGTCCTGCCACACTATCCTCCTTCCAGGTCTTTCTTTCTGATCGTTCCATATTATTTCCATCGCGGCTTGGATTATTTTAATAGGCTATAAACATGGCATTTTATGCCATTCTGAGCATAAATAAGACTAATAGCCCCGTGTACGTGTACCGCGGATTATCATGTACGCTGTTTCTACAATGAGAGGCCTATGGATGCTAGCCGTGGAAGCTAACCGAGGCAAAAAAAAAGGTAAAAATGTCTTCTAAATCCTAAACGTTTTCTGAAAAACCCATGTTTCTATGGCAGTGGTTCTCGAACTATTTCATGTCAGGGACCCCCAGAATTATATGTAATCGGCCGCCGACCCCCATCTGAAAATATGTTGTTCCAGGGACACCCCACCAGAAGCGTTTCTCGTGGATGGCCCACATTGGCCCAGGTGATGTTAAATTCGTTAATACCTTTCCACGAGAGATCTCTAGGATAGCACGGATTGGGTTAAGGAACCAAATGGACCCTTTCAGGCCTGGAACTCAGAGGTTTCAGTTATAGGAGTCCATCCATGGCCTAATGAGGTGTTTCCCATTGTTCAGGGTCCTTTTTTAAATGTCCTGAATCTGTTCAATATTTTGTCTTTTGGGTCTCGAGCCAAAAGAAAAAAAGTTTGTTTGAGAACTACCGCTTTTTAGCCTTATCCTGACCTCTCACCTGACCTTTGCCCCCCCCCCCCCCCCCCCCCCCACAGGTGGCATGTGGCCCGAAAGAGTGAATGCTCGGCCCAGTGTGGCGCGGGTTACCGCACGCTGGAGATCTACTGTGCCAAGATCAGCCGCACGGAGGGCAAGACCCAGAAGGTGGACGACCGCTACTGTGCCAACCTGCACAAACCCGACGACAAGGAGGCGTGCCATGGAGACTGCAACCGGCCCGAGGGATGGGAGTACTCCTCCTGGACAGAGGTGAGCTGGACCAAAGATTTTTTATATATTAAGATAGTCGATCCTGGTTGGAGCTACTAGAGGCGAAATGGTACACAAACCTTACAAATGGTCTCCTAAGTAGCCGTGGTTTGCTTCTCTCCCGACAGATTCTTTATTATTACAGCCTGCTGCTGCAAAACGTTTTGGCATTGTGACAGTCAATCAAACTTGTCTTTATATAGAAAGGCATTTATTTTGTGAAAGTGTTGTGAATGACCTGATTGTAAATGTGAACGTTAGCACAGTGCGCACTGATATACTGTAGGAGACAAAGTTGATTGTCTCCTGATTTGTCTCGCTAAAGAAAGCCATTTTAGTACGAACTACGAACATCTTGGAAATATTGTGTGGCTTGTGATGATTGGGTCCAATATTTAGGCTAAAGAATGGTTCAGAAGCTGTGTTAACGTTCATTCTCCCATTAGAATGAATAGACTCCAACCTGCTTCCCGTCTCCTAAAAAGGTGTGTGCCCACGTCACACAGATACCGGAAGTAAACAGGCGTCTTGCTATTTTCGTCTTGGGCTGGACTTAAAGCTTGTATATCGTCGCTGTAGGGGCCATATTTTGTCTCAGTAGCGCACTTTGCTGCCTCCCGCATAATCTGGGTAGCTCAGTCGGTAGACCACAATGTCATGGGTACGATCCTGGGTACGATCCTGGGCACCGCCAACTCAGCGTAAGAGTAGCATGACTTGAAAAGTGAGGAAAGTCGTGCGGTAAGTACTGGGAGCTGATGGTAGGTGTGGCACTCCACCTCAGCAATCCATCTCCCAGGGGTCTAGCGCATTGTAACGGGGACAGACTCCCGCACGTGACCGGCTGATACTGACATCATCGACACAGCCCTAAAAGCAGGGCATTCATTTATATTAAAATATAAAAACGTTGAAATGGATACACAATGTTTTTGCCTGACAGTGACAATATCATGTAACGTAATGTGTGTCTCAACATATACATATTTGCGTTGCAGTGCTCAAAGAGTTGCGGCGGGGGTACCCGCCGTCGAGGGGCAGTGTGCGGGGCCGGCGAGGGAGACGAGAGCAAATGCAGCCAAAGGGACAAGCTGACCGTCCAACCCTGCAACGAGTTCCTCTGTCCACAATGGAAGACCGGGGAATGGTCTGAGGTCAGTTCAGTTCACAATCAGAATCATCTTTTTTTTTTTTTTTAAGATATTTTTTTGCGGCTTACGCCTTTTATTGGTTTTTGAAGGGACAGACAGTAGGCTGACAGGAAACGGGAGAGAGATGGGGGAAGACATGCAGTAAAGGCCGTGTCGGGCTCGGGAGTCGAACCCGCGGCACACTGCGACTGGATTACCAGTCGGGTGCCCAGACGGTGACGCCACCGCCTGGGCCCAGAATCATCTTTTAATGTCACATGATCACAGTTTGAGTGAAGCAGTGGGGTCCACAATTTTGTTGTAATGGGGCCGAGACGAGAGGGGCACAACCCTCACAGCACAACAGGAAGGGCCCTGGATGGAGTCTACACAAGAATGCTATGAATGGCACTAGGTGTCACATGGACCGGACCACATCAGAAATATGGTCTTCTCTATGGGGACCTACCACGGGTCGCAGACCAAGTCAGAGAGAGAAGGATGAGGCTGGCAGGGCACCGCGTCAGGCACCCGTAACTAGAGCCAAGCAAACTGACACTATAGGAGCCAACCCAGGGCAAAGCCAGGAAAGGCAAGAAGCGCACTACCTACGTAGATGCACTGTGGCGCGAAAGCTTAGCTAACAACATATGGAGAGCTCAAGACCCTGATGTTAGATAGGAGAGTGTAGAGTGTGGATGACGTTATTTCCGGGTGTAATCTTCAGAGGTTCTGGGTTGCCTCACATGTTGCGGAAGAGCGCCCTCTATCGTAAACACCGAAAACGCCAATATATGTCAAAATACATCAATGGTGGTCTGTGCGTTGGATTGACATGCGTCAAAATACGTTAATGGCAGTCAATCAGTTAAGGTGCTGTTCAAAATCAATAGGCCATTTCATGCCACAAGGAAAGGTAAAAATAATCTCCATATTCAAACTTTTTGTGTTTCCCCTGAAATGAACACCCTGTACTTGTACCCTGTATCATATACTACAGCGTCACACAAAAACATAAAAAGTAGCAGATTCGCAAAGAGATGTCAATCTGCAACTTTAGCTTTTTTTAAATTTGAAGTAACAGTTTTGGACATACTGTATGAGGTTTCCACCCGAGACGATATGGAAGTGTGAATGTTATGTATTATCAGGGAAGGTAGTCCAGCATAGGAAGACTAAGACTAGCCCGACATAAGGGCTGTGGCTCAGGAGGTAGAGCAGGTCGTCCAATGATCCATGGGTCGGCGGTTCGAATCCCGGCTCCTCCTGTCTACATGTCGAAGTGTCCTTGGGCAAGACACTGAACCCCAAATTGCTCCCGATGTGCTGGTTGGTACCTTGCATGGCTTCCGCTGCAATCGGTGTATGAATGTGTGTGTGAATGGGTGAATGTAATGCACAATCTATGTAAAGCGCCTTGGATAAAAGCGCTATATAAATGCACCATTTACCATTTACCATTTATATTCCAGCAGTTGTTTTCTCTGTCCCTCTGGGAGGCTAGATGACGGATCAATGAAGCTTGACAGCAGAGTCTATACAATTGTGTATATTATAGTCATCCTTTAGTATAAGAACTAATTTGTACAAAAAAGCTATAAAGTATTACTGATGCTTTCATGTGTGGCGCTGTAGAATGAATATAGGGTGTTAATTTAGGGGGGGGGGGGGGGGGACACAAAACGTTAAAAATAATGGAGATAGGAGGTTTCTTGTGATGGAGACCTGCTGCTGGTGTTTACGTAGCTGCATACACTCATTGTAAAGAGCAGCCTTTTCCACAATGTAAACAGGTTTCAGGCGGTGCAGTGATTCTGGGTCAGATGTGAGTGTTGATTATATATACTGTATGCCTTGGTTAGTTTGTGCCCTCCAGTGCAACATCTTACTGGGGGAAACCAGTGTTTTACAGGACTTAACTGCTGCACGGTTTACACGACCTGGACACAAGCAGCTTGCTAGGCTTTGGGCTGCATTCCAGAAATACTTCTCGTCTCCCATGCAGTGCTCCTAAACACAAACACCCCACACTGTACTGTATACGCTCGCACAAAACCCAAGTGTCAATTGAAACTCCAGAGAGTGTAGAGAGTTGGTCCATTTGTACAGTCCCGGATTTTGCAGTGTGCACATGCACTGTACTCACATAATATAAACAAACACTATTGCGCTGCTTCCCCCCCCCCCCCCCCCTTTTTTCATTGGCAGAACAATTCCCACCGGCAAAATTTCTAATATTATTATATCCCTATATAAATGGGCCCCAAGTCGACCCAGTGTTTGGGAACCAGTGCTGCACTTACTTGCTACAGTTTTCAAGCTCCCATGCATGTTAAAAGCGTGTGTGCCTCTTGCCTTCTCCGCGCAGTGTCTGGTGACGTGTGGGAAGGGCTACAAACACCGGCAGACGTGGTGTCAGTTCGGAGAGGACCGCCTGGACGACCGCTTCTGCGACACGTCCAAGCCTGAGTCGGTGCAGACGTGCCTGCAGCAGGAGTGTGCCTCGTGGCAGGTCGGACCCTGGGGACAGGTGAGTCATCGTCACTACAGTTGTTCCCATGCCAACACCAGTATCGGTAAAGTAGTAGTAATAATAATAATAATAATATATTTTTAGTGATGCACCGAATATTCGGCCGCAGAAAATATTCGGCAGAAAATGGCTAAAAGTTAATTTTCGGCCTATTCGGTTTCGGCCCGAATAGGCAGAAAATATATCACCGAATAGTGTATGAAATTAATGCATTCAAACGAGCTGAATAAATGTTTTATGGACCCATAATAGTGATTATTATTTAAGTTAAGTTTTGCCATAAATCAGGTAGCTTTAAGGTACGGCCATGACAGCAATGGTAGAAAAAAAGATATATAATATTAATCATATTCGGATATTCGGTTTTCGGCCAACTGTTTCCTATATTCGGTATTCAGTTTCGGCCAAGAATTTCCCTTTCGGTGCATCCCTATATTTTATTTATAACACACTTTACATTTTTGAAAAGCACAAAGTGCTACAGCTACATGCTTCAGTTGATGTTGCACTACATTTTTAATTATTCCTAGTTCTCAAATGTTTTAATTTCAAGGACCCCCATAAGTGTACAATTGTACACTCTCTGAGTTACAGACCTGTAAAGGGTCCATTTGGAACAGTCATAGTCTACAAAATTGACTTTCACTGGGCCTCGGACGCCCCCTTTTCATAATCATTGTGTATGTTAAATTGAATTGTCTAAATCTCATAATTATACATTAGAAATTATGTAGTTATGTTATATAACATATTATTAGAATAGGGGGAAGAAGAGAGACCAAGAGAGAGAGAGAGGAAAGACAGAGAGGGAGATATATTAAGCAAAGGCAATAATAGCAGCAACAACAGTAATAAAAACTGTAACAGCTTATGTAGTCCTTGATATTAACATTTTGAGAACCTCTGTTATACTGTATACAGTCCCTATGTTTGGGCTGTGTACCACGTTAGCCTCGCGTAGCCAGGCTTCATCTGCCTTTTCCATGCATATTGCCCCAGGCAGATTAAGTCTGGCCCCTCTCAATTGTGGGAGGACTTCAAGGCCGAGGTGGTGACGACTCGAGCCAAACAGATTCGTCTGGAACCAGGCTATAACCAACCAGGGCTCAGTATGCTAATATGGGGCGGGACATTGCAGGGAAAAAAATCCAATACTGAGAGGGACGAGACTAATATCCACGCAGTGATATTAGTATCGCCACGCAAGGCTAGTACCACGTAGGCATTGCGTCATTTGTATCATGACATGCCCGATACAAGTCATCTTATGTAATGCCCAGGGTTTGGCTAATCAGGACATACTGATACTGTACTGTATTGTACTGTACTTTTGTGCTTGATATCAATCTAACATTCGAGAAGGAGGTTGCATTCCTGATTGTATGACTCTTCTACTTATCTGTGATTGATGATAGCTATTGGGACGGTGGGTCAGGTTGGATAGGACAGAGTTGATACGTTTAGAAACCGCCTCTGTCGGGTGGAAACCTTGTGTATGTCCAAAACTGTTACGCTTCAGGATTCAAATCCAAAAATGGAAAAAGTGGCAGATCTAGAAATGAGTCGCTTCGCGCCACATTTCAAGCTTGTGGATCTGCTACGTTTGATGCTGAAAAAACACAAAAAAAGGTTAGAATATGGACTTCAGAGGTTTCTGCCCGACAGCAACAAAATGTTCAGTTACTTCTTCCACCAAACTCTCCCCACATTGTAGACCAATGCTAGGAGGACACACAGATTAAGCTGAGCTCGACATTTGGCATTGTCCTCCATATTCAACTTGCCTGTTTAGACAGATAGCCGGTCCTGCCAAACAAAACAAGCATGCTGCAACCTGTGTAGTCCAACATACGGTAGCATGTGTGTCGTCGGCGTCGCAGGTCTGGTTAAAGCCGTGTAGGCTAAAATGTAAACGTCTAAAATGTAAACGTTTCCAAAAATATGAAAATAATAATAATAATCATAACGAGTCATAACTGTCAGGTGAAACAAGCGCTGTCTCTGTTGTGCATCTCCCCCCACCCCCTTTTTCACTTGCTCCGCACAGCATGACTAGGTCGCTACTGGAAGCACTATAGTAGCCTCAGGTTGTTGCTTGTGGGCAGCCAATCAGGACTAGGTCGTCACTAGAAGCACCAGTGGTTCAGAGTCAGACTCCCATTGGCTAATTTGGCTTAGGCAGCGTTTCAGAGTATGGGGTCAGACTCCCATTGGCTTAGGCGGCGTTTCAGAGTATGGGGTCAGACTCCCATTGGCTTAGGTGCAGCCAATCATGACTAGGTCGCTGATGAAAACGGGTCTGTTGTATGTCAGGTTTCACCTGACAAAAACTGTGTTCCAATGGATCCAATGTAGTTATTATTTAGTTACAATCTCTTGTTAAAGTGGCACTATGTGGTTTTGTTTATCATGAAGAAAATGTAATTTTGTCCAATCTAGTATTGTGTCTCCCTGCTCTTCCATTGAGACATTGTCTCACCTAGACACAGGATCTGACCCGATGGTCAAGATTCAGTTTATCCAAGATTCAGTCAGGCCGACTGCATAACCTCAGCACTTGCTCAGGAAACCGGATTCAAATCCGGGGTAGAAGAGGAAACTTATACGGTTCTGCTTTAATACTGCTTTAATTTGCTACCTTTGCGTGACACACTTGCACGACCTAGCGCGAACTTACGAAGAAAACATGAAAAAATCTATATGGAGATACAAGGTTTCTGCCCAACAACCATAATGCGTACAGCATATATACTACCAGTAAGACACCTGAGGGCGAGAAGCGACCTCGCCCGAGGTCGTGTGCACTGGCCATATATGGAGCGTGTCTTGAGTGTACAGGGTCAGATCAACATATGGAATGTCAGAACAGGTCAGCTCCGTTTATGGAGATCTGGGGGTTGGCAGCGGGGGCAGTGTCTTGGGTGTACAGAGTTTGATGAGGGCCCAGGTAGGGTCGGGACCTAATTTTCGGGCCTGTTGAGAACTCTAGTTTTGGCCGACTGCCGGGCGCTGCTGCACTAATAACTTAATATAACGGGGCAGGCCAGTCTAGAGTTTAAATGGACAGGTATCAGGGATCTCCATATATGGGCTTAATTGCGACAGCAGGTCGCATTTACTATGATCCCTGATTTACTATCATCTATAAGTATATCTATAGATATACTGATGGAAAAAAACCGCACGATTCCATAGTCAACTGCGACCTTCCGTCGCAATAATGATCGGCCATCAGCGGCGATATAAAGGCAACAGTTGTATGCGTGCACATTTGAGAATGCAATCGCACATATTTGTGAGTGCGTGCGTGCCAGACACACCCTACCTCGACACAAAAATGTGAGACCCCCCCTCCCCGAACATACCATCAGAGGGGCCGGGCTCACGTTAATGTATATTTGAAGTGGTTTAATGAAGCGTGGGCAAATGGAGGCTGAAGCTGCCACCGCGCGAGGTTTGACCTTGTTTCATTGGAGCCAGCGAGGCAGAAGACTGGTGGTGGGGATGGGGTGGTGTGTGTGTGTGTGTGTGTGTGTGTGTGTGTGTGTGTGTGTGTGTGTGTGTGTGTGTGTGGGGGGGGGGGGGGTTCGTATGACTTGAGGGCCGTTCACACTGAGCACTATAACTATGAAAATGTAGTTCATAACATTTGCTCCAAGTCAAGTGGATGGTAGAGTTCACACCGACTGTAAAACAATTACAATGGTATGTTGCCCTTTACTCATTAGGGCTGGGCGATCTGACTTCAAATCAGTATCACGGTAGTTTCCAAACCTTTTACCTCGATCATTTTGTCGCTGTCGGGCAGAAACCTCTATTTTAACCTTTAGATGGTTCTTTTTTCCCTGTAAATTAACACCATTTTCCTTTTTTTTTTATCCCACCATCACAACACTCTCTCTGTCTCTCTCTCTCTCTCTCTCTCTCTCTCTGTCTCTGTCTCTCTCTCTCTCTCTCTCTCTCTGTCTCTCTCTCTCTGTCTCTCTCTCTCTCTCTCTCTCTCCCTCTCTCTGAACCCAGTGCACTACATCGTGCGGTCCAGGGTACCAGATGCGTGCAGTGAAGTGTGTAGTGGGCTCTTATGGCACGGTCATGGACGACACAGATTGCAACGCAGCCACGCGGCCCACCGACACGCAGGTAAGAAGACCCCCGTCCCCATCACACACACACACACACACACACACACACACACACACACACACACACACACACACACACACACACACACACACACACACACACACACACAGTATTACTATACTTGTGAGCATTTTAGGGCGACGTTTTTATGAAAACTAATCTTATTTTTTTTTTTATATTTGTAACTAAAAATATCTGATCTACAAGCTCACAAGATCAGTACCATTTATTCTTGTGAGGACCAGGAAACTGGTCTATTTATGAAATTCTACTATACTTGCGGGGATAATTGGTCCTCACAAGTATGGTAACAGACATACGCACGCGCGCGCGCACACACACACACACACACACACACACACACACACACACACACACACACGTGCGTACTTTCAACAAACACACCAGTTTCACAGCCACCTGGTCTCAATAAGGCCTTGTTGTCTGATCTAGTCTTAGTCTGGAGGGAGAGCCAGGGCGAGGGGGTAGGGGGTGCTCCGGGTTCCTCTATCCCCACATGGAGGCACATAGCTGGGATTGTCTCTCTCCCTCTGACAGCCTGCCTCCCTCTCTCCTGGTCTGGGGTGCACTTGAGGTTTTAGGGATCTAGTGCTATATAGCGCCCAAATAGTAGCCTGCACCATTTTCGGGTTTCTGATCCGCTTGGAGCGGAAATAACTCTACACCATCGGGTGGCCGGAACCAAGAGAGTGGCGACACTAGCGTTGACTCCCATTGTAACAATGGAATGCTGAAGTGCTTCTTCTCTTCTGTCGTATGACCTTCAGCTCCGTTGCAGCAAGCCAGTCCAGTGTGTCATTGTCTTGGTCAATTAACCCACGATCACCATTCGGTGGCCGGTATATGGGGCAGCTGGTCAGCACGTGTTCCACACGTGTGGAACACGTGCTGACCCCCACATGGATCCCCACATTCGCAGTGGGTCTGTGAGACCCCATTTCTGAATGGCTGCACCAAAACGTCCGACACCTGTCCTCAGGCGGTTGAGGGTTGCGGAACCAATGACCGCAACCAACGGCGCAAGGCGTGCACCTCCCAAACGATTCCCCTAGTGTAAAAGGTGATTGGTGTGGTCTGATCGTTGCATTTCTTTTGGTATAATAATCGTTTGGCATGTCCATCTTTTATTCTAACTCGTGGTCAGACTCAGACTAGCAAATTGATTCGCATTATGTGGGAAACAAAAACAATGCGACGCCATCGGGAACACACCACCGGAACACGATTATTATATTTGTCCTTATTTTCTAAAGCGGATCACATGGCTCAGACAGTTTTAGAAAGAATACCAGGCTTTCCTCTGCGGTGACGTGAGGTTTTACCCAAATAGAACATCTTGTAACAGTTAGGACCATCAGGCCGTGATGGAGGCTTTTTTTCCCTCCAGAGGTGGGAATGCTAGGTATGATCTTCACCTAAACTTAAAGGGATACTTCACCCCGCTTGCAACCAGATCTTATTTTAATGATGTGTGGGAGACAACAAACACTTTCCTGAGGTTTTATGTGGGTAATATGTGTTTTTAGATATTTTAGTATTTCAAAGTGTCCATGATGTCATGGACACTGGCCTCCATTTCCTGGACTACAATTCCCATAATGTTTTGGTGCACTGCTCCTCCTTGTGGATAGGGGGAGGGCTGTCTTACTGAGACAACATGTAGTCCAGGAAGTAATTAAGTGAGCCCAGTGTCCATGACATCATGGACACATGGAAATACTAAAATATCTAAAAACACATTTTACCCACATAAAACCCCCAGGAAAGTGTTTCCAGTCTCCCAAAAATCATTAAAATAAGATATGGTTGCAAAAGGGGTAAAGTTTCCCTTTAAGGTGAACCTTTCACGAACACCTTTTTGAGATCTTTTTTTTCCTTTCATCACCAGGCATTTACCCTCTCCTGACTCTTGACTCCAGGGCTTAAATTAATAACAATCGTTCACAGATTCATGATGATCCAGCGTTGGTGTTGTGAGCTTGTAGATCGGCTATTTTTCTAATATCCATCTGTGGGAACTGACTGAGTCAAACAAAATCTAATACCTCAACCCCTACAATTCCAAGCGCTTCTCATGGTGGGGGGTGGGGGGGGGGGGGTGGGGGGGGGCAGTTCAAATGTCATTACCACTGTGGTAGATGATAGTTGCCTAAATTTCACGCTGCATTCTTCTTACCCATCCCTCAGTCAAGGGGGCTTGAATCAGATGGGGGGGGGGGGTGGTCCGTGGCCGTGGGCCAAATACATATCAGTGTACGGGGTCCTTGACATGAAAAAGTCACAGTGAGAATCACTGTGTTAGAGAAAGAGCGAGAGAGAGAGTGAGGGAGAGTGAGACAACTATGTGATGGGTTACTTAACAACACACACACACACACACACACACTCACGCATGTTTGATGTGCGCAGGGTGGGGCGTTAAAAGCCATGTTCAGAGGGGCTGAGCATGCAAACTGGGAGGGAATGAGGCCCCCCGTAGCCCCCTTAGCAGCTCTAATTCCGGTGCCTGGGGACCGGCAGAGGCAGTGACCCAGAAGCCAGTCACCTCACCTCACTGTGATTCTAGCCAACCATCCATGAAGTGGGCCACCAGGCCGCCCAGGCCCTCGTTCATCCCACCACCTCCGTGCGGGTGGTGGGGGGTGGGGGGGTACACATAGAGAAAGGGTTCCCAAACTTTTCAGGCCGCGACCCCCCCAAAAAAACCATATTTGAACCGACGCAGACTCCCCACCCCGACGGGAACTTTTAGGAGTTGTAGTTGAGGCATTACTTTTAGTTTGACTCAGTGCCACAGATGAATGCTGCGTAGAAATAGCCGAACTATAAGCGCGTACTGTAGATCGATGTTTGCGTCTCTCTTCCATAATATTTGGCGAGTTTGGTATGAAAAAGGTCTTTAAAAGTCATTGGATTGTAACTTTAGAAATGTGCAGATACCCTGTATATACACTTATACTGTATGTTGGTTTGTTGACTGTTTAGAACGCACTTGACGGAAAGCGGGGTGGCAGCGTGTGTGTGTGAAGCACCCGCGTGCTAGAGAGGGAGGCTTGTTTCCGCCAGGACGGGTGGGTGGGTGGGAGGGGGGCGCGGCGGCCAAGTGTGGAATGTGGAGCCCACAAACGTAGCCCCGCGGCCCCCTCCCTCGCCTGCCGCCCTGAGACCAGGCTAGGGGTCAAAGGTCACCAGAGGGCTTGGGTTAAGGGGAGGGGGGCTGTGGTGGACAGAAGGTGAGGAAGAGGGGGTGGGCGGGCGACGGGGGAGGAGTTTGTGAACCGCGCCAGCGTTGGCATTGGTGCGCTGGATAGCTGTCCACTATGACCCTGTTATGACAGGGATCAGCCATTTACGCTCAGCGGCTTAACGCCACAATCCATAGTTTGAACGGGGTAGGAGCAGGACCCTCGCAGGGGGAGGGGGGTAGGAGCAGGACCCTCGCACTACATTGTTTTTGGTAAGGTGAGGGGAGGGAGGGAGGGGGGGGGAGCTGACGGGAAACATAAAACATCTCCCACGAGACACACACACACACACACACACACACACACACACACACACACACACACACACACACACACACACACACACACACACACACACACACAGATAAAAAGATTGGGCCATAAATAACTGGCCCAAGATGATTGAAGGCTAGTATTTTATTTTCTTCTTTTTTTGCATTGCAACATGTTTTGTGTGATGTATTGTTTGCCGTTTGATCGATTGAAGAGGGCATATCAGTCGCTCAATCGATTGCGTTCCGGCTTGGATCAATGAAACTAACATAGCATATTACTTTGAGTTATCGGTATCACAATCCCCACATGATTTTGGGTTGGTCCCTAGGTGACAGTAAAGTGTCAATGTAATGACTATTGTTATTTTGAATACCCCCCAAAAAATGAAGTAAAAAAAAAACTCATCACTGCATCAAAAGTATAATCAACAAACTATACTCTAAATATTATATTATTATAATATTATATAATACATTAATAACAATCATTCACAGATTCATCACGCTCCTGTGTTCGAGTTGTGAGCTTGTAGATCCGCCATTTTCACAATATTTATCTATGGAACCGAATCAAACTAAATGTAATCAAGTGCTTGTCAGGGTGAGGAGTCCCCAGTTCAAATAGGATTATTTTGGGGCATCAAGCCTGAAAAAGGTTGAGAGCCACTGATCTACAGTGCATGTGAGCCGTTGTTTGTGACTCCTTCCTTCCAACAGGACTGTGAGCTGGTCCAGTGTCCCAGCAGCCATCCGGTCTCCCCGGACGCCAAGGTCCCCTCCCACCAGGTCCACAAAACACAGTGGAGGTTCGGATCCTGGACACAGGTAGGTGACACCCCACCCCCCTTCTCCCAGCCCTATGTGTAGGGCTGTCCCCATTATAAAACTTTACATGATGATTAACGTCATTTTTTTAACTTTTACCTTCTTTAACGTCTTTTTGAGCTGTGCCTCCGCTCCATTACGGAGCTATGTGTGTCCCTATGTATGTATGTATGTATGTATGTATGTATGTATGTATGTATGTATGTATGTATGTATGTATGTATGTATGTATGTATGTATGTATGTATGTATGTATGTATGTATGTATGTGTATATATATGTATACGTGTAACCCCCAATCCAATTAAAAAAACAACAACTTCATACTTAAAAATAAACATTAATAGTGGAAATAGCCGATCTTCTATTATTTTATAAGTGTTTTTTAGTAATAGTTTTGGACTATAAGTAATAGTTTTGGACATATGAGGTTTCCACCCGACAGAGACAGAGATTATGTTCCACTGCTCTTTCTCACCCGGTGTCTCATGGTGCTCCCAACAGTGCAGTGCCAGCTGCGGTAAGGGGACCAGGATGCGCTACGTCAGCTGCCGTGACACCCAGGGCGGCGTGGCTGAAGAGTCGGCGTGTGCCCACCTCCAGAAGCCCCCCGCCAGGGAGGTGTGCTCCGTGGTGGCCTGTGGACAGTGGAAAGTGCTGGAATGGACCTCGGTAAGAATATCTTATGGGCCAGCAGCAGCCCCTACTACCTACTTGTTCAGAGGGATTGATAGCGACATGTTTTATGCATAATATATATACAAGATTTGCACACATTTTCAAGATTATTCAAAAAAGGATCAAAAAGCTCATAGCACGCCACCCTGAAAATGTAAAAATGTGTCATTTGTTTGTCTCAGTGTTAAGGTCAACCGCACCTGTGCAACTCCTTGCAACTGCCATTGGGGATAATGGTTGCAAGTAGTTGCAAGTACAGTAGTTGCATGTTGCAAGGAGTTGCATGCAGGGCGAATCATTGGTGTGACTAATTAAAAGATGAGGAACATGCTTGAAAGTGACTACAAAATGATCTGGCGTTTGGGTTTAGGTTAAGGTTTAGGGCTTAGGTTTAGGTCTATGTTTAGGATTACTGTAGTAGGTTTGGGTTAGAGAATGTTTCCCTGATGAAGGCTTAACCGCCGAAACGTTGGATTCATTTTTGTCTTACCTGCTGTCCTAATAAAATATTGGCACTCTGGCTATTGGCGTGTGCGGCCACCTTCTTGTTTTTTCAAGATTTCCTCTATAGTTTTCTCCCGTGTGCCGGCACCGCCACAAGGACTTTGGTGTGCGTATAGCTTTTTTGTATAGTATTGGGTTAGAGAATGAACATAATAGTCAATGGAAATCAGCTGAAAGTCTGCATGTGTTGCAACACAAATCGGTGTGCGTGCGTGTGTACAGTACATGTCTGCACGCATGTGTGTGTCTGTGCGCACATGCGTGAATGTGTGTCTGTGTCTATGTGGGCGTGTGTATATCTGTATCTGTGTGTGCGACTGCGCATGTGTTTGAGAGAGAGAGAGGTCAGGGGCTGAGAGATGCGAGGGGAGGGGCTGCAGTGAGGGTCTGCAGTCTTGTTTACAGATGGTTCTCATCAAACATAGTGATGGTGATACTGCTCTGCCAGACTACAGCACTGGTCACTACACACACACTCATGCACTCACACGCAGACACACACATGCACATGCGCACAGCCGCGCATACACCTCTTCATGCCAAAAACACTCATCGACCCCAAGCAGGAAATAGGAAGGAGTTCATCCCATGACCACATATGATACTAAGAGACTTGCCGTAGCCTCTCGCGTGCACAGCACACGTGCACACACATATACACATTTATTTCTGTGTAGACGGTAGAGGCTAAACCAGCAAACACACACACGCTCGCGCACACAGCCACACACACACACACGCACACGCAAACACCCACAACAAATCAAGTACACACACACACACACACACACACACACACACACACACACGCACATTATGGAACAGAGAACTTGCAGCAACAACAAAGTGTAGAAAGTTATCTCGCAGGTGATTTATTGCACGTATTGAACGCACTCCAAAATATGACACGGTAATATATAGCATGACAAAAAGCGCTGTTATCGTTCTCATGGCCTGCGTGACCTGCGCAGTGCAACGTAAACAGCAGTGTGATAGAATATCACTGCTGCTCTGAAACCTTCTCCGTCTGAGCACAGTGTGTAAACACTGCCGGCGTCTGGACAGCATAGAGCCCCATGCTAGCCTCTTACTGGAGATGCACTAGTGTAGAAGCTCGACCCGCCTGTGCCTTGTCTCGCGTCTTAACGCCACACATCTGTGTCGTCAGTGTGATCTGAGAGAGAGAGACACACACACACACAAATCGTACATTTTGAACGAAGGCAGACAGCGATGTGTCTTTGGCCACTGATCGTTCTTTTTCCGTGCTGGGCAGGTTGTGTTGCCGTGAAGATCGTGTGTCTGCTGTTCATTTACAATGTACATGTACTAACTTTGTAATGCTATACTGATGTTTGTGCTCAACATTCTTGAAAACTTGGTTTACATGCCATTTTTGATCAATCAATCAATCAATCAATCAAGTCAATCAATCAAGTCTAACACAGAATTTGTGATATGGGGATCCATAGGGACATCCCTAGTTTGAGGTTTGAGGTCAGAGTTGCTGGCCAATATTGATGACATCAGGGATCTCCATATGGGCTTAACTGCGACAGCAGTTCGCATTTACTATGACATCAGGGTCTCCACATCTCTATCCCTGATGATGTCACATGATGTCATGAGACCACAAAAACCTCTTAAAGGGGCATTCCACTCATTTTCAACATTTTACTATGTCATTAATATACCTTAGAGCTGTTGTGTGGAAATAATAAAAAAGTCCCCCCATTCTGTGTTTACTAGAACTAGAGGTCTGAAAAAAATCATTAACATGGTGAAACACATCTTGATGATGTCATCAAGATGTGTTTCACCATGTTAATGATTCTTTTCATAATTGCAGTTCTAGGAAACACAGAATGGGGGGGACTGTTTTATTATTTCCACACAACAGCTCTAAGGTATATTAATGACATAGTAAAATGTTGAAAATGGGTGGTTTTCCCCTTTAAGTACACTGACGGGAAATGCACAATTCCATAGTTAACTGCGACCTCGGTCGCAATAAACGAGCAAAAACTGGTTACTCTGACCGACGTCAGAGTGCGGGTAATGGGTATTGCATAACCGGGTGGGCACGCATTATTCCCAACTTGCAGTTGCATTGTTCCCGAGTATACCGATGCCCACAGTCAGTTAGTGTATCGTTGCCGTCAGGCAGAAACCTCTTATCTTCATAATCTAACCTTTTTCTTTTGTAAATTAACGCCGTATTGATCATATTACACAGCGTCACACAAAGGCATCAAAAGCAGCAGATCTACAAGCTCGAAACGCGGTGCGGAGTGACACGTTTTGACTCTTTTGATCCTCTACTTTTGCTATTTTTTTTATTTGAATCCTGAAAAGTAACCCGTCAGAGACGATAAGATCTCAATGTTGCAAGACAGAGGGGGAGGATGGGGGAGCAGCTAATTGTTGCAGCAGGGAGTGCTTGGTGGTGGAAGCTGTTTGGTTTCCGAAGAGAAATAGGTCAAGGTTCTGTGCAGAGATACAGAACTGTACTGTACTGTACTGTACTGTACTGTACTGTACTGTACTGTACTGTACTGTACTGTACTGTACTGTACTGTACTGTACTGTACTGTACTGTACTGTACTGATTCTATCCAGCTCTTTGTGTTGCTCTGCTGTTACTGTACAGTACATACAGCATTGGACTTTTTCACATCAAAAAACGTAGCGTCTGCCTGTGGGAGTCTGGGAGAGCAGACGTGTAGGAGGTGAATTCTTATTTAAACTATGTGCAAGTGTGCCTTTTTGTATGTGCATAATGTGCACCATTGCACATTTCTTTCTGTGTCTTTTCACTGTAATGCTTTTGCAGATAACAGGCTTCATCCGTGGCCAAATACTATGCAGTATTCATTCGAGGGGTCCATTGGCATGAAAACCTGTATCTCTGATCTGAAGCTCTGACCCAGAAACTCTAATGAATCTCTTATCATTTGGTCTCTGTGTGTGTGTGTGTGTGTGTGTGTGTGTGTGTGTGTGTGTGTGTGTGTGTGTGTGTGTGTGTGTGTGTGTGTGTGTGTGTGTGTGTGTGTGTGTGTGTGTGTGTGTGTGTTTGTGTGTTTGTGTGTGTGTGTGCGCGCGCGTGTGTGTGTGCGTGCGTCATCAGTGCTCGGTGAGCTGCGGCCAGGGGACGACCACCAGACAGGTGCAGTGCGTCAACTTCAGCGACCAGGAAGTGAGCGAGAGCGAGTGCGACATGGACGACCGCCCCGCCACCGAGCAGGCCTGCGCCATGTCGCAGTGCCCGGCGGCGCGCGTCAGCGACCCGCGCTCCTACCCGCCCTCGCCAGGAGGAGGACACAGGAACAACCTGCCCGTGGCCACCGACGGCCAAGCCCACCAGTGGAGGAAAGGCCCCTGGGGAGCGGTAAGGGAAACCCCTGATATCTCCACTTGTTATCATCACAAAGATCAGCATAGCTTGCCTGGGCCATGGCTCAGTGGTCCAGGCACCTTGGCTGGTAATCCAGTCTGGCAGTGTTCCGCGGGTTCGACTCCCGATCCCGATCCATAAAATATATAAAATAAAGGCGAAAGCCACAAAAAAAGATCAGCATAGCTATAGTTGCAGTGCTAGTTTTATATGGCAGGCAAGTGTTTTAGTAAATATATATATCTGCTGTCGGGGCAGAAACCAACTATGCCCAAAATATTGCATTTTCAGGAAATGTTTTTTTAAAACAACACATTGTTGCCTCAGTGGAGTTAGAAGATTTTTGACCATTAATGTGGAGTTGTTTTGTCCATCATTGATTGGAATGACGAAGTCAGAAGGATAAATAACTTGGAGTTAGGTGGTTAGATGGAGGTTTAGTCAGAAGTTCTTTTCATTGGTCAATATTTGTAAGGGTGTTCAATAGCACTGATTTATATATAAGATATTAAACCTGCAGACACACTTAATTCACTTTCACTTTCAGCACGTTTTAAATGCAGCAAAATCTCTCTCTCTCTCTCTCTCTCTCTCTCTCTCTCTCTCTCTCTCTCTCTCTCTCTCTCTCTCTCTCTCTCTCCCTCTCTCTCTCTCTCTCTCCCTCTCTCTCTCTCTCTCTCTCTCTCTCCCCCTCTCCCTCTCTGCATTGTTTTCAGCTAGCGGTATTTGTAAAACTGGGTTAGCGATCAACTCCTACCATCCCCAAAAATAACCCTGGGCTTTCTTTCTTTTTTTTCTTCTTTTTTTTTTAAAGAATTCTAGGAAATGATGAGATCTATTTCAGGGTGATTCTTCCTTCCTCTGTCCAGAGGATATTGTCTTTCTTAATGTCGCCATTTAAGACGGCGCTTAGGAGTCGCTCTGCTTTACTGAGCTGTCTCGTCGTATTGTCAACTGTGAACTGGCGCCTTTCTACCGGAGCGGTGTCTCTGCTCGTGTCTTGTGTGTGTGTGACTGTGTGTGTGCGCGCGTGCATAGTTGTCAGTCATCAATCTTTTTAATGTGTTTATATCCTAAGCAGCAGTGTCGCCTATTCGTTATTGTCTGAAGTCTGCCTGGATGTAATTGACTGTATGCAAGCAACGTGCTTGGCAGCTGCCATTTTCATATTTGTGTGTTTACATAGCACCTTGTCTTCTACAAAGAAATACTCAGAAATACTGTCTCTTCTATTTCATGCCATTGCAGGACACTGCACAGTCCTGAGTTTGAATTGAACTCAGACACTGTTTGAAAGTACATTTACTTGTGCGGTACTTGAGTACAATCTTTAGGTAACAAAACATACATCTTCCACCACTGAACTCAGTAGAGTAGTTAAATGAGGCTCGGAATTCTCAGAATTTCTACAGCATGTATATACTGTATAGTATCATCTCTGTCGGGCATATCGCCATATTTTAACAGTTTGTGTGTTTTCGTACAAGACCTGAGGCCAATTCTACAAATGCCTTCTAGATCAGCCAGTGACAGCCAGTGTTCTGTGTGTGTTTTGTGACGTCCCAGTGCTCCAGCACATGTGCAGGGGGCTTCCAGAGGCGCGTGGTTGTGTGCCAGGACGAGAACGGCTACTCGGCCAACAACTGTGAGGAGCGCACCAGGCCCATCGAACAGCAGAGCTGTGAGTCGGGACCCTGTCCGCAGTGGGTCTACGGCAACTGGGGAGAGGTGAGAGGCAATGCAATTTATTTTTATTTTTTTAATGGCTTAGCTGCTGTTTTTTTTTATACAATGTTAAAGCAGCACTATGTTAAAAAAATCACATTTGTGTGAAGTGAGGTGCTTACTGTATTTACATATGAATGCCACATGTAATTCTCAAAAAGGCCACGCATTGGACGTCAAAAAAGTGGTCGACGAACATGTTTCGTCATACTTTTAGTCGACGAAATGAAAGCTGCTACACAACACACCCTCTTCATTCTATCTACACACTCCTCCTGTCGCCCTGCAGTGCACCAAGCCGTGCGGGGGAGGGTTAAAGACGAGGCTGGTGGTGTGCCAGCGACCCAACGGCGAGCGCTTCAACGACGTGAGCTGTGAGATCCTGGACAAGCCGCCGGATCGCGAGCAGTGCAATACTCAGTCATGCCCGTCTAGCCCCCACTGGAGCACAGACCCCTGGAGCTCGGTACGCTCATCATAACCATATTCTATAACCAGTGGTTCTCAAAACAGTAGGGCTTCCCGCCCGGGGAGAAGTTGTGGTAAGAGATGCATATGGCTGCCCCGTGGGGGGACGGAGGTAGTTCAAAAAATAAAGATGGCTGACTGATAAACGTACATACCGGTCTCTCTGAATATATCTTAATAGTACATGGTGTCAGAAGTGGGATGTATGTTTATACAGTCAGCCATCTTTATTTTAGAACTACCTCCGTCCCCCCCAGGGGACAGCCTTATCTCTTATCACAACAGGCCCCCCTGGGTTCCTTGGTGTTTCCAATTGACCCTTAAACAGGCATTTAACTCTGAGAGCATTACAAATGGAACCAAATGGACCCTAATAAAGGTAAATAAATGCTCCTTCCCCGATGTCTGGGAAAAAAAACTATTGTTTTTCGGACTGAGCTTTTTCCGAACTAGTTGAAAGAGTCAGTAACAGTTTTGGACATGAGGTTTCCACCCGACAGAGACGATTATATTTCGCTTTACAGCTCTGAGAGTTATGAAGGTCCTTGGAAAAAAAATGTTTGAGAACCACTGTTCTAATACCCTTTTATTTTTTAATCTCATCCTTTCACCTCACAATGGAGTTTGACTGCTAAACTGCTAAAGCATGAACAAACCGGGCAACAAGTCCTTAACAGGGCGGGATGACAGTTTAGTTCTTTCATGTTGGACCAATTCCACTCCTCTTTCTGCTCCCTCACATCTAACCAAAACCCCCACCCCCCCTCCCCCAATATCCCACCCAACCCCTCCCATATCTTTCTTCTGGGACCAGTGATTGGTCGCCAACAGTCTAGTGGTAATTGGAATATGTGTATTTCTGTTGCACTTAACAAGCAAAGATAATGACAAAGATACAATCTCTGCCAAACTGTACAAAGTAAAAAAAAAAAAAAAAAACACTTCCAAAATGCTACATTGACAGCTGTGACTACAAGGATTTGTGTTTTATTTTGGTCTTGTTCTAGTTACCACAAAGCCGCTGTTGGTCCTTGTCAACCATCACAGTTAGCTTGTAAGATATTGTTTTTAAAAGATAATTTATTACTTAAGAGGTTTGTTTATCTTTTGTATATAGCATTAACCTTTAAAAAGTGAGTGTGTGTTAGCTCTTTGTATTTGCCCCTCCCCTAGCCAATTGTTCATAGCAAATCCAAATGCTGATGAATGCTTTTGTATATCAGGAATATGCAATGCATTGTTTTTGTAATCCAAAGACTGACCCATTATTACCACAACATTTTTGGTGCTACACATGACGTTTAGGCATTCCACGGTGAACGCTGATTGAAAGCACCGGCCTACATGCTATATACTATATTTGTGCTGAATACTTTTAAGTATTGTATATACAGTATTCCATTGTGTCGTGGCAGAAACCACTTCTCCGTATTCTAACCTTTTTTTTTTGTAAATTAATGCCCTACTTGATCATACTACAGCGGCACACAAAAGCATCCAAAGTAGCAGATCTCTCGAAACGCGTATTTTCGCGCCACTTTTGCGGTTTTTGAATTAGAATCCTGAAAAGTAACGGTTTTGGGCACATGAGGTTAACACCCGACAAAGACGATATAGTATCTATGCAGTATATATACGTACGTACTGTATACACACGCTCAACTGGCTATTGTATCAATAATTCAATTTGTCTCAAGGCACATGTGGTTTGTTTAGAGAGAAGTTACTAATCTCAATGTAACACTTTATTTTGCAGTTTCTTTACATAGCTTGTAATAGGCGAAAAATAATGGCCTCAAGATCATTCATTTACTACAGAGACAAAACGACAACATGCACTCAATTCAGAGTATACGTACTGTAGTAGGACTTTAAAATAGGACCGTAAAATAAAGTGTTTAACAGAAATGTTTTATTGCTAATTAGACACAATAGCCAAATTTCATTAGCGTGGACTTAAAAGATATTTGCTGTAAGGTCTTTGCTCCAACGGTGCTTGATGTGAGTATATACATATATATATATAATTATATTTATATATTGTGTTAGATAATGTTTGCTTTGTAAATACTGTTGCTAATTATGCTATGCTCAACAATACCTCACTTGGAACTCAGCTCAACTAGCCATTAACCACAACAACCTGTACAACCATGGTGCTTTTAGGCAAAACAAGGGAGACACGAGATATATATAGTATATATATATAAATATCAAACACTTCCAAATCAAAATATAAGGTTGGGTGTTTGTTGCACCTTGCATTTTGATACTCAATTTGTTTGTATATTCTGCTTTATTGTTTTCTCTATGAGCAGTTTTTGATTGATTTTAACTTACAAAGATATCTATGTCCTAGATTTGATTAAACAATATTTTAAGTGTGTTCATATATCCATCATCATCAACATGCTTCACTTTAAGAGAATGTCCCCTGCTGTAATTTTCTTTATTTTTATTTTTTTGTAACACCTGATACCTGTAACCACAGGGGAAGTCCATACAGTAGTATCTTTTGTATATGGAGCTCATTCGCTGAGCCAACCTTAAAAGCCTGATTCATACTTTGTTGCATGACAGTGTCGCACGGCAAGAATGGCCGAAGCTATCTCACCAAAGTCACTAACTAACACTAGCTAACGTTGTTAGCTTGTAGTTTGGCTGTTCTCGGTCGTTCTCGGCGCACAACACCATTGCACGATGGAGCATGAATTAGGCTTAATGTGTCTACCTCAATCTTTGTTACGATTGCCCCCCTTATCGCATCTCTCTCTCTCTCTCTCTCTCTCTCTCTCTCTCTCTATCGCTCTCTCCCCTTCACTGGATGTTGTTTTTTCTTTTTCTTTTTTCAAGATTAACCAAACCACCTTGTCAACTAGTATATCCAATGCAGTCAATAATAGCCCTGCACTGTAAAATCCTGAGTGTTAATTTAAAAGTGCACTACGACAGACAACATTCAGCCATCACTAGATGGCACACTCCACTCCACATCACAACACCTCTGTTGCATAAGGTTCCTTATTAATATTTCCCTGAATCAGGCCTACAGTATAAGGCTGCATTTATAAAGGGATTGGTCACTTTCCCATCTCTGAAGAAATACAAAACAAAAAGGATAATGTTTAACTGCTGTAAACAAACATTAAAAGTCCATGGACTTGGCTGCCACGTGACATCATATTTAGTGACCTAAACAAACATTAAAAGTCCATGGACTTGGCTGCCATACGACGTAATTTCAAAAGGCAGACGTTGCAGGGGCTAGCTCCCCTCAAACAAACAGGTTTAACTCAGAGAGAAATGGAACCAAATGGACCCTCACGTGTGTGTAATTCTGAGAGTGTACCGTTAAAAAGAACACTGAGGATTTTGGAGTGTAGGCACAGATCCAGGGTATATGTCATCTTCTACCTCGTAATGCTTAGCATGTTTATCAGTGGGGGTAGTGAAAACCCATCCAGAATCTGTGGGTATAGGGTTAGTTTCACTTGAACACACTTCTGGGCTCATCTTAACCTCTTTCGTGAGGTTAACTCCACACCCCAGTGTTTTAAGTTGCTTCATTCAGTATTTGGGTATTTTATATCCATATCAGAACCCCCCAGAACCAAGCAACGTTAAAAACTAGGGTGCACCCAAAAAGCCTGATTAGACATAGGAATGAAGCCCAGAAGTGCTCTCAATGTGAAATATCCCTGTGTCTCATGCCTGTGTTAGCCCACCCAGTTGACTGCCTCTTCATGGTCATAAATATTTCCTCCTGACATTACACCTTGTTTTAAGGGCCTGTTAACCCAGCAGCGAGCACATTTATTCCCCAACACCATCGCTCACTAAAACAAAAAAAACCTTAATGACTCTCACATGTCTCTTAACGTATAAAAAAAACTAAATCATACTTGGCTACTTTTAATTCAGTGAAAGTATGACATTGTGTTTACACCAGTGGTTCTCAATGTGGCGTCCAGGGATCCCCACCAGTGGTCCTTGAGTTGGTTGCATGTGTTACCTAAGCAAGGTTTGTTAATATAGCATAAAAATATGTTTAACCACTCTAACACCGTCACCTATACAACCCCTAAGTATCAGATCTCAAGCTCACAATGCAGTGCGTAGTTTTTGATTGATTGAATACTTTATTAAGTTTGTTAACAGTGCAGGTAGTAGTCAAAGGTTATGCTAAGATTATAACACAAAAGGCCCCTGGGGGGTTGCTTTCAGTCTGGACCATTGTTCTCAATCAGTAAAACAATCGATACAATACATATTGGGATAAAACTCTGTAGCATCTTAAATTAAGGTAGGCTATATTTTCAGAGAAAGGAAGGGTGGGGTGCAGACAAGTCTTGTATGGTTAGGCACAAAATCTTGCGCCTACCATTCATATTAATTATAAAATAGTTTGAGAACCACTGGTTTTACACAACACAGTGGCGTACGTTCCAATTCCACCAAAACGTTGGTTCTTACGATGTAGAATATTTATCATTTCATTCCAGACTCTTTTTTTCCTCGCTGTACTGTGCCAGTGGCCAGTAAGGCGGTGTAGTATAGTCACACACACACACACACACACACACACTGAAATCCAGAGTGTTAAATTGGACCCACTTAAGAGTAAAACTATTGTTTAATACTTAACACTCAGGATTTGGCTGTGTACCAAATTAAGTTGACCAACAGGCTCTTGAAATAAAGTCAATTCCATGCCTCTCACTTCCAATGGCAGTATTAGTCTGTCTCATTGTGTATATTTGTGTAATTATTACTTGTATTTATTTGCTACTTCATTATCATGTCAATGTCAATATTTAATTTTCTTTATGGATTTATTTTAAATTCATCTCCAAGGTTACAATTAAAGTGAAGTAGAGGTACTATTAAAGGTTTCTATCATTCTTATCATTTGAACAAAGTCTCACCGATCATTTCTCATCATGATACTCTTTGATTTATTGCATCAACACTTATTGCATGAACGCCCTATTCTATTATTTGTTGTATGACAGGGTTGCTGTACTTCACACCATGGCAAGCCCTCAAAACACTGCATTGCAGCGCTTTGTAGAGCTTGTACATTATGCCATTTTTATTTTATTTTTTCCAAAAAAAAATGGAGTAGGTTCACCTTGTCGATCTGCTATTTTTGCTATTTATTTGAATCCTAAAAAGTAACCGTTTTGGTCATGTGAGGTTTCCACCCCGGCACCCCGACAGAGACGATAATGCAGCCTCCTCTATTCCTGGCAAGCATAATATGCTTTGAATACTAGCAGTTCTCGGGGAAGGTTGATGCTAACTCACACCCCGGAACAGTAGATCCAAAAATAGTGTAAATAAATGAGGTAATTGCTATGATGAGAACCCACAAACAGACATGTGAAAACATTCATTACTGCCAAGCTTGCTCCTTGAACATAGTGTCCTTCATCCTCGTAAAAGGAAACAAGTTCAGCAACATGTCACTTTATGCAGATTACCAACTTTGAGCTTTGTTGTAATTACAGCGTGAACATGGAAGTGGCTGTGTCCTATATTATATAGCGCTTTACCGTTGGATTAGATGGGCAGGGAAAATCTCATTTCGGGGAATGGTTGTATCAGAGAGTTCCGACAAATGGGTTTTAAAACACCCCAACCCCCTCCCCCGCTTAGCCAGCGTTTTCAAAGGAGGTGGTGGTGGGGGGGAGGGGGCCGGGGGGGTTGTTGGGGAATGGCTGGATGAAAAATGCACATATCACTGAGCAATATCTTTTGTTGTTTTATGAGGTCGGGGCCTATACTAACCTCTCTGGGGCAATTATGTGTTGTTTTCTGTCTGTTGTGTGGAGTTCAAAGCGTTTTTGTATCAAGGTAAATCTTTATTCTGTGTGACAACGCCTCCCCCGGAGCCTCCCCATCTCATTTGCTGTGTTCACTCACTCCTAATGCCCACTACCGCCTTTTTTTCCTTGATATTTTTTTCCACCCTTTTTGGGGGGTGGGAGATATACTCTCATTTGACTCTGAGAGTATACAAATGGACCCTTTTATGGGTCTATAACTTCCAAGAGTGTATAAACGGACTCTTAACGGGTTTGTAAAGGGACATTCACTCTCCAAGCACTATGGCTGTAATGGTAACTATAACATTCACTCAAGTACTGTACTGTGGGAATTGTTACTTTACCGAGTGTTTTCCAATTTTCAATACTTTTACGTCTACTCTATCAGAGTCAAATATACTTTGTTATTAGTTACTTTGTAGATTTTTATTATTACAAAACATGCATTAACCACTTGAGCCCTACTTTGAAAATAGCAAAATTAGTACTTTTACTTTAAGTACATTTCATTTTGTGCACACTCAGAGTTAAATAAACGGCACGCTCAGGGTTATAACAGGGCAACACGTGCTATTCCGTAAATTCGCCAGCTCATGTGAAGCCCCTCACTCAGCCCCACCCCTCCGGGTTAAGGCGAATTGATGACATTGTTCCGACGATCAGTCGGTCGGTGCATGGGGGGAGGCTGACGGTGACTCATATGGCGGGCCGTCCGGAACGGAACAATGCCGCGGAGCATTGGTGGGGGTCAAGGGTCACGTTTGATCTGGGAAGGGGCCCTTCCTGGGTTATCTCATCAGAACAGAAATCGCGGGGCGATTCCAGGAAAAAGAAAGAAAGGCAAAAACAAACTCGGGGAAACCTTTCTAGTCAGTGCAAAGTTTCCCAACCTCTTCCGGATCAGAGACCACTTGAAAATCTCGAAAGGGTTCGGGGCCCACCCTCCTGTCCACTTAACACGGCAGCCGGAAGAGGTCATATTATGGGTGGGCCGTGTAGCAAATGTTCATTAGAATGATCAACCAATCGATGTGTTCTGGCTTGGATCAATGGAACTAACGTAATATACTTTTAAGTTCCTATTTCCCCATTTATGGGGATTTTGAGTGATACACTGACTGACTGACTGGCGGGAAATGCACGATTTCATAGTAAATGCGACTTGCAGTCGCAAATAGAGCACAGAAGTCTGTCGTCAATATTGGTAGAGGGCGCTAAGTCCACAGGTTCATGTCTTTTTTATTTGCATTGTAATCCCCATAGGGGGATTTTAGATCACCTTTAGATCATCTTTTTAGAACTGTGTTTGAAAAATAAACAAATCATCCTGGCCATTTCACTCATATGGATATGAACTGACTGAGAGAAAATGCTAATGTTACTACTGCCTTATTTTCGCTATAGAAACGGACTGTATCAAATATGACTGATTGTCCACCACAATTCTTATACATGTATAAGACAATGTATGATATATGAGATTTAAGATGACCCAATGTTATTCTCTGTGGAGAAAAACTTCCGTGAACCAGGGGATGAGCGAGTGACCTCAGGACTTCGGCGCTCAATTACGCTACATTTAAGAGAAAGGGGAGGGACTAAAAAAATACTAATCGGCAGTATTTTTACAACACCTGGTTGTGAGGCACTGTTTACTTCACATTGGATGTGACATGTTTTTAACGTTCTTACCAATAACATCTTCAAATGGGCAATATGCTGACGGCACCACCAGTGGGCCCCGGCCCACAGGCTGGGAATGACGGATGTAGTGAGAGCCGGAAGAGAGGCCACTATAGCAGGCCTCTTCCTCAGGATTCCCAGACAGAGCACATGCTGCTGGAATGTGATGTACTGTACTGTATGTACTGTATGTAGACGTACCACATCAGCTCTGTTCCTTTGCACTCTCTAAATAAAATGTTGTGTGTGGAATTGTAATTGTAATGTGTAGAATGTAGATTCTAGCTCCCAAAAAATGCAAAAGGTGCTCAAAATGTCAACGTGCAATGAACGCTCATGGCAGGTCGATTAGCTGGTGGGTGACGGATGCTGTCACAGTTGTCTGTGGACTTGTGTTTCCCTTTCTCTTTATATGATTAAGTGGGTAATGACAGGCTGAAGTGTGAGATGACGTTGATATAAGTTGATAGCTATTGGCAGCACACTGGAGCATTCTTACACTAAGTTATATAATAGAGCAGTTATGGGAGTACACAGGCCGAGAAAATGAACGTGATTTACTTTGACCCGTTTGTAATGATCCCCAAGATAATGGCGTTTTATTTGAGGGCAGTATACAATGGCTGGAAAAGCCCTTTTAAGAGTATATAAACCTTGAGGAATGACCTGACATCTGAACAGAGCTGTGGCCTGGCATGCAGGATGCCTTCTTGGAGTTGTAAAATGCCCACACTTAATGATTTAAACCTTTACGGCAAAGTTCTCATATAAGAAATGTGCCTACCTCATAGCACCATGCAACACGTGCATAGGGGGCCTTTGCTATGTTTCACCAGTTTCAATTGAAACGGGCCTCCGCCCTCAGGGGGGCCTCCGAGCTACAACTGACCGCCAGACGTCATTCAACCCCAAACCACCCTTGGCCCTCTCTCTCTCTCTCTCTCGCTGCCTTGCTCTCTCCCACGTTGTTGAAGTTACACCTATTTCCTGTTAATAACCTGGGTAAAATGTGCAGCATTGGGAGGTAAATGGGAGACACTTTATTGTGAAGGGAGGACAGGATGAGGAGAGGTATTGTTGCTGCGTAATTGTCGAGAGTAATGGCTGCGAGCGATATTGAACAGTCAAAACTATGTGTCAATACGCCTGTAACAACAGAATAACTATGTCATAGGTATATATGGGGGCCTCATTTGGTCATGAAACGGGCCTCCAGATTCCTAAGGCCGCCCCTGAACACGTGTGCTCTGCTCACCCGAGTTACAGCAAAAACACAAGATCAGTAGTATATCACAACAACCATAACCTTGATCACAACGAACACATACAGATATCGACAAACGTCATATGATTAAAGTGAAACGTTCCTCACTCAACGACAAACATATTAGCCATAATAAAGGAATCGCACAACGTTAATGTTTTATTTTGCCTTTAATTGAAGATACAAACCAAAATCGTAGCACGCTGCTGCATGGTTTCGCTGGACTCTTGTATTGTTGTCACACTAATGCTAAAAATAAACCGTTCCCTAAAATACCACTGGAATTGAGTGAATCATTTTATACCACTTTGATTGAAGGGCCTGATCATGTGATGCTTGGGGGGAGGGTGGGGGATTGAACTGTATACAAATGCTCAGTTCATTGACATCACTGACAACACAGATAAACCCATTTCGAGTTCACTGCATCAAATAATGACACAGGCAAGCAAAGGACCCACACGGTTAATAATCTTACATTTTCAGTTTGTAAACTCTGTTAAATGAACACTGAGGATTTATACTGCGTAAGATCCGCCCCCACCCTGAATGAGGTGAGGGGTCATAGCGTGTTCCTCATGTGTGCCAGGGTGCCATGCTGGTCAGAGCACTGCGCCACGCTGGGTCGCGTACCCGTTCAACTCAGAGCCTGTCACTTCCCATCCATCCCCACACGTAACACCCCCTTTGATTCGCCCTGCAGCACTGTGTGTGTGAGCGTGCCTGCGTGCGTGCGTGCGTGCGTGTGTGTGTGTGTGTGCGCATGCACGCTGCTCTGGGGCGTCTGCTGCCTGTCACAGCAGGTTACATTTTGGCTGGCTCAGTGAACCCGGAGGTGAAACAAAGCAGTGCCGGGTTGCCACGCCGGCACTGCTTTCCCATTGGTCCACCGGGGCCACGTGGATCACCCATTGGTCCACCGGGGCCACGTGGATCAGTCCAGAGTAATATAGCAAGAGAGTGGCGACACTAGCGTTGACTCCCATTGTAACAATGGAATGCGGAAGTGCTCGTTCTATCTCAATGGGATAGTTCCAGCCATAGGGGCAATGTTTGGAACTATAGCCCATAAGGCACCCGCTTTGCGGCGAGATCAAAGCGTGTCGCTACTCTCCTACTCTACACTCTGGATCGGTCAATGTCCGCCCGTCTGTCTGTCTGGGTGCCACCACATGCGTGAGCAAAATGCGAGCCCAGACGTCGCTTCCGGGGCTTTAAGCAGCTGGTTGCTGCATTTTCACGCTAGTGAGCTGCTTCAACTTGTCCCATCCACTCCCCTTATAATGGGAGTGGATGGGACTTGAAGCCGCTTGACGCGAATGTGTGGATGCACCCTGTCTGTCTGTCTGTCTGTCTGTCTGTCTGTCTGTCTGTCTGTCTGTCTGTCTGTCTGTACCACGTTGAAGTTTCTCAAAAGAAATCAAACAGATATTTTATTATTATTATTTTGTGCCACTTTCAATCTGGTGTCTCTATTTCTGGCTGTGTAATTAACCGTGAACACTTGAAAGGATTGTCAAAATTGTCATTGTTTTCCCAATCTTTTCAAACGATTTATTTTATTTTATTATAGTTATCATGAACCCCCCCTATTTAATATCATATTGTCTATGTCCCTCAAACTTATTTCTAATGGTTTCAGCCTCAATCACCACTCTGATATAACCAGTCCATGGCATTTCTTTTTTGCTTCTGAAGCTGTTTTAGCTGCAGTACCACAATGTCCTGAGGTGATGGGGGCGCACAAAACTAAAATTTGAATTTTGTTATAGGTCCTTTAAAACTAAACCAGGGGTTTAGTTTTTTTTTCTAAAACCACATATTACACAAATAAAGACCCCAGGAAAGTGTTCTAAATCTTCTAAACGTCATTAACATATTTTGTTTTTGCAAAAATGGTGAAGTGTCCCTTTAATTCCAAACTTCTGAGCATGTGGCACTAATTTGCATAATCCTTCAATCCTACATTTCACCAAAGCTATATTTTGATGTTATTATCGGGTCACTCTTTTCTTTTCTCTTGTTTTTGCCAGCTGTTGATCTACCTCTACTAGCAACCATAGTGGAGACTTTTTCATGATATGCTGCCTCTAGACTGCCAAGTTTAGTCTTCATACTCTGACTGCAACGTGAAGCCGTATTGGCTGCATACTCTGAACACCGCAAAGTGAAGCCATATTGGCTGCATACTCTGAACACCGCAACGTGAAGCCGTATTGGCTGCATACGCTGAACGCCACAACGTGAAGCCGTATTGGCTGCATACTCTGAACGCCGCAACGTGAAGCTGTGAGCTGAGGCAGAGGCTGTGGCACACAAACTGATTATAGATGTTCATAAACGAGAGATTGCTGCAGCTGGCAATTATGACCGAGTCATTCTTGTTTAACCCTTTGTTTTATACCTGGCCCTATCTGTCTCATGCAGTGCTCGGCGTCCTGTGGCCGTGGGTTCAAGACCCGCAAGGTGAGCTGCGTGACCCGGTCGGGTCGTCCCGTCCCGGAGGACCACTGCCAGCGCCTGTCGTCCTCCAAGCCCAGCAGGCAGAGACGATGCCGGGGGGGACGCTGTCCCAAGTGGAAGACCGGCAACTGGGAAGAGGTACAGTACAGTAGAGCAGTAGGGACCCCCAGGGGGGTCCCCAGATGACAGTGAAGTGACAATCTAACGACTTTAACTTTTAAAACAAAAAAAAAGACTGCAGTACTGCATCAAAAGTTATCAGCAAACTATGCTATGAAAACTGGTCAAACATTGGCCAAATTGTCAATTAATATAAGAAAAGAGGCAAAAGTTTGGAAAATGGCCAATCTACAAGCTCACAACGCCTTCACAATATATCTGTGGAACGAAGTTAAACAAAAATGTAATGCCTCCACTGCAATGCCAACTGCAACTGTAATGCCTCATCCCAAGAGTGGGGTGAGGGGTCCCCCGTTCAAATATGATTGTTTTATGGGGGGTCACGGCCACGATTTGCCCATTAAGACCTGAGGCGGTGGCCGATTCTACAAATACCTAAATACCTAAAAATTATATGTAGCCTACTTTGCTACAGACCTCCCATCTGGAAAAAGCATTTCCAAAATAGAAGATGGCACAACGTGAACTCTCCACTGTTCTAAATCCTAAGAGTTTTCTGAACAATGTAGTGTATGCTGCTACATAGCTATAGTCTAAAATGACACAGATGCTTTCCCGGTTTTAATGGGTAATAATGTTCAACATTGTTTTCTCAGTCAATAGTAAACAAACCAGCATACAGTATAAGTGTATACAGGGTATCTGAACATTTCTATTAAAAGATACAATTTAATAACCGTTAAAACCTTTTTAATACCAAATTGGCAAATATTACATAAGTAAGAGGCAAACATTGTGAAAATAGCCGATCTGTGAGGCGCTGTGAGTTTGTAGATCGGCTATTTTGACGATATTCAACTGTGGACCCGAGTCAAACTAAAATGTGATGCCTTCAATTCCAAGTGCTTGTCAGGTCGCGGTGGTCCCCAGTTCCAATATGATTATTCTGGGGAGTCGCAGCCTGAGAAGTTATGGAACTCTTTGACCCTGCAAGAAAACCCTTCGGTATCCAGTCGGCTGTTCTTCGTGCTGCCAGACCGGCAGGCTTTTTTCCTCTTGTCAGTTTTAATTCTTCACAGCTTGGTAGCGGGAGAAGGAACACATCTGTGCACTGGGTGGAAGGAGCACTTACATATTAGGTGACCGTGAAAGTAGCAATACCACAATGTAGACATAATCTGTTGTAAGTAAAAGAGGCTGTATGGGCTATTCTAAATTGCGCTTAAAAATACAAAAGTATTGGAGTCAAAATATATACCGTATCCAAAGTCATTATGATTGGCCCATTTCACAGAGTTTGTGTTTCTTCAAAAATTCCCCCAATATAGCAGATTGAATGATCCTTGGTTGCTAGGAGACACACACAAGCGGCAGGAACTGGAAGTGGAAAGAAAATCTCCGCTGGCCCTAGTGTTATCTGATTCAGAAAAATGGATTCTGTGTTTTTGGTTAAAACAAGCTTTTTTCCACAGCTCCTAACTCATGAACCTCATGGTCGCAGTTGATTTGTTTTCTCTCCATTTGAATAGAGCCGTGCCTCTGATCAAAACGCAGCCTGGAAAAACATTTCTAGTTAAATGGATTCTAAACCATCTGTTCCCATAGACATCATAAGCACGCTGACTTTTCACTTTTTGCACGGCAACCGGAGTGATAAGACGCGTGCAGAACAGCGTTATGAAACTTAATCAATAAATAAAAAGACACCAAAAGACCATCTAGGCAGTGGGTGAGTTAAACAGCATATAGAAAAACACTCACCTTAATATTATAAGGTGTTATAGAAACACACTCACGGTACTCACCAGTAGTGGAAAGTAACTAAAGGCCTATTCATACTCCAGTCGTAGGTGATAAGGTGACCACCGTGACAGACTGACAGTGGTTAGTAAAAACAGAGAGATGTGTTTGGGTGAGCGGTGAGTCGCTTACCACCGCAGTGTGATGTCATGTTGTAGTTGTCAGTGTGGACGGTGGTCACCTTATCACCTAAAACTTAATTTATAACAAGGTGTCCACCTCAATCTTTGTTACAATTTCCCCCCTTATCGGATCTCTCTCTCTCTCTCTCTCTCTCTCTCTCTCTCTCTCTCTCTCTCTCTCTCATTCATTTATAACAAGGCAGCTTGTAGGTTTACAACCTCCCTGTACGTTCCAATGAAACATTATGATGTCGCTGTCGGGCAGAAACCTCTTATCTCTTATAAACCTTTTGTGTCTTTTCCATAAATTAACGCCCTACCTGATCATACTACAGCGGCACACAAAAGCATCAAAAGTAGCAGATCTCTATTTTTGAATTTGAATCCTGAAAAGTAACAGTTTTGGACATATTAATGAGGTTTCCACCCGACAGAACACAAGAACAGACAGTAGCCTATTAATTAGGCCACCCATGCATGCCTGCACACACACACACACACACACACACACACACACACACACACACACACACACACACACACACACACACACACACACACACACTGTAAATGCACTGCAGTAATTGCCCAAGCTATTAAAACGCGATAAACGTTCAGAATTATCCACAGCATTTCACCGTTTGCCCAGAATTAATGTGCTGAGAAGAAATGCAAAATTATAGCCCATTAGCGTAAATGCAAAGTAGTTTGGCACTCAAATCATGCCATTAGTTCACTCCTCCTTATCCTTAATGGCTGTAAGGTTATACATTGACAGAAAAGCAAGACATATTAGTAAATTCTGTGGATTCTACATTCACATAACTTGTTATATTATAATAATTCAGATTTAAAATGTCTCACACATCCACTATGCACAGTAAAATGTGATAATTTATCCCATTTGTAACTCAGAGAGTGAACGAATGTTACATTTTGCCTTGGTTGGTTGGGTGAAAACCTCATGTCATATCTCCCAAGCTTTTACTTTTCAGGAGTCAAATTAAAAAACAACAAATGAGCTTGTGGATCTGCTACTTTTGATGCTTTTGTGCGATGCTGTAGTGTGATCAAGTAGGAGTTAAATGAACAACTATCTGGTTCTCTCCCTTCCTCCTCATGTCCTACTTATTATTAAAAGTGTTCTGTGGAAGAACCGCATGTTCAGACAGAGAGCATTCCTCTCTGACAGCCTTTCACTTAATGTTTCAGGGCTATTACTGTTAACCAGATTGGTTGATTAAATAGAATTTTGCGATACTGTACAAAATACAGTACAGTCATTATAGCAATTGATAGCCTAAAGCTTGGATACTAAAATGTCAGGTAATTGTCACCATTTTGTTCAATTCTTTTATCAGGACAAAATATATTTTATAGTCACATTTTAATCCCATTTACATTCAAATAACCACAAATATTACCATAAAAAAAACGTGAATAATTGTCAAATCAAAACGTAACCACACAAAATGGCATTATTTTATAATACAATTCACTTCTTTAAGAACAAATGGAACAAAGTTGAGTGAATAAAATGTAATTTACATCTTGCCTGTTAATTGCCATTTCTTTCAGTGTTCGACATCGTGCGCCCACGGCATACAGCGGCGAGACGTTTTCTGTCAGGTCGCAGGGCGCCGCAGCCCGCAGGGGGTGGACGACGGCAGCACCGAGTGCCCCCGGGTGTCCCGCCCGGCATCCAGCCAGAAGTGTGGTGGCGATGCCGACTGTCCCTCACGCTACCGCTGGAGAGGGGGAGAGTGGCAGCCGGTAAGCAAGCAAGCAACAGCAGCAGCATTGGACCACATATTGTGTGCCTGGCGGTAGTCAAAAAAAAAAGAAAGAATGAAAAAAGAAAAAGACAGAAAGAAAGAGGGAGAGGGGAAAAAAAGTTTGACATGTCTGTTGAAGTCATGCGAGGAGTATTAGCTTTGTGGTGTTCCACTGGAGTGTGAGCAATGTCAGCAGGACAGATGCAGAGCTGTCTGTCTGTCTGTCTGTCTGTCTGTCTGTCTGTCTGTCTGTCTGTCTGTCTGTCTGTCTGTCTGTCTGTCTGTCTGCCTGCCTGCCTGCCTGCCTGCCTGCCTGCCTGCCTGTCTGTCTGTCTGTCTGTCTGTCTGTCTGTCTGTCTGTCTGTCTGGCTGTATGTCTGGCTGTATGTCTGGCTGTCTGTCTCTCTGGCTGTATGTCTGGCTGTATGTATGTCTGTCTGTGGGGAGGCCAGGGGGCAGTGCTGCCAGATTTTGCGAGAGAAATAAGCAACCAGGTCTATGAAAACAAGCCCGAAAGAATACTATTAGGCTACATGAACACTTTAAACCTATTATTCATCATATTATTTGCAAATAGCAGATCTTGTAGATCTGCTAGGGGAGGGGGGATGAGAGGGGAGGGGAGTGGAACACTGAACAGAGCTGCATGCTGAAAAACATGCCTGTCGCTTTGCCCGTGATGAAAATCAGAGGATATATTTTTTCCAAGGTGAACTTGAATCGAGATCAGCAGCTCTCAAACCTTTTCATTGTTGCCTTGCCGTGCCTTGCCAGCAGAAAATAGCAGATGTAGCCTACAGTGTGGCACGTTGTGAGCTTGTAGATCTGCTATTTTTTGAATAGCCAACATGTACATGGATAGTAGTGGAAGTGGTTAAAATGATTGTGATGCTGTATTAACTTTTGCTTTTTGCTGGGGACCCCCTGCCCCTGAAACCCCCCCAAGGACCCCTGGAGGTCCCCGGACCCCACTTCGAGAACCAATTATCTACTTCTCAAGATGGGGCCCGTTAAATTAATACTGAGGATTATAGTTGAGGGCCCAGAGATTAAAAAAAACAAATTCAGAGTCTTTCTACCGGCCACTCTACCCCTGAACCACTGCCACCCATAATGAGTATTCTAATGAGAGTTCATTGTGCGCTCGCTCGCATCGCTGGCAGTGCGGATACAGTGTAATGCATATCAAACTGTGCGTCCTTGAAATGAAAAAGGTTGAGAATGATCGATCTATAGATTCTAGACCTACACAGCCATATATAAATGGAATGATATTTGTTACCAAAAAATAATGAGCCTGTAGAGAATACCTTTGAAGTATTGGCCTTCCACGCCTTCTCCTTCGACCTTATCGTCAAATATTTTTGTGAAGTTGTGGTTTCTAGGAATAAACCGGCTGAAGTGGCATGTTCAAATGATTCTCAATCTAGGTCAGCGAGCAGCGTGAATGCACTTGGAAAGTTTAATTAGTAGCACCAAGTGCCCTCTGGGCACTCTGCCAAGCACAGCTGGAGGTTAATTAAGACAGTTCACCTGCAGGCGCTCACAACGTTTTGGGAGTTAATCTGACAATAGCCACGTTATTGATGTTTTCAAGAAGCATGGGGGGGAAACAGCTAGGCCAGCAAACAGACCACTCAGTGCTTATTTTTAGACTTTTTGAGAAGAAAATCTAATTGTGCTCTCATTGCATTCATTATAGCACATTTAGAGGAACGCTACAGAGTGAGAATTTTGTGCATGCGTGAGAATCAATATCTCCTCCATCTCGAGTATTTTTGTACCATAAAAACGTGGAAGGGTTTTCTATATTTGACCACCACAATGAGGCTTGTCCCTTAGTGCAAAGAGCACAAAATCACAGTGGATTGTTTCAAACAGGGTCAAAGAGTCAAAAAGCCGTCTAGCAGCCCCTAGAGGCCGTGCTGCTCCCTACACCCAACTGGGAACGTTTGGCCAAAAGGGCCAAAGGCCATTGACCATATGCAGACCGCGTCCATCTTGCCAGCAAGGTGGTAACTAGGTGCAATATCCCATTGACAGCCCATTCATCCAAACAGAAAAGTCCTATCTGATTGCATTAAACAACGTCAAACTCACCAACATTGCAGCTGTACGAAAAGCTTGAATTATCCTCTTTTTATCTGCAAAGTGTTTGTTTCATAAAAGTCCACCGTAGACATGTTATGAGCTACTTCCGGTCAATAAATTGTCAAAAAAATATGTTTTTCCGTCATAGTTTCCTTTTGTGGCTGTTTACAGTCGAGGGTCCCGGGCTGGTACTCTCGAACGGAGCAGTTTAACGTCATGCCCAGGACTAAATATACCAAACATAAAGGGATCCGATAAAAATGTGTCCGCGACCCACTACTGGGTCCCAACCCCACTGTTTGGGAAACAGTGGGTGAATGAGTTTGAATGCACTGAGTGAATGCACTCAGCAAGTGTCATGGGAATCTGCCCATTACATTTCTAGATATCTTTGTGGGAGCATTAAGATGCTGTGCATGAAGATGCCCTGCGAATTCTGTGGCAATCGAGCAAAGTATTGGTCCCAAAACAACATATCCATAATATTTTAGTAAAGGCTAAAATCACTTAATCAAAAGCATTCCTCTACCCAAACTGTTCACTGTTAAGAGTTTGTTTAATTCACACGTTTTAGGTAGCCTAACTTTCATTGTTACACGTCGGTGTGCGAACATTTTCTAATCCTCATGCCTCAATGCTCAGGCGTACATTCTTCGTGAGCACAGGACTGCTCAGTTCACAATAACACTTCCAGGTATTTCACTTGTTTGACAGTGTTCAACTTATAAAGAGTGATGAAGACCAGCTGGTCGTGAGCCACATTCGTAATAGAGCCAAGTGTTTATGACGCAGGCGAAAGGCTCTCCACGCTGTGTTCTGAACTTTACCTTACCAACTGCACTCAATCGTCAACACACTTGAGTTAATGCACGGGCCTGGATGTGGTAGAGGCGAGGGCTACATCACACAGCATAAACACAACCGTGCACTTCAGCCGTCTTCACTGACATCAAGAAATCTTTGTTCCAAATCTGACTTCAAACTACAAAAGGTCAACAGTGACACGTGACGGAGCGTTCCCGGAGCTTCATAAACGCCTGTCTTTACTTGGTCAGGTCATTTGTTCCGGGCCTCCCTCTCCTAGCTGTTCTTATCTCCTGTTTTGACATGGCTCGTCCACGTTCTCACGTGTTGATGCTTTTCAGATCGCTAATAAGAATGAAGAAGCAAAAACAAGACAGGGTATAATATTGGCATGGCTTCCATGGGAATCACGGTGTCTAATGTGCATATTTATGGTTTTTGCCCAAATCTGACAACCACTGACTCCCAGTATAAAAAGTTTTGAAAAGTCAAGATTTTCAAAAATAGAAAACATGAAAGAAAAGGAGTTACTTCTTTGGCCTACTGACCTAAGACCTACCTAAGACATTTGGTGCTGATCATTTTGCAGAGATTTTGTCAGACTCACAGACATGAAAGACAGTGAGACACTGTCAAAATAAACAGTGCAGCACAACTAGAAAGTTCATATCTCCACCAGGAGTGGCCTACCACCCAGGACTGTGTAAGTCATGGGTTGCATGGGTTCGCTATTGTGGCTGGATATGTTGTGTTCATGATTGTTTTTGTTTTGTTTTTTATCAGTGATTAACCCATTAAGAGCTGAGCTTCTCTAAAAACATGTATGTTGCTATATCAGTGGTGCTCAAACCTTTTCATGTCAAGGACCAACAGAATTATGTATTTCTGTTGGTCCATCTAAAATATTTTGTCCTAGGGACCTCCCAAAAGCTAGAGTTAAAATGTTTGCTTTAAAAGAATAGAGATATTCAAAGATTTGCACAAATATTCACAATTATTCAAACACAGCAGATCTACATAGCTTGTGAGCTTGTATATCTGCTATTTTTGAATAGCCAAAGTGTAGAATATACTGGTACACACACAGGTACTAGCCTGGGTAAACCCACTCCCCCTGCTGGACAACATTTCACTGGCAGATTGCAAATCTGGCGACGGGGGAGGGGTTTACCTGTGTAGCTTGGGACTACACAGGTACAGCAGTTAAAATCTAAAATGACACAGATACTTTGCTTTCCCCGGGTTTTAATGGGTTAATAGTATTCTGAGATCTGTAACACACGCCACAAACTACATTGACATTCGTTGCATTTGTGGCGCCCCCTTATGGGTCGACATGAATGTGTGTGTTGAACAGAGGGCCGCAACAGTCTATGCCCGTAATACATGTTTCAAATGTGGGGTCGATCGGACACCATCAGAGGATGAGTTCATGTATTTTGGCAACATAGGCCCCCTCCTGTAAATGAGTAGCAAAAATTAATGAAGAAAATGATAAATTGTGTAAAATCTAGTTAGGCAGAAAAATCCAGGTGTAAATAAATGTCGATTCTACAATCTGCAGTTCAAGAGTAATAGGCCCGCACACTGCCACTTGCTGATTTAAAAGCTTTTATTTCGTGGACGTTTGCCTCTAAATAAAAGCTCTTGAGCCAGCAAGTGGCAGTGTGTGGGCCTCCCTCCTTCTCCTATACACGTCTACTGCTTTGTAAAACTGAGCCGGGTGTGCGGAAGTCTTCTCTTTGTATTAAGTTATAAGCCAAAATGTCCCCAGCCTTCCTGGCAGAGATAATTACCCAGAAGAGCGTTGACCAGCTGCCTTTTTAAAATTCTTTAGTATGTAGAATGGGTAGATTTCAAACGAAAGCACAAATCAATACAAAAACTGCTACTTTGTGGACGAAACCATGATGAAGCACTATAAGACTTGTTTAGAACAGGGTCCACCGTTTTCAATTCATCAGAACATTGAGTACAAATATACACTTCAATAAAAGAAAATAGGAAATCATCATATAAATAAAGTAACAAAGGGAAAAAATATACAGTATGGGGAAAAAGGGGTGGGGGGGACTCGGACTTTGTTTTTCTTCGAATTGCAGCCGTCCGTATGCGCTCTTTGAGGGCGGTTTTGAAGGAGTCAAAGGATTCATATTCTTAATGGCTGCTGGTAGGGCGTTCCACATTTTAGTGGCATAGGAGCAAAATTAATTTAATCCCTTGTTTGAGCCGAATCTGGGTTGCACGTGGTTTGTTGAACTCCTTCTGCTGTTCGTTGACATTAAGGAAGTATTTAGACACGTACATGGGTATCTGGGGGTGTAGCGAATCTTGTAGACCAGACGCATTGCAAAATGCTGTACTCTGTCGTCAACCCTAAGCCATTCCAGCATATAAAAATGGGCAGGGGTGAGGTGGGTTCTGGGAGAGAGGCCAAGTAGTAGCCTGACCCAGTTTGTTTTGGAAAGTCTGGAGCCTTGTTTTAAGGGTGCTGTGGTACCAAGAGGTGCATGCATAGTCGAAGAAACCATGTACAAGGGCTCCTGTTAGGGTCATCAAGGTGTTTTTGTTGACCAGTGAGGAGATCCTGTACACAAATCTGATTACGTTATTTTATCACCGGAAAGATTTGCCTCCAGGATGGAACCTAAGTAGGTAATTTCATCTTTTCGTGTGATAATATTGTCACCCACTTAAACGGAGAATCCGTCTGCCTTGCTGAGATTACTATTTGAAACAAAGAGAATGGACAAGCCGTAGGCAGTGATGTAAAGTAACTAAGTACATTTACTCAAGTGCTTTTCTTTGATGAGGTATTTTTGTTTACTTTACAATTTTCATTACTTTTTTTTTATTTTATTTTTTTTTACTTATACTCCACTACATCTCAGAGACAAATATTATGCTTTTATTCCACTACAACCACTTAGCCCTATAGACATTTTGGCAGTGGCGGATTAACCCTTCGTGGTTCCCGGTGCTACAACCCGTTTCGTTGCCCCCCGGGACCGTTTTGTCGGTGGAAGGTCTTCTTTCACTTTCCCGCCGCCATTTGGTGCCCCCCCAAGGTTGGTGCCCTGTGCTGCAGCACCTAAAGCCCATTGGTTAATCCGGGCCTACAATTTTGGCAATTTAGTCATTGGGTATATCAAAATAGGAACATTATTAGTTGTGTAAAACTGAAAAACATTGATGTTTATCCTCTCTCTCCCTACCTATGCCACCTCCAGTGCAGTGTGTTTATCCTCTCTCTCCCTACGTATGCCACCTCCAGTGCAGTAAGTCGTGCGGGACGGGCCAGCGACAGCGAGAGCCGCAGTGTGTGGACCAAGATCAGGACGAGGTGCATGACTTGTACTGCGTGAACCAGATCAGACCTGCAGACTCCGAGAGCTGCAACACCCACGCCTGCGACTTCATCTGGATCACCGGGGACTGGACCGAGGTCAGATACATTTTATTAACGAGGTGACTGTATGAGACAAGGTTAAAAGCGAACAGTCTGTGCAGTCCAGTCACCTACCTCTGTTTGGAGGTAGTCCATGTTTTTAATCTCTCAGGACAGATTCACCAGTCTCTATACTGCCTTCCCCAAATCAAGCGGGGCGCCTCATAGAGGAGAAAAGAACTGGTTGGAATTCCACACCATACGTCCTACTGGGGAAACTCCCCCCTGTCAGTTGATAAGAAGAAGTGGCCTGCTCACTCCTCATGCATTGAGGAAGCATGAGCTCAGTTCGGGGCTCTCCCCAGGTTGGCAGAGGGACAGTAGTGCCCAGGTTTCCAGCTTAGACAATTGGAACCGGGTGAAAAAAGAGTTACAAAACCATTGGAATAAAAAAAAAAAGACCAAGTCACGTGAAACTAAATCCCTGTCACATGTGTTTGTTCTGGTCTCCAGTGCTCGGTCACCTGTGGTCCTGGCTACCGCCGGCGCCTGGTCTCCTGCAGCGAGGTGCACGCTGGGAATGACAACTATGAGTACGGCCATCAGTCTTCGTCCGACTGCCCCGGAACCCCCCCTGAGAGCTACATGCCGTGCAGCCTGGAGCCGTGCCAGCCCTCGCAGGAGTGGAGGGTTGGAATCTGGGGGCCGGTGAGTGAGTGGAGGGGCTCCTCTATATTATGAAATCTCATTTCATATGGTGGAGGCATCATTGAAATGTGGTCCTTGTCATTATGTGTCAGTATTCTGTCGGGCGGCACATCCATGTTTTGTTTCCATAACAATGGGTGTGTTTGACAGGTGTGTCAGGAATGTAATCGTTGCTGTCGGGCAGAAACCTCTCATCTCCATATTCTCAACTTTTTGTGGATTTTTTCATAAGTTAATGCCCTACTTGATCATACTACAGCGTCACACAAAAAGTAACAAAAGTAGCATATCTGCCAGCTGAAAACTCTTTTGCTGCTTTTGAATTTGAATCCCGAAAAGTAACCATTTTGGACATGAGAGGTTTCCACCCATATTATGTGGAATGTATGTTATAACATTATGTTTTAACGCATTGTATTCCGAGACCTTTCAAAGACATTATACAGATACATACAGCCATAACTTAAACCAACATTATAGTTGTTTTTGTTCCTAGTTCTTTCAGTCAGTCACACTTTACTGACGTGCTTTCACACGTCAAAAGTAAAAATCTGGGTTCTTTGGGTCAATTCTTCCACATTGCCACGCAGCACATTTCTCCTGACTCTCCCATTGTTGTGGTGCCTCCGTGCAGTGCTCAGTGAGCTGTGGAGAGGGAGTAATGGAGAGGACAGTGCAGTGTGTCACGGCCGACGCCACTCAGGGCGGCAGCAGCAGTCTGTGCGCTGCGGAGGTCAGGCCAGAGGCCACGAAAGCCTGCAGTAACCCCAGCTGTGAGTACACACATCATGGACGGCTGCTCCCAAACACAGACCTGTCCAGAACTGCAGCCACAGTATCCTGCCCCCCAGTGCAATAACCTGAGCTAAATGCCGTAGTTCTTCTGGTTTCCCATGATTTGAAGACCAGGTAGTATTTGTGATTTGAGACATTACGACAAAGTGATTACAGTAAACATAGCGTACAATTTAAACACAAATACATTACAAGTTCTTCAGTTTTATAACTTTAAAACACAGGGTGTGTTTTAAAGTTATGAAAATCTGTCTTACCCAGTTCCGAATTAGCATTGGGGATTTATAGAACAAAGTAGTCTTGAGAACGGGTGTGATGATGGCCAACTTTAGGAACTAATAGTCTGCAATTAAGGATTTTTGATTAAAAAATCATCAGTCTAACTCTAAACAGTAAAATAATAATAATTATTATTATTGTGGCAAAAATGATTGCGATTGATATCGATTATCAAAAATATGCATAAAACATAAAATGCAACTTTTGTTAACCACCGAACGTTCGCCAAAAATAGCCGATCTACAAGCTCAAATCTGCTATGTTTGGCAAATCGAGTATAGTGTAGAGTGAAATAAAAGCGTACCAAACGTCTTTACAGGTCCGTTTCATCAAGAGTAGAGAGTGGTACTGAATTTGCAGCTCAACAGAAGCTAATTCCTGTTCATGACGGAGGACAATTTCAGTTCACGATAAATACAAATCTCAGCGATACGATTATTGCGAGCGTTTATCGTTGATTATTATTATCATCGTCGATCATGGGTTATCGTCCCATGATCCCCTATAGGTGGAGGAAACCATGCAATACAACAACCTGCTCATCGGAGGCAGTTTAGCGTCTTTAATTGTACACTTTGACCGGGAACCTTTCGTATTCCCTGCTCACAACATCCAGAGCGATTTCCGCTCTGTGTGCGTTCGAGCATGTTGGTGCTGGTGTAACCATTTATCTTTTTATCTATGTGGAACCTTTTCATGACATTCCTGTTTAGTTCCACTATATTTTGTTTGGCAGGTCATTTGCCCAGCAGCTGTGAAGACGTCCAACGTATGAACACTCAAGTCCCAGACGGACACTACTTCCTCAGCGTTCACGGAAAAGCACTCAAGGTAAGGGTATTAGTGTTGACTGGACATGATATAGGCTACTTAAATACTCAAGTATGCACCTGCTGTTTTCACTAAAAGCACTCAAGGTAAGGGTATCAGTGTTGACTGGACATGATATAGGCTACTTAAATACTCAAGTATTCACCTGCACCTTCAAGAGTCTCTTACTAGAAACGTAGTGTAGTCATATGTATAAAACTTCTATTTGAAATGTAGTATAGTGAAAGCTTGCAACAACACATAAAAACTCAAGTAAATGTACTTAGTTAGTTAGTGTTAGTGTCCAGTGTCCATCATTGAATATTACAGGATGGTAAAACCAGACAAAACGTGACTTATGGAGACATTTTTCCGGAACCCTTGAGGGGACAACGGATTCATATGTTATCACTGCATTAAATACACGTTAACCGTTATCAAGACATTGGAATATGGTCAATATGGTCAATATGACCATGTTGGCCATACTTCCGTTGTTTTCAGCTATGGCGCTCTGCTGTGTTCACTTGGAATGCGTGCAGGACGATGCAGACATGTCGGGAGCATGGAAAGTAGGTCATATAGGTCGAAACATGTCGGTTCAATAAAGTTTTCCTCCTTTTAACATTAAGTGTGCCCGGATCTCCTCTTTGCTCTATAGGGGGGGGGGTAATATTTACTATTCTGTATGCAACTCGAACAGTGCTGAGTCGGCTCTGGTGGCCGTCGCAAAGCTCGGCAAGGTGACTCGCTCGGCTAGCGCCTCGCTCGGTGGTACCTCACGTAGCTCAAGGCCACCAGAGACAGCGCGCCTCCGTCATGGTCACGGTCATGGTCATAGTCACAAAAAGCAAGTGCTCCCGAGTCCCTAACGTGTCAGTAGTTTCACTTCCGCGTTTCCTTTATGTCTGATTATCATTGGCTCTATTCCAAACTTCTGATCACGGACATTTTCTTGATTATAGGCTGATAACATTCGAAGCGGGTGGAGGGGAAGGGTCATTTTCACGGCTATGAAAGGTTCTGGGCAGAGTTCCATAAAGCATTAAACAGGTTATTTAATATTTATCTGCAATTGCATTTTAGGTTACGGTTACAAATGCAAAAATCCTCCTCTACTTAGTCTCTTCTTGCACCCCCCCCCCATCCCCCCCTGTTGGTCATCCACAGGTGTACTGTGCAGGAATGCAGACAGACAGGCCACTGGAGTACATCACCTTGACCACTGGGGAGAGAGAGAACTTCTCCGAGGTCTATGGCTTCAGGTAAACTGCACATAAGACAACAACATGAGTCCCTGGTTCTGCTCTGTCAATGAACCTTCAGCATTTGTTTGTAGTATAGGGTATGTAGTATAGGGTATGTAGTATATAGGGTATGGGCATATTACTATTGTACATCTGCTGTTTTTGAAAGCTTCTTAAATACCTAAAATGTTTGGACATGTTTGAATAATCTTGCATACGTTTAACATAAATCCTCTCTTCTGGAGGTCCCTGGCACAAATACTTTTCAGATGTGGGTCCACCACGGCCAAACAACATAACAATTTGGAGGTCCTTGACAGGAAAAGGTTTTGAGAAGCAGTGCTTTAACTGTTGCACTTGCGTCCCTCCTCTTCCCCATGCAGACTGATGGACCCGACCCAGTGTCCGGCCAACGGCTCCAGGCAGGAGGACTGTGAGTGTCGCAGGGACTACACCGCCGCCGGACTGTCCACCTTCTCCAAGGTCCGCCTGGACCTCAGCAAGATGCACGTCATCAGTGAGTTGGTGGTGTTTTCAATGAGTCTAACATGGTAGCTGGGAGGGAATATATGTCAAAAATCTTGAATTTGACAATAATTAACTGATGCACTGATTCAGTCGCATTCCTTGAGCCCTAAGACCGAGGGTTAGACGCCAACATTCGAGTTAAACATGATTTTTACCAGAAAGTTAACTGGTCTATAAGCTCACAACAACACGTTGTCGATCTGCTGTTTGTTTTAATTGCATCCTACAATGTTGATGTCTTCACAAGTATAGCAATACAAACGTGTGTGTGTGTGTGTGTGTGTGTGTGTGTGTGTGTGTGTGTGTGTGTGTGTGTGTGTGTGTGTGTGTGTGTGTGTGTGTGTGTGTGTGTGTGTGTGTGTGTGTGCGCGCGCGCATGGGCGTGCCCACTCACTTAAGTTGGAATTGAGGTAAATTAAGTCACGGCTCATAATTATGGTGCGGCTCACATTCAGTACACACACATACACACATAACACACACAAACAAACACAGAGCCACACACACAGGCTCGGTAGCTCTCCATGCAGGGTATTAATTACACCAGCTCTACATCATCACTCTCACTAAATCACATTTGAATCGCTAAAGGCCGTTCCTTAAGAGCCTCTCATCACCATTTAATTATGTCCGCGCTCACAAGGGTTAATGGGTTCAACATGTCTTCAAGGATCATTTAGGCAACACACGATTAAAAGGCTCCAGGGGATTTTAGACAGAATGTGCGCTAAGTAGACGGTATTCTCTCTACTGATACTGCCTTTTCGGGTTGACCCTAAAAATAAGACCGGATTTAGGTTTAAAATCACAGTGCTGCACTGCTGTCATCATTACGGACGACGCAAGCTGTTATTACGCACGTTTATTTGTCCATTCTTGACCTCGCAAGCGCCATGTTTCTTCTTACGCTGCGTTCACACTGGCAGAGACGCGACATACTAAATCCAACACGTGTCCAAACAAGTGTTGTTTCACCATTTATTTACACTCTCCTTCCCTCTTCACACAATTCCTGCTTGTAATGAGGGTGGAAACGACGTCAGCCGGTTTCTGTGTTCTTTTTCATATCAGGCTTTATATTATTTTCCTCTATATGTTTCTTACTCGGCAGATGCACGCTTGATGCTCAGCGAGCGTGTTGATCAACACACGGCAACAGATGCACTGCATCTCTTTGTGTCAGACGTTCTCATAGTGGGGCTCCTGAGGGGGGCGGTTCAGGGGGTCCCCCCAGCAAAATGTTTCAAACACAGGATATTTCTAAAATAGCAGATATACAATGTCACAGCGTGCCACTTCTTGCTTCATTGTGAGCTTGTACATCTGTGATTTGAATAATCTTGACTTGTTTGTTTGAATCATTTAGATTTGTTTAACACAAATCTTCTCTTCTGGAGGTCCTTAATTGGCACGAAAAACACAATGAGGAACACCAATGCTTTATATATTTGTAGCCTATGTTTTGTAGCGGCCAGTGTGACCGACGCAGCATTAGAGCGGTTGTCATGCACTGTACAGTATGTCATTTTTGATCTTGTCTCCCTCCACGTTTTAGCTACAGACTGGCAGTTTGCATTTACACGAGAAGGCCACAGGGTCCCCTATGCCACTGCTGGAGACTGCTACAGCGCCGCCCGCTGTCCACAGGTGAGGACTGCAGGAACCTTTTCATACTCATTCTCACAGAGCCTGCAGAATCTACTACAAACTCTGTAGATCTGGTTATTTACATTTATAACATAATGTGAACATTTGAGAATGTAATTTCAAAACATTCTATCAACACAATACAAGTCAAAGTATTGGGGTCCCTGCGGCACAAAACATGTTCAGATGGAGAGTCTGCGGTCAAATCCATATTCATGTGGGGGGTTTCCTTGACATGAAAATGTTTGATGAGAACCTACTGGCCTAAAGGGATATGGAATGAATTCTAGGTCAAGTGCACTGTGGTCGTGCTGCATGCATGCCTGGCTGTCCTCATGTGCCTCCATATTTGAGCGAGCGGTTCCCACACTCCTCCCACACACCACCACTCCTCCTCGTTTCCATTCCCCGAACGTTCCCAATCTGCGGCGCAGATGACCTGCGTCTCCTAAGTGCTGACATGCAGGCAGGGAAAGTCAGTAAACCGTGAGGGAATGAGAAGAAGGTCTCCAGACATCCTTTCACCTACTTTTTTTTTACCCTCACTTTTTTGTCACACACTGTCTCACCGCGTCGCTTCCAAAGCACTCGAGGAGGAAAGCTGGCTGAATCCCAATGACGCTGCTTACCATCAAAACGTGCCTTCAATTCATTAGCTTCAGTGATGGAAGAAGTACTCACATGTGTTACTTAAGTATAAAGTATCGATATTTCACTGCAAAAATACTCTATTAGTAGTAAGGCCTCACTCACACGGTCGCAACAGATTGCTGTATGCTTGTTGTATACAAAGGGTGTGACACAGCTTGCCCCAATGCATTTCCAATGGGAGTCACATGGTTTGACACAACATTTGTGTTGTATGAGGGGGAGGGGCGCAGTCGAAACACAGCCGAAAGCCATACAACAGCTTGTAGTCCAAAATGTGGACTACAAACCATGTGACTTCCATTGGAAATGCATTGGGGCGGCCATGACACTCACAACATTCATACAACAAGCATGCATCAATGTTTTAAAGGTCTGAGTGAGGCCTAAGGCTGAGCTCACACCTTTAATGCAATTCTCGTGCTCGTTGGATCAATGCTGTGTAGTATCATGGCCGCCCAATGCATTTCCAATGGAGGTCACATGGTTTGACACAACATTGTGTTGTATGAGGGGGAGGGGCGCAGATCCAACGAGCACAGAGAATTGCATTAACCGTGTGAGTGCACCCTAAGGCTGAGCTCACACCTTTCATGCAATTCTGGTGCTCGTTGGGTGCTCGTTGGGTAGTGTCATGGCCGCCCAATGCATTTCCAATGGAGGTCACATGGTTTGACCCAACATTGTGTTGTGTGAGGGGGAGGGGCGCAGTCGTCCGCCCCTCCCCCTCACACAACACAATGTTGGGTCAAACCATGTGACCTCCATTGGAAATGCATTGGGCCGCTGGGCGGCCATGACACAACACCCAACGAGCACAGAGAATTGCATGAAAGGTGTGAGCTCAGCCTAAGGCTGAGCTCACACCTTTCATGCAATTCTGTGCTCGTTGGATGCTCGTTGGATGCATGTTGTGTTGTGTCATGGCCGCCCAATGCATTGCCAATGGAGGTCACATGGTTTGACCCAACATTGTGTTGTGTGAGGGGGAGGGGCGGACGACTGCGCCCCTCCCCCTCACACAACACAATGTTGGGTCAAACCATGTGACCTCCATTGGAAATACATTGGGCCGCTGGGCGGCCATGACACAACACCCAACGAGCACAGAGAATTGCATGAACCGTGTGAGCTCAGCCTAAGTAAACGTCTGGTCGTGACAATTACTTGAGTAAATGTATAAAAGTATTGGCATCAAAATATACCAAAAGTAAAAGTAATCATTATGCAGAATGTCCCATGTTATTAAAATGTATACACATCTTTTGAAAGTTTCAAATGGTCAAAGTATAGGGTATACACTGTATAATGGCTGAAGTGGTTAATCCATAATAATAATAATCAAAATAAATATAGTAACTGAAGTTTTCTCTCTCTCTCTCGCTCTCTCTCTCTCTCTCTCTCTTTGTATCTGTCTCTCTATCTCTCTCTCTTTGTATCTCTCTCTCTCTCTCTCTCTCTCTCTCTCTCTCTCTGTGTCTGTGTGTCTCTCTCTCTCTCTCTCTCTCTCTCTCTCTCTCTCTCTCTCTCTCTCTCTCTCTCTCTGTGTCTGTGTGTCTCTCTCTCTCTCTCTCTCTCTGTGTGTCTGTGTGTGTGTCTCTCTCTCTCTCTCTCTCTCTCTCTCTCTCTCTCTCTCTCTCTCTCTCTCTCTCTCTCTCTCTCTCTCTCTCTCTCTCTCTGTGTCTGTGTCTCTCTCTCAGGGGCGTTTTAGGATCAACCTCTCAGGAACGGGCTTCCAGGTGGCTGAGGAGACCCAGTGGATCTCCCACGGAAACCATGCGGTGGCTGACGTCCTCACGTCACAGGTACTGAAACTATGCGGTGGCTGACGTCCTCACGTCACAGGTACTGCAACGGTACCCTAATATAGAAACTATGCGGTGGCTGACGTCCTCACGTCACAGGTACTGCAACGGTACCCTAATATAGAAACTATGCGGTGGCTGACGTCCTCACGTCACAGGTACTGCAACGGTACCCTGGGCCTAATATAAACTATGTTGTGGCTGACGTCCTCACGTCACAGGTACTGCAACGGTACCCTGGGCCTAATATAAACTATGTTGTGGCTGACGTCCTCACGTCACAGGTACTGCAACGGTACCCTGGGCCTAATATAAACTATGTTGTGGCTGACGTCCTCACGTCACAGGTACTGCAACGGTACCCTAATATAAACTATGCGGTGGCTGACGTCCTCACGTCACAGGTACTGCAACTGTACCCTAATATAAACTATTCGGTGGCTGACGTCCTCACGTCACAGGTACTGCAACTGTACCCTAATATAAACTATGCGGTGGCTGACGTCCTCACGTCACAGGTACTGCAACGGTACCCTAATATAGCAAACTACTGATTTCTAAGGCATGTGTAGAATCGGCCCTCAGGGTCTTAATGGGTTGACGTGTCTAGGGTCCCACCTGCAATGTCTTCGTGACCCACCAGTGGGCACCGGCCCTGGCCCACTGGCTGGGAGTCGCTGTTCTAGCGCGCACGCACGCACGCACGCACGCACGCACGCACGCACGCACGCACGCACGCACGCACGCACGCACGCACACACACACACACACACACACACACACACACACACACACACACACACACACACACACACACACACACACATACACACACAGCCCACTGTCCTCTTGGTTCCAGTGGGCTGTCTGGGCACGGACCCAAAGTCCCTCTGGCTCCTCAAGTACCTGCTGAGAGAGGAGTCCTTATTGGACAGCTGCTCTCTCAAGCGCTCCCTCCTGCTTTTGAAATGGAGATCAAACTGAGCGAGTGCTTTTTTGGCATGGCAAATAAAAGAGTGGGTGGAGGGAGGGAGGGTGGGGGGTTGGCAGAAAGTGTCCACAGTCTTGAAATCCATAGTCAGAGAGCCAGTGGTGGGCGCTTAAAAGAACTGCAGGTCAAGTCAGTGGAACAGGGAGAGCCCTCCATATGAGAGGAGACTAACTGCTTTGAGTGCTAGGTTGCTCTTCATGTTGTGGGATTGGATAGCGCTTTTGATAGAATTTTTTATTGTTATATTGTATCTTTTGTTTTGTCTCTTCAAGTTAATTTGAATGCCTGTGTGAATAGTGTAAGAGATTAGACATCTCCCTTGTTGGTATTCAGAGAGTTGCGTTCCCTATACCTGGCTGGCGGAAGCCTATTTGAATTTTATGCAATGCAAAGAGAACAGTTGTTGAGATAGCAAAGCACATTTCTGGCGCCGTCTAAACAACCATGTCACCAATGATTTGCTTACAAGATCAGGCCACTTGGAATTGTCGAAGCATTTCCCTTCCCTCGTCCCTTCCCTGCAGGGTCTAAAAACATTGCAATGAGATTATTTTCCTCCGGCCAAGTGATAAATATATATAAGCTCTATGGTCTGACAAGGAATGACAAGGAGAGATAAGATCAGAAATGGTTAGACATGTGCATAGGAGGGATGAGAGGTACGCTGGGAGAAGATGGAGATGCCAGGAAGAGGTTTATGGATGTGATTGATTGATTGATTGATTGAATACTTTATTGACAGTTTGCAGAAAAAGGCAAAGGAAAGTTCAGTTCAATACAAGGTCTGCTGAGAGGATTTACAACCCAGGAAAGTTGATTGATTGATTGATTGATTGAATTACTTCATTGACAGTTTGCAGAAAAAGGCAAAGGTCTGCTAAGAGGATTTACAACCCAAGAAAGCACTACATAAATTCATCTGAACATTTTATGACATGAAAACAACAGAAGAGAGAGAGAGAGGACAGGCAGTGGCTGCATGGAGTGACAGAGGAAAATCACCAGAACAATAAAATCATATGGAAACAGATGATCCGCTGTGGCGACCCCCGAGGGGAATTAGCTAGGAGTCATCATGGCCATGACATTTTTATTTTGATAAAAATGTCTAACACAATCCGGGGACGGTTAGCTCAACCGTCTGGGCACCTAGGCTGCCAAACCAGCCGGACGGCGTGCCGCGGGTTCGACTCCCCATCTCTCTCTCCCTTTCTTGTCTGACAACTGTCCCTATCAATAAAGGCATAAAAAGCCCCCAAAAACCAGCTGGCCATTTTTGCCATGGACATACAAAATGAGTGGACAATAATATTACCAGAAACAAAAGAGCTAGCCCTGAAAGACCATAACAGGTCTGTAACTCAGCTAGTGTACACATGGAACCAAAAGGACCCGTAAGGGTCCACTCAGATTTAAGGGGGTCCTTGCAAATTATACATTTGAGAACCACTAGTACCAGTTGGACTCATAATATGCCATAGTGTCGTAGTAAATAAGTGCCATACTGATACTGTACACATTCTGAAGAGAACCTGGAGACTTGGCTTTCAGTTATATAATTGGGTCTTGTCCGTTATACATTGATGACACTTGGAATTAGAAGAAGAAAAAAGATTGTCTCATCATCTATATCATTCTAATTTTCCTTTCTTTTTAGTTTTTAATTTGTCTGAGTCTGGAAGTGATCAAATATATAGGTTTTTTTTATTATTATTTTCACCCTTTCCTGCAATAGAATCAAATTGTTAATTACTATGCGATTCTTCTTGTGCCCACAGGATGGCAGCAGAGTAACAGGAATGTGTGGAGGCTATTGTGGCAAATGCACTCCGTCCTCTGGCTCCAGTTTGCCAGTGAAAGTAGCAGACCAGATTTAAGCCATCTCACAGGTACGTGACTATGTGTTCAGTTGTAGTGCGCGTCACCTTCTTAAAAGGTTTATAACAATATATGACAGTAATGCAAGAGGATTACGTTACTTTAATCGGCCAATTTGTGTTTTGACTTGGGCAATTATAAACCTGAATGTTTGTGGAATAACCGATCGACTTACTCCATTTTTTTTAATTATTTTTTAACTAAGTCACAACTTGACAATTAACGTGACTTACTGTAGGCAAAAAAGAAAATGGCCCAAGTAACATATTATATAACTCTTGAAATAACTATGGGGAACTTTTCAATTAGGATTCAGATGATTTTACCACAGGTGGCCAGTCATGAAGATCTGATTCAGGCAAAAATATAGTTTTCCTTAAAAAAGTACTAGGCCATTATTTTAAGAAGGTGCCGAGCGGTCTTATTCATTCCAACGTATCTCTTACTCTTGGTGGAAAAAGGTTTTATTTATGTATTTGTTTATTTATTTTACTTGAGTGAAAGTATCAATATTGCAATGTAGAAATAGTAAAAGTAAAAGTCTGGTAATCAAAATAATTGTGAGCTTGTAGATTGGCTATTTTCAAATAGCCAAAGTATAGGGCTGAAGGTTCATTTATGTTCTGTAATAATAATTCAAATCAAGTTGTCAAATAATTGTAGTGGAGTAAAAAGTACAATATTGATTCTGGTTCATATGTTAGTATTGACATTGTTGTCAATAATATAAGGCAGTGGTCTTCAACGTTTTTCAGCCCAAGGACCCCTTAGCTGAGCGAGAGCTGAAGCAGGGACCCCCATTACTATTGTATAAAATTGTGTTGCAGATTAAACTTTCATAGATTTAATTGATCAGTCATCTTGAGTCAGTCAGCTTGAGAGTCATCAGTATTGGATTGAATGTTCATGTGTGTTTTCATACACTTAACCTTTTAAACCATAAATTACTCAACTTGAATCTTAATCTGTGTCCATCTCTTTGGCAGTTCTCTTCAGGTGCTCGTCATGTCAGGATGTCCCGCCCCCTTCCCCTTGCCTCCTTATCATTGGTGCTACAGCAGATGGGGCTCCGCCTACTACACCTGACTCTCCCTCCAACGTGTATAAAATGTAAATTCATCTTTTTTTTGTAAGTACTGTACATATTATGGTAACAAAAAATAATAATAATTAATTATTTATTATACTCCACATTTATTTTTTTATTGTAAGATAATTTAAGGTTTCTGTTTTCAAAAGCAAATACCACACAGTGTCTTTTTGTTGTAATGTATGCATTACCTGCCAAAATGTGCCTTCATTTTTGGACAATTGTCACAAGTTGGTAGGTACTGTAGTCGTGAATCCATAATGCACTTGAGATAATCACATTATGTTTTTTTTTGTTTTTTTGAGTGGTGCAACCACTCCAAGGAACAGCAATGTCTGTCCGTCCCTTAGAGTATGTCCTCACCTATGTGACTATGAGGAGCAGTAGGGGCAAAAGTGGCGCTGTGGTGCCAGAAACAGAGAGAGCGAGATAGTGTTGCACTGCCTACTAATTACACAGAGAGAGAGAGAGAGAGAGAGAGAGAGAGAGAGAGAGAGAGAGAGGCAGGGGGAGAGGGGAGTTGCACCACTCAGTTCACACAGGTGTGATTTCTTTTTTTACAACTGCCCAGTTGGCTGTGCTTAGTCCAATAATGCAGTGGTTCTCAACCTTTGGGTCGGGACCCCACATGGTTTTGGGGGGAGATGACAGTAAAGTGACCTTTAGTACCTAATACCTAAGAAATTAAATGAAAAAATACCCATCAAAAGTAATAAACTGGTCAAACATTGGCCAAATTGTCAAATAATCTAAGAAAGAAGCAAACATTTAGAAAATAGCCGATCTACAAACTCTCCTGAGCTTGTAGATAGTCTATTTTCACAATATTTATCTGTGGAACTAAGTACCGGTAAATGTAACGCCTCCACTCCTACAATTCCAACTGCTTGCACGGTGGGAGGTCCCCGGATAAAATTTTGGGGGGTAGTGGGTTGGCTTGAAAAGGTTAAGAACCACTGAAATAATGCATTGGTGGGATGATGGGCTGGGCAGCCATAATCAGGTTTTATTTTTTAAATGCAGGGAGGTGTTTATTTTACTCAAAAGTACATAGTGCCCTTTTTCAGGAATGAACTCATATCGTAGTCACAGTTGCACACGATCATAACTGACAAATTCTTCTTCCAGTTCTGCAACCTTCAACCCTTGAGCAGCCTCATTGTGCCTTGCTCAAATGCACTTATTTCACTTACAATGAGCACTTGTCCAGCAGCCACTCCCAGGAATTTCCAGTCATAGTTAGTGTGTCCATTTCTTTCAATGTTGTGAACTGTACTTCCATTGGCTTGGTATCATAATATTACACTCTTATTGAACCATTCAAACCCTTTAAACTACTTATATGACCGCAGTCCCACTCTTTTCCCCCTTCTAGTCTACACCAATGTCTTCGCCAAAAATAGCCAATCTACAGTCTCACATTGCGACCAGTGTTCATTTTGACAGCAAATCTTCTTCTACAATCTCTTGAATAAAATTCCATTTTAGTCAACTAAATCTACAGTTGTTTTAGTTGACTAAAATGTATTTTGACGCTGTAAGGGCCGATTAAAACTGCATGCCGATTTGGAGCACTATACTGTACACCCGTGCACAACTAAGCATAAAATGACTTTTCTTAGTTCTACTGGATCTACTGCATCTCTTCTCCACTAGTCCCTCCCTAACATTTTAGTCCAGTTTTTATTTGTTGACAAAATTGTCGGTATATTCATCATAGTTTTTGTCATCATTGCCTATAGTTTTGATTTAGTTTTGTGTGTGCTCTGTAACAGGGCCAGGTTCACTCCCATTCCCCCAGCCACTGTGCAATGTAACAGGGCCAGCTGCAGGCCCATTCACCAGCCACTGTGCAGTGTAACAGGGCCATGCGCTGACCCATTCCCCCAGCCACTGTGCAGTGTAACAGGGCCATGCGCTGACCCATTCCCAGCCACTGTGCTCTGTAACAGGGCCATGTGCTGACCCATTCACCAGCCACTGTGCAGTGTAACAGGGCCATGTGCAGACCCATTCCCAGCCACTGTGCAGTGTAACAGGGCCATGTGCAGACCCATTCCCAGCCACTGTGCAGTGTAACAGGGCCATGCGCTGATCCATTCCCAGCCACTGTGCTCTGTTACAGGGCCATGTGCAGGCCCATTCAACAGCCAGATGGTCCAGAATCTGATCACAGGCCAGGGTAGTGAAGTGTAGTCCATTCTTCTGCAGCACAATGTTATCTGGGGAGCGGCGGCCAGGTAGACAGCTGAATGGAGAGGATGGGGAAAGACCATGACACAGGCAGCTGTTGACACAAGTGGCCAGATGTTTCCTTTATTACGTCAAATCAGAAAGAGAGAGGGGGGGGAATAAATCCCATAGTGGTGCTGTGATTAAGTGAGAGTTGAACACTCTCTGAATGCTGATATCGTTATTGTCGGGCAGAAACCTCGCATCTCAAGCTCAAGAACGTGATGAATAAATAAATAAACTCTAGGCTATTAGTAGTCAGGCCTAAATAAATTGTCAGACTATACAGACACACACACACACACACACACACACACACACACACACACACACACACACACACACACACACACACACACACACACACACACACACAGAGAGAGAGATATCAGATGTCGCTATTTCACATCCTGCAGGCCAGTACAGTCTGCAGAACAAATTACTCTAAATACAAGTGAACAAGGTTTTGGACGGACTTTGCACTTGATTTTATTATATTAGTAAACATTTTCAACACTTTATGATTTCAATCGCTATTTTAAAGTTTTCTTTTTAAATCACCAGACACCATGATATAGTCGTTTCCGGTTTAATTTTGAGACCAGAAGTTCAATGGCCACAGGCGGATTTCAATTCGCCGAAAAAGTTGCCTGTCTGTAGAAACCAATAGGGCTCGATTTGTTCATATATTTCACAGCCTATGACTTCACCTCAGTGCAGTGGATATACAGGAGAAATACATGACGCTAATACCTGTATGACGTTGCTTTCTGTACCTCACAGCATTTTGTTTTTCATTTTCTGTACCTCACATTTTTATTTTTGTCTTGGTGAACTTGTCAAAACAGTGTACAGATATGTTTATGTTGATAGTGTTATTATGACCTTTGTGACAATATCAGGGTACTGTTTTTTGGTTTGTGTGCGTACTACACATTTTTTTCTTATCCAGTGATGTACCTTTTGTGAGATAAGAATTTTTATAATAATGAACGATTATAATTCAGAAATTGAAACAAGAGTGTAATCGCTATGCTTTCAAAGCCATGATTATGTGTAAAATAGGATGCCTATGTTTAACTATGTATTTTTTACTTAATGTTGATGGAGCTCTGTGTTTACCACTGTAAGCCTGTAAGTGGTGCTATTTTCGTCCAGTGCCTTATGAGATGATGTCCAGTGCATCTGTCTTTATTCGACAGCCAAAGGGAATGCAACAGTGACGATGACGATGCCAGTATATATAGAAATAGGAACTTGAACAGGATTTGTGATTTGTTTATGAAATAAAATGAAGTCGCCCTGACAATCACAGCTGAACAATAATCTAATCGATGTGAACGTCAGAATTTAGTTCAAAGAATTTCTCAGGTGTCATAAATGAAGGGATCATTAGTATATTTAATATTAATATTTATTTAGCTTTTAGTGTAATATCTATCGCACATTTAAATCATGGAGTATTATCAGTATTAAGGTTAATGACATGAATTCATCACAATATAATGCTTTGTTTTATAATGCAAGTATTTATTTTTGCTGTATTTTTTAATGTACATACCTGTATGCTCTGTGTGGCAGTTCTAACATTCGTTGCTGTCGTGCAGAAACCTTATCTCCATATTTCAACTTTTAATATTTAATTCAATTTCCTACTTTGTCATACCAAAACTGGCAAAAACATTGACGATCTACAAGACCACATCACGGTGCATTGTGAGCTTGTAGATCTGCTATTTTTGAAACTATTGTTTTTCTACATTTCCTGAAAAGTAACCATAATTTTGGCAGTGGTGGAAAAAGTACTATTTTAGTAAGTAAAAGTATCAATACTGCAGTAAAAGGTCAGAATTCAAAATGTACTTGAGTAAAAGTACAAAACTATTGATATCAAAATGTACTTAAAGTACCAAAAGTAGAATGTAGGCTACTCGTCGCAGAATGTCCAGTTTTTTATGTGTAAAAACAAAAAATCTGTTGAAAATAACAAGCTCACAATGCGTCGCATCAAGACGCATTGTAATTGTAATTGTGAAATTGTAGATCAGCTATTTTCAAATGGCCAAGCAGTAGTGGGTATAGGGTAATGTTTTGTAATAATAATCAGAACCTACATTGTAACTAGTAACTAAAGTTTTCATATAATTGCAGTGGAGTAAAAAGTACATTAGAGAGAAGAAGTAAAAGCACTGAAAATTGTACTTAAAGTACAGTAGCCTATACTTGAGTAGCCTACATAGTTACTTTAGTTATACTTTCCACCACTATACAAGGTTTCCCGCCTACGACAGCAACACCTTTTTCCCATTGGTTTATTCATACACTGTCATTCCCGCATTAATTTGCCAAAATGCCATTTGATGCTCTAATTACAACAACATGTAGGCTATGTTTAATGTATGAGTTGAGATAAGGGAATAAAATAAACGCTTGCCATCCAAGCCATCCATGCCTGTGGGCTCTTTTCCAATACTAATAAATCACATGGCATGCTTCAGCTGGCCCTTGACATAACTAACGACTCAAGCCTTATACTAAACGGACAATATCCTCCTATGATGATTTGTGTGTCGGTCATAAACTGTTTTATCGCTTCCATTTAATTATTATTACACCGTTTTCATCCGCCCATAAAAGGCAAGGTGCTGCTACCTACCTGCTGCAGATGTGTTGGATGAATGCGATACAGTATGCGCGCAAATGCGCGTTTTCACAATTCGCGACACGCATTGTGAAAACATGCTAATGCGCGTTTTCACTTGGATGAAGATGGTCATAATAATATCGCCTCTGTCGGGTGGAAACCTCATATGTCTTATTGTTACAACTTATTTTTTTAAATTCAAAAGTAGCAGATCTGCACGCGCTTTCGCGATCTGCTACTTTTGATCCCGTATGTGTTACGATGTAGTATGATCAAGTAGGGCAGGGGTTCTCAACGTTTTTTGGTTGGGGACCCCCGGAAATGCTTTGGCCATGTCTCGCCGGTAAAATCAAGGGGGCAGGCAGGCTTTCCAACGTTGAAGCGCTCCTCCCTAGTGGTAGGAGGAGGGACTACAGGCGAACCCGTGGATTCATGACCGGGAAACCCCGTGCAGCTGGGCTTTAACATTGAGCGCTCGGTTGCACTTCCGCATTTGACCACCAAAATTTGGTGGTCAAATGCGGAAGTAGACGTTCTCAGACGGTACTTCCGGCAGTCTTCCGGGTGCTTCAAAACGCCACTGAGCAACTTCTACTGACATGAATAGCTGGGGGGGCGGAGCTTCGCGCCAGTTCAGTCTCTATTATATATATACTCTATGGGTAAAATAGATAAGAGGTTTCTGACCGGCAGCGAAGCTATGACATGATGTATGGCAGATGTGCTGCTGTTTGTGCTCTGTGTGCAATGTTGCCAGATTGTGATGGTGAGAGAAAAAGTGACACATATTGCATATTGGAGGAAGGCCCCTCTCATCCTGATTGGATGAAGGCTTTGCCACCCGCCACCAAAACTGAAACTAGGGTTTTTTGACCCCAGAGGCTCACTGGGGACAGGGAGGAACTCCTTATATGGTCAGCACACTCTATAGTAGGGAGGATTATCCAGAAAAAAAGAAAAAATAAGTGATATTTAGATTAAGTCAAATAAAAAAAATAATAATAATAATGTGGTACGGTGGGTCCCTGGCACAAAATATTGTAGTGACCACTTATCCGTTTGTTAAAAAACACCTTTCTCCCTTTGTGTGAGCCACTTCATGGGCAGACTGAACATATACGCTTGCTTTGTTTGAATAAAATAATAGAATGTCCATTCCAGGTTGGTTCAGGTGTCAAATTAAAGTTGTTTATTTCTTCCTTTACAGGGATGCCAAAAAACGTAAACTTGTAGGATAAAACAAATAAAGTAATCCTTCACACGCAAACAAGCTGCAAGGTCAAAAGACTGTCTGCTTGCCAGTCTGCCACGCCCCTATTGTGACATACTTCATTAGTTCACTCACCACCACCACCAGAGGGCCAATAAATAAATAATACATTGTTGAATATGAGGAATTGGCTCCTACACAGATGATTGGGTTCCGTGAAAAATACATATTAATTTGGGGGTCCTTAACATGTAAATGTTTGAGAACCATTGGTTTAAACAACATTATAGGAAACAAACCCAAAAAAAGCAGCTACACTTTAGAAACAACCCGCAACTACCAAGCGACTTTACAGAAAAACAAGCCCAAAGTTCCTTATAATAAGTAGACATGGCAACACTGGCTCTGTGCTGTTTATGGCGTGCACGTGCTGTCCCGTATGTTTACTAATGGCAGATCACCTGCTTGTCTGCCAGGTGGTGGAGGCTATATAACATAACCTGATTCATTATTTGTCACACGGCCGTGTCACATTGCGTCGCGACATGTTGTGAGCGTGTGCATCTCACAGCACGGCCTCTGTAGATCAGCTATTTTTGGCACATGAAATCACCGTGGCGCTCCCTGAGCCACCATGACACGTACAGTAGCCTACAAGTCAGTGAATGAACCCTTTATTCACAGCAGTGTGGAAAAAGTATACTCAAACCTTTTACTTCTGGACGATTCTAAAAAAAAAGGGCTTCTAAATCCTAAAGGTTTTCTAAAAAGCCTATATATTTCTCCCCCAGAAGCAAAGGTTTGAGTTAAAAACGTTCGCTCTGAAAGAATATATACGTATTCAAAGATTTGCGCCACCTTTTCACGATTTTTCAAAAATGGCAGATCTACAAGCTTGTGGCGTGGCACTCGGTGCCGCGCTATGAGCTTGTAGATCTGCTATTTTTCAATAAATAAAGTATAACATAATGCTTAAAAGTTACACCAAAAGGGATTCCCGTACAGAATGGGTTAAGCAAACATATCAATACTGCAATGTAGAAACGCACACTGTTACAAGTCCTGTAATACTCAAAATTAAAAGTGAAAAAGTATTGGCATGGAAATATACTTAAAGTAAATGTAGCTACTCATTACGCAGAATGTCCCGTTTCACAAGTTATCATTATATCTAAAAGGAATTTTAAAAATATTTTGAAAATACCAGATCTACAAGCACCGTAGCACACAACACAAAGTAGATCTGGTATTTTCAAATGGCCAAAGTTTAAATAGGGCTGAAGTGGTTAATGTATGTTTTTTAATAATTAATGTACACAGTCACTATAGTAACTAAAGTTTTCAAATAATTGTCGTGGAGTAGGTATTGAAAATTTGAAATACTCAAGTAAGAGTTGCCCACAGAAAAAAAGCAAACTTGAATCAGATATTGTATCTGTATATAATCATGAGTTGCCTGTACTTTGTTTAATCTTCTCCGGAGGCTATAGAGGGTATAGCCTACACTGTAGGCCCTACAGTATGCACATGCATAAAGTGACTGGCAAATCGAGTGGCAAAGTGAGTTTAACGTCATTTAATGCAATCAGATAGGACTTTCCTGTTTGGATGTATGGACTGTTAAATAGTTTAGAGCCGTGTTAGTCTATGATATGTGTCTGCCAGTTCCCAATTTAGTCGTTCTTAAGGGAAAGGGAAAGAGGTAGTCAACAGTCAACACCAATGTTATGACTGCGGGGTGCCATGAATATGCATTCACGCATCGTGAGCACTGAGCAGGGTACACAGGACTGTCTGGGGTTTGCCACCGAGTTCTACAAGTTCTTGTGATCTATATTTCATGTTGTTTTGGCAATCTCTCAGCAGGTGAGTTGTAGCATGGAGAACATGCATGTCATTTCGGGACTGACTCAAGTGTGCCTGTCAACAAGCTTCTTTTCAACCTTGAGGTGCAGTGCTGAGGAGAGACGGGGAAGGCGAGGAAGCAAGGGTGTGGTTTCAACAGCTCCAGGAGGTTTGTCGAGAGACTCAAGAGTGTGATGCAAACATCCCACTGGCCCACTGGCATCTCTCGCTCTCTCACTCTCTCTCTCTCTCTCTCTCGCTCTCTCTCAGATCATTGCAGATCTCAGACTTCACGTGAACTGTGATTACAATCAGATTCATCTATGCCATATCATGTCTATGACGTACGGTAATGAGTGACTCCAAACTTGGGCAACGTGAATTCACAGTTGTATTCCAATATCAAATTCCAATATATAATCATCAATGTTTGATGTTTCAAAAAGTATAACACAGGAATAAACTGTTACTTTTACGTCTTTGGCCTACGCATACGATGTTGCATGGGCACTGATAGGTCTAGCAGTTTGCAACATTAGCTCCGGGAACACACACACACACACACGTGCACGCACTGTCGCACACACGACCATTTTTGGCGAGTGTCATTACATTGGTCATGGTCAATGGTTATGATGAATTCCTCCAAGCTGTGCTGGATGCTGGTAGGTCTCTAGTGTCACAAGGTCAACCCATACCTAGTGCTGACAGCACGTCTCATCTGCCTGGAAGGGAACCACTGGTTAACATCTGTGCTCCCGAAGCCCAGATGTTAGGGGAAAGTGTATCAGAGTGTATCACCCCAGATAGACATCACAATGTCATCCATTCTGATGCCCTCATCCACCTCGCATGCTAATTGCGAACGAAGTGAGCACTAACTATAGAAGCTGGCCAAAACTGTCTGTCTGTCTGTGTGTCAGTCTGTCTGTGTGTCACGCTGTAACACCACCCGCCCGCCACCAGAGGGCAACTGCAATTGGAACGATACAGAGGTGTGTGTGTGTGTGTGTGTGTGTGTGTGTGCGTGTGTGTGCGTGTGTGTGTGTGTGTGTGTGTGTGTGTGTGTGTGTGTGTGTGTGTGTGTGCGTGTGTATGTGTGTGTGTGTGCGTGTCAGACTGCCACAACAGCTTTGTTCGCTTCCCGCGTTTACTTGTCTTACTTGTCCCACTAAACTCTATCTTAGATGGGATGACACCAGTTGTGGAAAAAGTATTTAAGTAAAGGTGTCAAGTGTCAACAATGTTGATATACTATGGTAGAAGTCTCTCACAACTAATCTGACCAATCTAATTTATAATGGAGATAGTGATGTAGACTTTGGGGGGGTCAGGGGGGGTCAGGGATAATGTCAACTGTTATACTGTAAATCAACAACTACACAGAAAGATGTTCCAGGCTTGAAAGCTGTAACAACATATCTATTCCAGGTCTAAATGTTATATATTTTTTATCCAATACATTGGCTATATGAAGATAGCCGATCTTCAGTCTTGTAGATCTGCTATTAAAAAAAAGAAGAAGAAAAAAATCTATAAATTGAAACATTTGGAATATTTTTGGAACATTTTAACAACTAAATCTTGTATTGGCACACAATCATTTCCGATGGGGGTCCACGGCCAAATGCATTAATTTGACATGAACAAGTTTGACAACCACTATTAGTTTTGTCTGTTTTATTGTGATTAATATATATTAATTATGCATTGTAGATATAGATATAATAATGAATTGCATTTTATAGCGCTTTTCCAAGTGCTCAAAGCGCTTTACAATGGTTCATTCATTCATACATTGGGAGGTGAAGTGGCGAACAGTCGACGCCAGCGTCCTCACTTCCCACATTCACACACCAATGGTGGCAAGCTTACACCGACTGACTCATTGGAGGCAATGTAGGGTTCAGTGTCTTGCCCAAGGACACTTCGACATGTGGACAGGAGGAGCCGGGATTCGAACCGCCGACCCAGGGATCATTGGACGACCTGCTCTACCTCCTGAGCCACAGCCGCCCCACCATGGTACAACACATTTACCATGATGATGATGATGATGATGCATTTGGAATCAACTGGTTTGCATTTTATTGTGCATTTTGTTCTTCACCATAGTCCATATGCATTCTGGTATCAGGTCAGTGCAACGTTATAAAGAATTCATAAAGCTGTTTCACAGCCAGGAACGATGCAGGCTGAGACAGTGCTTGCACTGCAAAACTCCTGAGTATCACTTCTTCCACCGGGCTGAAACGGTTCTGTTCTTTTTTACCTGCCTAATGTTTTGTGTTCGCGGCCGGCTCTGTGAAAGCACCAAGGTTCCAAGAATCCAACAGAAACAGTTCTAAAACCAAAGTTATTTTCCAGGATTCTAACCTGGGTGTCCCGTACGGTAAACCAACCAACCATCTTTTTGGCTTTTCTGTGCCATATAATTCTGGGCACTTGTCACTTTTATGCCCTTCTGTAATGCTCAGCACAGAGAGAGAAGCCTTTGTCTGACTGATTTGTTTATTTTAGCCAACATAATAATGAGTTTTGTGCAAGGCTTACAGTAGCTAGTGTGTGTACCCAATGTTCTGTCCTTTGTTTGTTCCTGAGCACACTGAGGCTATAATTCCTAGCAACCTGGATTGGTTTGGCAACACTTTGCATCTTGACTTGTGAGACTTCAAGTTATGTATCGTTGAGCACTAAAGTGGGTCTTATCATATTCTGGCATTAGATTGTATGCATTACCTTATATGATAGTTCTTTATCATTTGTATATTTTTAATACTTGACATACTGTGTTAAGTCAAGTGTTACTTTTAAGTGCATTATTTATTGTGGAAGGATTTCCACCACCTGTGTCCTTTTAACCCCCTCAACTGTGCAATCAGGGCTAATTGATAGTATCAAGTGAAAATGGACAGGAAAGAGTGAGAAGGGGAGAGACATGCAGCAACGGGACTTGAACACGCGACACGCTGTCAGGCCAGAGCCTATATGTGGCATGTGCCCGGACCACTTGGCCAGCGGGCGCCCAATAAACCGCCTAAGGGGGAGTTCCCCTATTGACCAGGCGGAGATATTAGGAATTCAGGTCATCAAGCTGGTACATAAACATGGACCATAGCCTCTGGCTATTGACTTTGTTCACTTGAATGTTCAAAACCACTTGTACAGTATAGCTGCAAAAGAATCCTATTGATAAGAGGTATAAATTAAATATTGATATTCCTCCTCTTGCTGGATTTGGTGCGTTTGAATAATGCAGCATGAGAAAGGATGCTATACACCTATAGTACAGCAGCATACTGCAGCAGACCATGTTCATCACAGCACCTTTAATGTAGAACTGGTCCAATGTCAAAGTACTTTGCTTAAGAGTGCATGTTGTGTTTGTGTGTGGGTGCGGGTGCAGGTGTGTTTCTTTGTGTGTCTGTGATGAATACTGTAAACATACATCCACGCACGCACGTACACATGCACGCTAGCTACACTACACTACACTTATCTCAAGCACACTCCTATAGCTAGCCTATACCCTCCTGTTTAGCCTGGCTAATAAGCCAGACTCAAATCACACTGTCGTGTGGTATTTGAGTCTGGAGATGCTGTGTATGGATCTTGTTTCCCGGGGGGCGGGTTCAAACATTTTCTCTTTGACGCAATTGGTTAGAGCTACTGTCAGTCAAAGGTCTCAAGCATTGAACGTCACTGTACCAAAGCCCGCCCATATTGCATACCGTGTCCCGATTGGCCACACCAGTTCTCTGGTGTAGGAAATGGGCGTACAATTGAGTCTCTCCAGACCGTAATCCGCCGGCAGGCAATTTTTTTTTTTGCCAACGGCTGATTCGGTCTGGCTTATTAGCCAGGCTACCTCCTGTTGGCATTGTATCCCAGAGGAGTTAATTTGTCTATCTTCTCTGCCGGGTGGAAACCTCATGTCCAAGACTACTTTTAAAAGCATTAAAAGCATCAAAGGTAGCAGATCTACAAGCTCACAGGTCTGCTATTTTTTATGCTTATGGTGTGATGCTGTAGTGTGATCAAGTAGGGCGTTAATTTACGAAAGAAACACAAAAAGTTAAAATATGTAGATAAGGGGTTTCTGCCTGACAACAGCGCTATCTCCGTTTGTGCAGTTTCCCTGGTTGTTTTGACTGTGGCACTAGATCAGCGGATCTCAAAGTGGGGTCTGGGGACTCTCCAGGGCTCCTCAAGGGGGTTACACGGGGTCCCCAGCTAAATCAGTTAAAAATCTGGGTAATCACAATATATCAGATCTACAAGCTCACAGCGTTCTGCCGTGCAACCCCTTAGTGAGCTTATATATGTACTATTTTTGGGCGGGTAGGTAAAAAAGACTTATCCGCAGCCAAGTAGATATGGGTGCTTGACATGAAAATGTTTGGGAAGCACTGCACTATAGATAGATGCTCCCAGTGCGTCAGTGACAGACCTCAATTTCCCCACATGGTTTGAGATTGCATGAGGAAATCCTTGAGCGAGGTTAACAGAATGGAATATTAACTTGTTGAGGCCTTTTTGAGGTAAAATGGTCTTTTTAGCCAACAGCAAATAACTACAGACAGAAGGTCAAGATCAAGGTCTCAAACTCTGCATGGATAGATACGGTTAGAAGGAAAAATAGTAACACCTTGGCACCTTATACATTTTTAACCGTGGTGTATGGAAAATACCTATTATGTTTCATCGTCAGTGTTGGGTTTCAGGATTCAAATAAAAAAAAAGCAAAAGTAACAGATCTACAAGCACAAAACATTGTGGTCACAAAAGCTTGTAGGCCTACATACACGTGCTAATGTTTATGCTTTTGTGTGATGCTCTAGTATGATCAAGTAGGGGGTTAATTTACGAAATATCACAAAAAGTTAGAATATGTGAAGAGGTTTATGCCCAACAGCAACGTTAAGCTTTATAGCCTCTCCCACAGATTTGGTGTGAGCGTGACGGTTATACAGACAGAACCACAGCACGACAAGCACTTCTTCACCGTTTTACACATGCCCAAACTTTAACAGGACACTCAATGTACAATGCTGTGTGGAAATGAATGATGAATAGAGCCTTGAGCAAAGCGTGTGTCCTGAAGTAGCAGCAAGCTAAACACGACTCAATGAAACATGGCAGACAGTCCTTTTGAGTGAAAGTGACGTTACTTGGATGGAGAGCACTATAAGCCACGCATGGAGACTGTCCCTGTAATGGCTCAAAGAGCCTTTTCTCCAGGGACAAATAAATAGTGGCCACTTGCTAGAGAAAGTCAACAGACAGTGTAATAACATAATGCCTAGAGAGAGAGAGAGAGAGAGAGAGAGAGAGAGAGAGTAGGGGGAGGGAGAGAGAGAGAGAGAGTAGGGGGAGGGAGAGAGTGAGAGATCAGGCATTTTCAGAGATGAATAGTGGTTCCCTGTGGATCCATCAGTGGTTCCCTGTGGTCCACCAGTGATGGACCACCGGTGGACCGATATTGTAAGTGGGCCCTCACATAATACAATTTTAGTGATAATATAACATTGATGTAAAAAATAATCATCATTGCAGGTATTTAGTTCTTGCACTTCCAAGGAAGTGCAAGAAGTTAGTTAGTTAGTTACTGCGAGAGTGAGGTCTAGCCAACACCAACTCGGGATTCCTGGATCGCTTATTCGCTTCCCTCCACAATTTCCTTTCTAACATCAGGTTCTTGAGCTCTGCAGTGTTGTTAGCCCAGCTGTTGCGCCACATCACGTCAAAGTGGTTGTGTCAAATGCGTTCTGTGCTCAAAGACAGCAATCACTTTAGGGGAGGGGAATGACACAGATCTACAGATCTGCAGCAACTACCCAGATCAGATGACATCATTTTGCTGGGAAACATAACCCCTATCCACTTTCAATAGAATAGAACATTTAGAAAAGGATTTAGGGGGTGAAATTCATGGATTGATTGATTGAATACCTTATTGGCAGAAATACGGTCAAACACACATCCAAAGGGATCACCGGAAAAAGTACTTGCGGTCTTGCATGTTTCCATTCATGGGGGGTGGCGGGGGGCAGCGGTGGCTCAGGGGTAGAGTGACCGGATGGCAACCACAAGGTTGCCAGCTTGAACCCGGGCTCCCCCAGAGTTAGTGTCGAAGTGTCTTTGAGCAAGACATTGAACCCCAAATTGCTCCTGATGTGCAGGTTGGTGCATTGCATGGTTTCCGCCGCCATCTGTGTATGAATGTGTGTGTGAATGGGTGAATGTAATGACCAAATCTATGTAAAGGCGCTATATTCAGGTCCTGTGTACTCAATTCATAATCATGGTATGAAAAAATAACAACAAAATTCAAATCATCATAAAAAGTAGAAACATTTATTTAAAAAAGACATAGGTTGGGGAAAAATGAAGGGAGTTGTGAAACTTTTGTGCGTTAGGCTATATACCGGTATAAGTAGACTAAATGTTTACGATATGTTTTCACAAACTGATATGTGTAGCCTATAAATAAATACATAAATAAATAAATAGCAGGCTATATCTAATATGTATTTATTTGAAGTGTGACTTTGTGCTAGGATTGGGTTGAACTATACTGTATTATATTCTATTAGCTATTACTCTATAAATCTATATTCTTATGTCACTGTGTGTGATTTGATTCCATTGGCTGTGTGTGTGACAGAATAGGTGGAGTTGTGCCGTGCGGTAGAGCACGCATGCAGCTTTCATTCATCCTAATGCAGCGGGTAATGGGATAGGGCTGCAGGGGCAGGTCTGTTTTGTTTGGTTTGTTTGGGAAGTGGAGACGTTGGTTGTCGGGATAATTTACCAATGTCCGCCGGAGGAGCTCTCCATTAAGTGACCCCTTTCTTCTTTGCGCAGTTGGTCTCGGTTTAATAGTAAGTTTACTGTCCCGGTGGGAACGCAGTCTGTCATGTTCAGCCGCAGCAGCTCCAAGAAGAGAGATTCCAGCAGATCGGTATGTTGTACAACTTAAAAGAAGACACGTTTTTTATTATGTTGGGCATGTTTTCATAGCGCACGGTTCGAAAACGTTTTCATTTCAAGGGACCCCATAACGTCTCTCTGAGAGTGTACAGGGTCCATTTGGTTACATTTGTATGTACACTCTCTCAGAGTTACAGACCCATTAAGGGTCCATTTGGTTACATCTGTGTAAGATACATTCTCAGAGTTACAGACCTGCTAAAGTGCTTCCATTAAGCACCGCCTCAAAGAATCCAGAGGGTCCCGACTCCCTGGACTTTGACAACCACTGTGACATCATAGCCATGGTGCAAAATATTCGGTTTTTTCCACCCTTTTTCCGTACTAATACGCCTACTACTGTTACGTATAGCCGGCTATCAGTCTTTATGAGTGTCAAGGCTAATAGGCTATTCTATTAGTGTTATTTATTGATATACATTTTGTTACTGTATTATGTGGACGATATTCCCTGGCCCTGACAGTTTGGGCAGAAAGTGAACATGTGTAAAGTGCAGATAAGGGCACATTGCACAAGCCTCATTAGAGCTCACTTGGCTGCAGGTGATGAAAGACAAAAGACATTGAACAACTATTCTATCTCTGTTTTTTCACCAAGTGGCCTTTTGCTGAACTTCCAGCTGGTTTTGTTTTTATTGTCTCCACCAGGCCGAAGGCATGGGGAGAGAGTATGTTTTGCACTCCGTGTGTCCGTCCTTCCGTCCGTCCGTTACCAGCTAATCTCCGGCACCGTTAACCCGGTCGATGCCAAACTTTGCACACACACTCCCTGTGTGTGTGCAACAATGAACCTCTGCCCCACATTTTCCAGAACGGCCTGTTAGCGCCACCATGAGGCAGCTTTTCAAATTTTTTACCTAAAACTGCACCGATCTGCGTGAAACGTTGCATGCACACTCCCTAGAGGCCAAGGACAAATCTTTGACCTGCATTTTCCGCATCTGCCTTTTATAGCGCCACCAGGAGGCCGACTTTTGTAAAACACATTTTTTGATATTACTCCTCCAGATTCTGTCCAAAAAACTCACAAATCGTTACACAGTATCTCTATGGTCATGTGCTCAAGTCGGATCTGTCCGATATTTCATATTCCATCTTAATTGGCTATAATTGGCTTTCACAGTTTGCAAGATTGCCCCGTTTTGAACAAAAGCCTCAAATCATGAACGCACCATGCAATTTACGTGAAATCTTTCACACATTTTCTTACTAGGCTGAGGAACCCTTTTCACATTGGCCTGTTATAGCGCCACCAACAGGTTGATTTTTGCAAAACACATTTTTGGAACAAAATGCCTCAAATCATCCAATTGCCATTAAAGGCGTATGAAGAAATGGCAACCTTTTCACATTGGCCTATTATAGTGCCACCAGGCACTCTGCATTTCCTCAACTAAATGAAGAAAATTGTTGCAAAAAACTAACAAACAAAAAAACATGTTTATATTACTCCTAAACATTTTGCCAAACATCTCACACAGTCCTATCCTCCTGGTGGAGACCTGTGCCCAGAAGGGCACTTTTTCTAGTTTAGGGATGTGTGCGATGCGTGTGTCAGTAGCCTACTAGTGCTCTTAACCATATAATTCGCCTAGCTTTATTGATCTCAGAGGCCGAGCATATAAATATAGTATTTATATATTTATTTTTGCTGTATCAGAAATGTGCCTTGGGGAAGAGTGATTATTGATGAATGTAAAAAAAAAAAAAAAAACTCTTAATTCCACACCAAAGCATAGTGTAGAATAGATAAACGTAATTTATCTTGTTTAATAAAACAGCACTTTACTACTATTTACTATTGTGTGGTGGTATCCTTAAAACTAAAGACCCTGCACCAAATTATGTTATCAGTCTCTCATAGGGACATCTATCCTATCATGGCCAAGGACAGTGACTAGGAAGTGATCCCCTCCCCATATTTCTGACAGAAGGCGTTGAGGACTAATTTCACCCTTCTGCATGCTGCACACCAATGGTTCTCAAAGTGGGGTCTGGTGACCCTCAGGGGTCCCCAGCAAAATGTGTAACAGATACACACTCACAGCGAGGTTGCACATCTGCTATTTTTGAATTTTTTGAAAAATCTTCAAAGTGTGAGAACTACTGAGACACATCTTCTGTTCTGCGGGCCCCTGGCACAAAACCTTTTCAGGTAGTGGGTGGGTCGGGTCCGCAGCCGCCAAATACATGTCAATTTGGGGGTCCTGGACATGAAATGGTTTGAGAACCAGTGGAAAACCGTATAGCTTCAGTAAGTAAGTTGTATAACCTCTGATTCTTGTTGATGTTTGTGCCCAGCTGAGAGCACTGGACGAGCCTGACAGAGGACAGCCCTGCAACGTGTGTGGAGACCAGTGTCCTGGCTTCAACCTGCATAAATGGAGGTATGTCACACTGCTGTCACTTCTTCACAACTCCACAAACCACGCCTGTTCAATTGAGACATTGAAAAGCCATCACTTTTGTCCACCAGCAACAACTGTCTCCATTACAACCTAGGCCTGATTTTCCTCAGAGTTTCTGTCATTTCTACAGTAGCATAGTGTTGGATAGATGGTGGCTCGCTTCCTTGAGACAAACTTGGGTGTGAACAGAGGGTAACCGGAATGCTCGCCCCGAAAACACACTGGCCCCATTTTGTTTTCACGGAGCGCTCACCCCCCAGTGGTTCTAATTTTTGTATTCTGAGATTACAAGGTTAGGATTAAGTTTAGAGTTAGGCATAGTTTTACTGAGGTTAAGTAGAGGAATAAGGTTATCTTTAGGCATAGTTTATTAACTTTACTGAGGTTACGTTTAGGAATACCTGGTGGCGACCGTTCCGAGGCCGCCGGATTTCAAACAGAGCATCCTGGTCATACTGTACCAGCGTCATACAGTAGATTGCTCCATAGGGGGGCAGTGGCTCAGGAGGTAGAGCGGCTGTTCGGGAATCGAACCTCCCTGTGTGTCGGTGTCAAAGTGTCCTTGAGCAAGACGCTGAACCCCTAACCGCTCCCGATGAGCAGGTTGTTGGTTCCTTGCATGGTGTCGTCTGCCGTTGGGTGTGTGAATGGCTGAATGTAATACACATTGTAAAGTGTTTTGTATAAAGGCCCTATAAACAGTAAATGCACCATTTACCATTTTTAAAAGCGCTAGTTTTGTTTGAAAGTGCACTGTTGTGATGTCTAAATGGACCCTCGGTCTGGCTCTGACAGGCTGGCAGTGTGTGTAGGCTGGGTGGTGTGTGACGATCCAGTTAACTTGAAGTACTTCTGTTGGTACGGCGACGGGCCCGGGAGAACAAGTAATGAGACACAGTAGGCAGTATCACACTATTGGTTCCCAAAGTTTATTTGACAGACAGGGAATATTTATAGTGCTGGATCGTAGAAACGAGACAGCAAGATATGAAGATGCGTGTCATAGGAACGTGGCATGATGATGTGCAAGGTTGACCTCACGATGTACAAGGCTAGCCTTACTGTCTCGCATACCAGGCGGACCTTATGGTTATGGGTGCTACTGTACCTAACAGGATGCCTCACAAATCTAGAAAGTACAATGCAGACAGAGAAACATATCGCAATGCAAGCTGCACTGTCACATATGAAGTACACTGTATCTCAAGTTCAGTAAATCAGTACACAGACTTACTTAGCTGTACATGGCATGAATCATAACAGTGACTTCCATTTATCTCTGAGCAGTCTCAATGTGGGGTCCAGGTCTGTAACTCTGAGAGTGGAACAAATGGGGTCCATTTGGTTCCATTTGTTACACTCTGGGGGTCCTTTTAAATGTAAAAGTTTGATAACCACTGCTGTTGAAAGAACAATATTTCTATCTTGTTCTTTTCAATTAGTTATCCAGCATGAAAAGGATCATCCAACCTCCGTTCTTTTGCTATAAAGTAAACCATTGGTTTAAACCACCAACCAGTAAACCAGGGCAACAATGCAGGACAGGAATGTGGCCTTAATTGCCCCTCTCTCTCTCTCTCTCTCTCTCTCTCTCTCTCTCTCTCTCTCTCTCTCTCTCTCTCTCTCTCTCTCTCTCTCTCTCCAATGCCACAGTAAAACGTAAACTGTTCCTTTCCCATCAAAGGGGGGTGGGTTGTTTTCTAACACCCTAGGTCTTGGGAAGCTGTAGTAGTCCAACTTTGAGCACTGCAGGTGGAAAACCCCTTTGCTTTATTGGTGGCAAACGTCTTTGTGTTCTTCAGAGCAAAGCTGTGGAACAGTTCACGAGAGGCGCTGCGATGCCGTGTTTGACTCTGGAGCACAAACAAGGTGTTCACGGCCAGTGACACAGATAGGGCTGTGAGCCTGTAATGGTGTGTTTAATGTGGAATGTGATGGACTTTAGCTGACCTCAGTGTTACAGATAGTGGGGGGAGGGTAGGAAGGGCAGCCAGGTAGCCTACTGTAAAATGTGTTATGTAAATGTTCATTTCACTAGAGTACAGTACAGTATGATGGAAATTGAAAACCGCTCCTTTTTTAAGCTCTCACCACGCTTAACCCTAAGAGTATGAAAGCTTTTTTTTAAGCTCTCGTCTCAGTTGAATTGACAAGGTGGGTTTTGCTGTGGTATGGCTGTATACTCGCTGACTGTATCTCCTTTTGGCCACATACCATACCATACAGTACCAGATGGCTGTTGTTAAGACCACTAACCTGCTGTGGCAAAACAAGTCTTGAAAATTCAAAACAGGGGGCACTGATTTTGTCCAACACTTGGCATTAACATTACACATTAGAGTATAAAAGATAATTTATGAGCATTATTTTCTCATGTCTGAAATTCTGTTTGATGTTTCTTTTCTACAGCAGAAGTTACACTACAGCAGTGGTTCCCAAAGTGGGGTCCGGGGATCCCCCAGGGGTCCTTGAGGGGGTTCCTCCAAGGGGTCCCCAGTAAAATGAGGAAATATAGTATAGCAATCTGTTTAACCAACGTGAACCCTATTCATTCAAGATTTTACTTGAGTTAAAGTACAAGGGTCACGCCATTGAAAACGAGTAGGAGAGAATGAATGAATGAAGGCCTCCTACCGTTCTACACACTTAACGTGTGTTGACTGTCTTGGAAACCACTGAAATATTGATGACTTTGTGAATATTCAGGAGATGGAGAATAGGTATACGCTATACGGTACAAGGAAGGCACTGCCGGGGCTTTTGTCTTTTTCTTCCGCTCTCCTCTTCCATGCTGCCGCTAAAAGAACTTTCTACAAAGCTACTGTCGCTGTCGGGCAAAGAACTTGTATCTCCACATTTATTTATTTTCGTAAATGAACACCCTACATACAAAGTGTCGCACTAAAGTCGTGAAAGTAGTCAATCTACAAGCTTGTAGATCGGCTATTTTCAATATTTTTTCTGGAGACTCCCATCCAGGACAGGGCTCAGATCTGAAGCCATTGCATCGACCCCAGGCAAGGTTCGAACCCATGACCATCCACAAGAAAAGCATTTGCTCTAACCGCTACACTAGTGCGGCACAATTAGTTTTTCTAAATAATAATTAAAAACGGATTTACAAGGTTTCCACCCGACAGCAACGCTATGCTGGCGTCCCCCTTGGGGGCTTTGACTGTATGTTTGTGAGGAGGCAGATTATTATTCAGCAGACAACAGACCAGGTCGAGCGTGTTTTAAAAGCCCCCAAATCTATGAAAAACCTTCACCCACTAGAATTAACCTCAGATTCTATTTTCAGATTATTTTTAGCCTGTGTTGACTTGAAAATGGAATGGGAAAAAACATCCGTGTCATTTTTCATTTTAGCAAATACATTTTTCAGAAACCTGTTATTTGAATCCTGAAAAGTAACAGTTTTGGACATATGAGGTTTTCCACCCGACAGAGACGATATGAGAATGCAAGGTAAGCATGTGTCCATATTGTGCTGAACTGTTGGGACTCTTAAATTGGAAATAGATTTTTTTTGTTACTTCTCATCCCCCTCCACATACTGCATCTTCTCCTGTATACCATTAGCACAAGGAGAATCAATCAATAAATAAAACACTTTCCCTTCCTCTTAGAAGTAGGTGAAAATTCACCTTTACGGTGTAAAACTGCAGCCATGGCTCCTGTTACCTCCCTGCACGAGTCGTCGTCGTTGGGCAGAAACCTCGTATCTCCATATTATTTTTTTCGCTCTACTTCATCATACAAGAGGTCTACAAGCTCACAATGGGCAGTATTATGCGTGTCTTAAGTACCAGGTCTTATGACTTAACTTAAGACCTGGAGGCGTGGTCAATGCTGTTTGGCCACTCAGAATAGCCAAATGGCATTGATCACGCCTCCAGGTCTTAAGTTAAGTAATAAGACCTGGTACTTAAGACACGCATAATACTGCCCATTATGTGTTTTAAGATGTTTTTAAAATAACAATAAAAAGTGTGACATACAAGGTTTCCGCCCGACAGAGCCGAGCGCTGCGAGTCAGTGTGACAGCGCTGCGTAGCTCGGCAGCAATAAGCTGAGTTGGCAGCTTGCGGCAGGTTCGAGTCACTTCGGCTTCCACAACACGCCTCCCATTGCTGAATTATTAATGCCTGCCCTTGGCTTGATTGATTCTCCCCTGTGCTAATGAGACTCATTACCAGGCTTATTAACATGGAGCGCTCGTGTTCAACTGAACGCTGCTGCTATCTGATCAGCCCCGATCGCATGACCCACTTCTTCTGACGCCGCCGCCTCGCTAGAGCTGCCTTGGCTACGGCGTGTTGCTGTCGAGGCACGTTGGCACCACCGCTGTGTGTTGTCAATGCTAATGTAGGCCCTTTAAAAAGGTCACACGTTCTCAACTCTTTAGCTGCCTCAGGTCCGTCTGGACTGGAGATGATGAATTGGATTGTTAAAAATGGTGGTGGAGCTTAAGTACATTTACTCGTAACTTTAAGTATATTTACAAGTTACATTAAGTTGCTATTTTACTATTACCTTGCTGTAGTATTTTCCTTTTTTGATACTTTGTACTTGACTACATCTCAGAGGGAAATTTACTCTTCTTGCTCTATAGTTACCAGTTACATTTTCTTCTTTTTCTACCTTAAAAAACCCCCCCAAAAAACATGCATTAACCCCTTCAGCCTTATTTGAAATAAAATACTGTATTAAATCTGTGTACGAAGGTACTTTGGTATTTTTGATTCCAAGACCTTTTTCTTTTACTCAAAGTCTATCTTCCACCGCTGTTAAAGAGATGATTTATACCTTTTTTGCAATTCCTTGATTTACTCCTCATACTGTACGTTGTACCACAATGATAAAGCATCTCTGAAGGCAGAGGGTTTAGTGTGTGCACGCCCGTGTGCGTGTGTGTGTGTGTGTGTGTGTGTGTGTGTGTGTGGCGAAGGACAAAGCCTGGCCTTGTCTGCAGTACCACGGCCTTCTATTGAAACCCTAGCTGGCTAAGAGCAGCAGAGAACAGTGTTGCCATGTCTGCTTATTATAGCATTGTTGAGCACAAATCTCCAACATTTCGTGTGTGTTTTTTTTCATAAATTAATGCCCCTACTTGATCATACTATAGGCGACAAAAGAAGCGATGCTTCCTCTATTTTATTTTATTTTTTCAAGGTTTTTTGAAAATAGCAGATCAGCTATTTTCAAATGTACTAGGTTAAAATGATGATTGTTTCCCCTCAAAATCAGTGGCAACAGTGGCAGAGAGAAGGGGGGGGGGGGGGGGGGGGCATAGTTTAGGACGGAAGGATGGAGGTCTATGAGGTAGAGCAGCGGTTCTCAACCTTTTCAGGCTGCAACCCCCCCCCCCCCACACACACACACACACACACACACAGCCATTTGACAAGCACTTGAGTTGAGGCAATACATTTCATTTGACTTGGTACCGCAGATAAATATATTGTTTGTGAGTAGTTATGCCAATTTTCACAACCATTTGCGCAATGTTCAAGCTGTTTTTATAGTAGGCATATAGTTTGTTAACTTTTCATTCATTTAATTTCTATTAGGTATAGCTAGTGGGTATGGAAAAGGTTTTAAAAGCCTTAAATTGTCACTTCACTGTCACCTGGGGACCCCCCCCCCCTAAAAGAAAATCATGTGTGGAGTCCTGAATGACTCATTGACGTCTGTACACACACACACACACACACACACACACACACACACACACACACACACACACACACACACACACACACACACACACACACACACACAGACGTCTGTCCCCTCGGTAACCTGATTCTGATCTGCATAACACAGAGAGGGCTGTGCTGCTATTCACTGTGTTAACAAGATCACCAGGCAAATAAAACTGTCCCTGGGCGCCTGGGAATATGAATAGCCCTGTAAAAGAAGTGTGCGTGCGTGCGTGCGTGCGTGCGTGCGTGCGTGCGTGCGTGCGTGCGTGTATTGTGTATCTGTGTATCTGTGTATTGGCATGGAGATGAGAGCCTCCACTGGAACACTAGTGTTCGCCAGAGATAGTAGAGATTTGCCAAAGTGTTCTTCCTCTCTCTCTGTCTCTCTCTCTCTCTCTGTCTCTCTCTCTTTGTCATTTTCGTCAAAACAATCATAGTCCATAGACTAGGCTGGCAAAAAATACATTATAACTGCACTAAACAAACATTAAAGTCCATAGACATGGCCCGGGAAGGGGAATTTATAATTATTAGGCGCTAAACAAACATTAAAAGTCCATGGACTTTGCTTGGCTTCAGAAATGATGGATTTCTGAAGGATATGGTGTGCAGTGAACGGATATTCGGTTACCCTGTTAAACGGGCCTGGCCCTGCCAACCGTTTTGTGGTTATTCTATTTAATCTATATTTTAATTGAGATATAAGAAAGAATACACATTTTTATTTCTGTAGGCATATTATTGGCATGTCATAATAAAATGTTGCTTTTAACAACTCAGTTGCGGAGTCACACTGTTTAGCTTTTTTGAGTATTTTGATCGTGATGGTCACGATGGAGAAATCACATCCAATATAAACACCTACTGGATGTGAATCTCCGCAGTCAATTTGAAGAGTTGATTACAACTTTATAGGTGAGAACACACAGTAGGCCTAGACATAACTGTTCGGCTGAAAATACTATGTCATATTGTGGTTTAAACTTTAAGGAGAGCTGGTCAGTCACTGTGCTGCAGAGTCAGAGCAGTTAATTGATTTGACCCAGATTCACTGTCATGATGTAATTAATTATTTGGCAGCACCTGTGTAACATTCCAATATTATAAACATTTAAAATGGCTTTCATATATTCTTAATATTTCTTTCAACTTATGTTTGGCCTTATAGATCAAAATGTGCTCAGTTTTGGCTTTGGTCTGGATGTTAATTTAAAAAAATCTATTTTAATTATTTTTAATTAATTAATTTTCGACTATTCAAATAAACTGTTTCAAAAATGCTGTGTACTCGTCAGTGAAATTAACCGCTAGGAACATCCCTACTGAAGGATACCAAAATTAGAATCAAGAGTGGTTCATCTGTCACAAGCAGTGAAATATTAGTGAGAGGGTAAGAGAGAGTGTCAGTGTGTGGCTGTTCAAGCATTCTTGATATTGTACAGATTTCCTGTGGCTGCAAAGAAGGCTTTCACTCACCTTCATGTCGTATTGGTATTCGATAGGCCACCAGAGTTACCCCTCTGAATATTGGTATTATGGAGATATATCTTACTAACATATCCATATCACAAACCTAGCGCTCCATATATGGAGAGCAGACACAGGGACATTTCGTGCTGACATCATGCCAATGTAGAACTCCATCGATATAGATGACTGGCATCTTCATCGTGACAAGCATCCAGCCAAGCCCTATATAAAGAGTGGTTATTGCCCTTGAGTTAAGATGCAAGCAGTATTCACTACGGTCCTCGCGAGAGACTCCATCCATAGCCTTCCCAGTATGCTAGCGGTTTCTAAACTCGGACAACCAGTCCCCATTCATTGAGTAGTATTTTATAGTACTTTGGTATTGAGGGTGTTTCTTCTGACAATTCGCCGTGCTCAAAGTCCATCCATGTCTAGCAGCAGCTTTGATGCACCTGGAGGGTGTGAGCTCCACTCTTCCAAGACTCTGCTCTTCTCCTGTTCTGAGTGTGCATTCGCCTTCACCTCTGAGGTCTCCCTGCATAATCACATGAAGGTGGGCCACCGCAATCTCTACTGGCAAATGTTGAAGACTGGACAGATCCCATCAGCAGCCGTTCAACAAACAACCAGGCCTGTGACCAGCCAGAAACAAGGAGACACAGATGAAGCCCATGCCCAACTGTCTTCCAAACGAGAAAAGAAAGAAAGAAAGAAAACTCACGTCTGTAAACAGTGTGACAAGAGTTTCAGTGATGAATACTCTCTGGAGAATCACCAGCGTATCCACACTGGAGAAAGACCCTTCCTCTGTAAACCGTGTGGCAAGGGTTTCAGTCGGTTAGGTGGCCTGAAGTCACACCAGCGTATCCACACTGGAGAAAGACCCTTCCACTGTAAATATTGTGACAAGAGTTTCAGTAACTTGAGTAATCTGAGCAGGCACCAGTATGTCCACACCGGAGAAAGACCTTTCCTCTGTAAACCATGTGACAAGGGTTTCAGTCGGTTAGGTGGCCTGAAGTCACACCAGCGTGTCCACACTGGGGAAAGACCCTTCCACTGTAAATATTGTGACAAGAGTTTCAGTAACTTGAGTAATCTGAGCAGCCACCAGTATGTCCACACCGGAGAAAGACCTTTCCTCTGTAAACCGTGTGGCAAGGGTTTCAGTCGGTTAGGTGGCCTGAAGTCACACCAGCGTGTCCACACTGGGGAAAGACCCTTCCACTGTAAATATTGTGACAAGAGTTTCAGTAACTTGAGTAATCTGGATGGGGGCACTCGCTGATCAGCCTGCATCAGGGCAGGGGTAAAACATCTCTGTTGTAAACAGTGTGATAAGAGTTTCACTTGTTTGAGTAATCTGAAGAAACACCACAATGTCCACACTAGAGGGAAAAATAATCACCCTTGTGTGAAGTGAGCGGTGCCTTTCATCACAATGATGATGTCTGATGATGTCAACAACATGTCATGGACATTCCGTGCTCAAACGGACAGAAAGACAGACAGACATTGGAGCTGCTCCATCGCTAAAAACGTTCCATGTAAACAGAGTTTTGGACAGTTAGATCAGATACACTGGGGAAAAGACCCTTTTACAGTGGAAGGGTCTAGTTTGATGGGCAACTGGCGATAGTCTGAACAGACACCAACGTATCCACACTGACTGGAGAGAAGTCTTGCAACTGTACACGGTGTGTCATGAGTAACTATCAGATACATTGAAGAGACACCGGTGTCTCCACACTGTAGAAAAACCTTTCCACTGTACACTAAACGGTGTGATACATTCACGGCCATGTTGGTGCATAGACATGATAGAAAATGCACATGAAGTACTAGTAACCTGAATAAAGCATAATAAAGAAATCACACCCGTGTGAACTGAGTGGTGTAAGGTCTTATATAGCCTGTCTGACGTAATGAAATCATGTCTGACGTAATGAAATCACACCCGGGTGAACTGGGTGAACATAGCAACCATGCTAATTTTTTGAGCACAGACAGACAGACAGACTAACAAAGCCAGTTGTAGGAGTGGTTTACACCACTCAAATAATGTGATTGAATGTAATTTGTGTAAACTTGGCTTATCACCCTATAGCGATGATTTGATTGGCTGAGCAAAGTACATATTGAAGATAAAAGTGAGGGCAGAAAAGTGAAGGCGCCAAAGGTGATTGGCCCGGAATGACATTTGTGATGATTTGATATAAGATATAAGAGCGCCCCTCACTTCACACAGGTGTGATTCTTTTTTTTTTCTTCTTTTTTTTTAGTTGCATTGTGAAACAAAATGTAGCAAAAGGGATATATACAAACAGGAAAAGGGATATATACTCACAATCACAACCCATAAAAAACATTTATCAGTAACCCAAATATGGGTCGTAACCTACTGTTTGGGAAACCGATTGGCTGATCACCCCATAGCGATTATTTGATTGGCTGACTACTTACTTATCCTCTTCGTCCCGTTTGGGGCATAAGCCCTCTGTTCAGGGAAGTTGACAATTTGCATGTTCTCCCCGTGTCCCCGGCATATGGTAGGTACCCTCACAAAAAACATGCAGTAATCCTGGTCTCTAAACTACCTCCCCCTGGCCAGCCAGGGCACCTGATGGAGAGGAAAGGAACTGGTCGGAATAACGTGTTCTTTCCACATGCTACATCCGGCCGGGGAAACTCTCCCCTGTCAGGTGAAAAGAAGCAGCTTGGACTACTCATGCATAGAAGGAAGCATGAGGTCAGTCCGCTGCCCCCCCAGGTTGGCAGAGGAAGTGTAGCGCCCAGGATTACATTAGATAATTGACACTGGGTGAAAAAAATGGGTTGCAAAATCGTGGGATAAAGATTATATTAAAAAAAAGGGAAGGTGACAATTGTCACTGGGGGGCACCTGTCAGCGGCTGCCGAGTGGCTGCCGTGTAAAGTGGTCAGATGGGTAGGCTGCGTGTAAAGTGGTCAGATGGGTAGGCTGCGTGTAAAGTGGTCAGATGGGTAGGCTGCGTGTAAAGTGGTCAGATGGGTAGGCTGCGTGTAAAGTGGTCAGATGGGTAGGCTGCGTGTAAAGTGGTCAGATGGGTAGGCTGCCGTGTAAAGTGGTCAGATGGGTAGGCTGCGTGTAAAGTGGTCAGATGGGTAGGCTGCCGTGTAAAGTGGTCAGATGGGTAGGCTGCCGTGTAAAGTGGTCAGATGGGTAGGCTGCCGTGTAAAGTGGTCAGATGGGTAGGCTGCGTGTAAAGTGGTCAAATGGGTAGGCTGCGTGTAAAGTGGTCAGATGGGTAGGCTGCGTGTAAAGTGGTCAGATGGGTAGGCTGCGTGTAAAGTGGTCAGATGGGTAGGCTGCGTGTAAAGTGGTCAGATGGGTACGCTGCGTGTATAGTGGTCAGATGGGTAGGCTGCGTGTAAAGTGGTCAGATGGGTAGGCTGCGTGTATAGTGGTCAGATGGGTAGGCTGCGTGTAAAGTGGTCAGATGGGTAGGCTGCGTGTAAAGTGGTCAGATGGGTAGGCTGCGTGTATAGTGGTCAGATGGGTAGGCTGCGTGTAAAGTGGTCAGATGGGTAGGCTGCGTGTAAAGTGGTCAGATGGGTAGGCTGCGTGTAAAGTTGTCAGATGGGTAGGCTGCGTGTAAAGTTGTCAGATGGGTAGGCTGCGTGTAAAGTGGTCAGATGGGTAGGCTGCGTGTAAAGTTGTCAGACGGGTAGGCTGCGTGTAAAGTGGTCAGATGGGTAGGCTGCCGTGTAAAGTGGTAATATGGATTTTTTTCGCCTGTTAACCCATTTTGACCTGAGATCAGATTCTAAAAATGTCTTCTGATGATCTGACAGTTTTCTGAAAAAGCTGTTTCTATGTCAGTCGTTCTTCGATTTTTCAAAAATAGCAGACCTACAAGCTCATAGCGCGCCACTCGGTGGCGCGCTATGAGCTTGTTGATCTGCTATTTTTCAATAGCTAAAGCATAACATAATGCTAACACCAAAAGACTTCGGGGTGGTGTGATCGATGGCCCATGCTGAGCGATGATACAGACCCACAGAGCTCTGGTATAGTGCCGATATAAATCATATTGTGACCTTTTGGACTTGGCGTGACAGCTCTTCGCTGGACCCGTCCCTGTCCCCATCTCCCAGCATAATGATTCTGCCTTGATAACTCTGTCTCTGTCTCTCTCACACTCCTTCCTTTCCCCTCCCTTCTCTCAAAGGCATAACTTTCACAAAAACAATAGTTGTTCCCCATCATTTCCCTCTATACCAGCAGGTACTTATCAGCCAGTGGAGTATTCGTGTGGTGGTGTTTAGTTTACCTGCAGAAACACACTGCAGCCCTGTTGCTGTATTTAGGTGTTTTTTCACCTAAATACAGTTCCCCTAAAACACCTAAAGGGCGGCTGTGGCTCAGGAGGTAGAGCAGGTCGTCCAATGATCCATGGGTCGGCGGTTCGAATCCCGGCTCCTCCTGTCTACATGTCGAAGTGTCCTTGGGCAAGACACTGAACCCCAAATTGCTCCCGATGTGCTGGTTGGTACCTTGCATGGCTTCCGCTGCAATCGGTGTATGAATGTGTGTGTGAATGGGTGAATGTAATGCACAATCTATGTAAAGCGCCTTGGATAAAGGCGCTATATAAATGCACCATTTACACCCCCCATGATTTCTTTTTACTTTTCACGAAATGCTTTGAAGTGTATTTTTGAGGGGCGCCTCCTATAGCTTTTGTCCCCACACGTATCAATATTTGCCATTGACAATGGAAAGGAGAAATTAGGTCAAATGTCCGCCAAATATGACCTAATTCTTGTCCCCACACGTCTCATATTTGCCATTGACAATGAAAGGAGACATTAGGTCAAATGTCCGCCAAATATGACGTAAATTTAACCAACCAATTACATAAATTCAGTTGTTCATGAGATGATGTATGATGATGTATAATGATAAAAGCGCCTCTCACTTCACACGGGTGTGATTGTTTTTATTCATTTTTTCCACGTAATGGTAAAATGCCCAAAGCAGGGATGACCGGTTGAAGGTGGTTCGATGTATCCATAGTGCCGTGTGTTGACATTGATGCTGAAGGCCTTAGATGGCCTCTCTGATTGGCTGATGAGGTGAAGAGGGGAGATTAGACATGGTGGTCACGGAAACGGAGCGGTGAGACGCATACATGCATGCAAATACACCAGGCCAGGCTCCCTCCAAGGGGCCGCGCGGACCGTCGGTGAATTCCAATGAAAGCACCGCATTAAAAGTCAAGAGCCTGGACCTCGCACGCACGCACGCACGCACGCACACACGCACATGCACACACGTGCGCAGTTGCGCACACACACACACACACGTGTGCGCACACACACGCACGCATGCACACAAAGAGAGATAAAGAGCGGACCATGCATGGGGTTGAATACCAATGGTATTCTTCATTTTCCTAGAGTGGGGAAATGTAAGCAAGCGCATCTCTACGTATTTTAATAAACCCAGTTTAAAAAAAAGAAGAAAACTAAAAGAAATGTATAGCCTATGTCATGATCACTCGTGGGTATTGTTTTCAATTGGATATATTGAATGTAATCTGATTTTTACAACAGCCTTGATAAGGGGTTGTCTTTTATTGCATATTTGCTGTGGAAAGCTTCTTCCATTGGATGTGGTTTTGATACGGCCGCCTTGTGTTTGTTGTAATGTAAGATGTTTTATTGGCTGGTAGTGCACCGTGTAAGGGCCTATCAGCAGGCAGGAAACGATCCCTCTCACCTGGATTGGATGCAGCTTGTAGTTACGTTGGTGCATCGACCTTCAGAGCAGATTCTCTATAGTTAGTTACTAGTCAGACAGTTCGGCGGTTCCCAAAGTGGGGTCCGCGGACCCCTAGGGGTACGCGACTCATAGCCAGGGGGTACCCGAAATAATTCCCAGAAACTTTTTTTAACATTAAAATTATGTTTATCTACGTGGTCATTTCTGCCAAGTTGCGCAATAAACGTATTTTTTGTGTTCATTGTGTTTCTCCCATGTTTGCTTTGGGCCAATAGCTGACATGATTACTAAAACTACAACATCAGTCAACCTGTCGTGACCCCAAACAGTAACAGCAGGACGCATGCTGCAGAAACAACAAAAAGACTCGGGACACTTGAAAGGTTTCTGCGGCCGCTTCAGATGAGGGGGTACCTGGAAAAATGTCTACCCCAAAAGGGGTACCTGGTCCAAAGAAGTTTGGGAACCCCTCTACGCCAAGTGTTTGGGTCGGGAGTCGGGACCCATGTCATTGGGTCACGGAACCATTTTTATGGGTCACAAGTTAAATGTTTAACTGTTAATTTTTATGTTTGAACATTTTTCAACATGGAAACAATTATGAGGATTATGACAAAAATAAAATAATAATGTGGCTGTGAGTGAATGAATGAATGTGAATGAATGAATGAATGAATTCATCTTTATTTTCGTGTCTTGTCGTTAAGACCCATCCCTTACGTTACGGGATTATAAGACACCAACAACATAAATAAACAATATCACGTTCACTTCCCACAAAGAAGCTACACAAAGTATTTGATAAAAACAAAAAAACAGAACGGAAATAAACAAAAATATAAAAAATAAAATAGCTACACACACACAGCCTGTGTGTGTTGGCTGTGTGTCCGCGCGTGTCTGACATTGTCATTTTATATAGATGCACATTTACCAAACAAGCTGTGGTGCATCTTCTGGGACAGAGACAGACAGACTCCTGTGTTTTAGGATTGTGCACAGTAAGCTATGACTGAGACACAACAGTCTCATGCAGGCTGTGCCATCCATAGAGTATATAAAAGGATAGAGACTGATCTGGCGCGAAGCTCCAGATCCCCCCCCGCTATTCATGTCAGTGGAAGTTGCTCAGTGGCGTTTTGAAGCACCCGGAAGGACCGTCTACTTACGCCTTTTTTCGATTTGGGCACCACAATTTGGTGCCCAAAATGCGGAAGTGCAAACGCGCTCAACGTTAAAGCCCAGCTGCACGGGGTTTCCTCGTCATACTTCCACGGGTCCGCCTGCAGTCCCTCCTCTTACCGCTAGGGCCCAGTGCTTCAACGTTAGAAAGCCTCGGCCCAGGCGGTGGCGTAACCGTCTGGGCACCCGACTGGTAATCCAGTCGCAGTGTGCCGCGGGTTCGACTCCCGAGCCCGACACGGCCTTTACTGCATGTCTTCCCCCATCTCTCTCCCGTTTCCTGTCAGCCTACTGTCTGTCCCTTCAAAAACCAATAAAAGGCGTAAGCCGCAAAAAAATATCTTAAAAAAAAAAAAAAAAAAAAAAAGCCTCACTGGCCCCTTGGTGCCATCTCATGTGTCTGTCAGCTGGGATGGAGGCCATGTGTGCAACGTTACAGGACACCCAGGCCAGGTGTCACGTTGCTCCATTGTATGCTTGTAATTGCTTAGTAGAACTTTGTTGTCTTGTGTTGTTGTTGTACAGTAGCTTTCACATTTAGTGCTGCAGTCAGTGTTGTTTTTGGCAGCAAATTTTGATTTTAGTTTTAGTCATAGAAGTCTTTTGAATAGTTTTCATTTGGTTTTAGTCACATTTTAGTCACCTGGAATGTCTTAGTGTTAGTCTAGTTTTAGTCTACTAAACGTCATAAGATTTTAGTCGACTAAATCTACGACTAAAATGTATTTTTGGTGGGGCTTGATGCCGTCGTAATGACTGATTTCACACTTGCTGAAAATAGCTTGAAAAGAGCTTGTAGATCTGCTATTTTCAGCATGCAACCAAGTGTAAAATGACATACTGGATCTCTTGTCCACTAGTCCCTGTTTAACATTTTATTTGTTGATGAAATTGTCAATATATTTTGTCTTAGTTTTAGTCATCATAGCTTAGTTTTCATTAGTTTTTTCGTCAGTGAAAAAAGGGAGTCGACGAACATTTTCCGTTCGAGTTTTAGTCGACGAAATCAACACAGGCTGCAGTGCAGAGTGTTTAGCTCATTAGCTGGTAATGCACCAGTGGTTCTCAAAGTGTGGTCCGGGGACCCCTAGGACCCCCCGGGGATCTTGTGCTTGTGAGCCTGAGGAAGTACCTTTGGTCAATCAGTAGGTGTCCTCCTACCCCAACACCATGCAGGTCTAAATGTCTTCAAGGACCACTTCACCACTTGTCAACCCATTTTCTATAATTAAAAAATCGTTTTGGCTTGAAGTTCAAAAGCTGGTTTCGGTATGAGGAGGAGACGGAGTAGCTACTTACTACTACAGTGCATGCACCTTTTCCTTGTCTTAGGCCCAAACCGCACCAATGCAACTCCTTGCAACAAAACCGTTTTAAGGGCATGTCACACCAATGAAACTCCTTGCAACTGCCATTGGGGATAATGGTTTCATGCGACTACATGTAACTACTCGCAACCGTTTGGTTGCAAGGAGATGCACTGGTGCGGTTTGAGACTTACAGCATGCATTTTATTTCCTCACCCTGTGTTCTGTCATTTTATTTTCCAACGTATTGAGGGGACAACATTGACAATGCTCAATGGACAGAGTTTAATGTTTGTTTTCTCTCCAACACAAACATTAAATGCCATTAACAATAAAGTTGTTTTAATTTTTGTCTGTCACTGAGCAAATATGCGATGATGTAAGATGATAAGGATTGGTAAAGCGCCCCTCACTTCACACGGGTATGTTTTTTTATTTATCTGAGAAACAGGTGTACGTACAGCAGATACAACATGCCCCCAACGTTCTGTCTGGTTGATAAACACAACACAGCTGTGTGGATGGAGAGAGAGAGAGCCAAGGTCATGAGGTCAGCTCACCTGCCAACATGACGAGCCTTTCATGTTCCTCCATGAGCTAACATGTTGCCTGCTGCACCCTCAGCGCTTTTCACTGCATCATCATGGTGAACCAAGAACCCTGGGGTCCGGGGACCCCAGCCAGGGGTCCTTGCGGGAGTTCCAGGGGGTCCCCAGCTAAATGATAGTTTGGAACCAAATGGACCCTTTTGCGTCTGTAACTCTGAGAGTGTACAAATGGTACCAAATGGACCCGTTAGTGTCCATTTGGTTCCATTTGTACGCTCTCAGAGTTAAATTAACATTGATTTTACAATATAAATTGGGGTCCCAGAGATAGAAATGCCCGGGTCCATTTGGTTCCATTTGTATGTCCATTTTATGGGGGTCCTTGGCATATATTTTCAAATGGAGGTCAACAGGTGTAATTTTGGGCGTCCTTGACATGAAAACGTTTGGGAACCACTGTGTAGGTCACTCCGGGAGGGCGACATTATGACTCTGCTCATTTAGACCAGTGCTTCTCATACTTTCCCCCCAGAATAAGTAATACTATGGGTTCAAGTGGTTAATATACATTAATTACCCTTTAATCCCTAAAATTCTGTCCATACTTTACTATCTTGAAAATAAAACCATTTAAATATAGTTTAACTTGCCGATCTACATCTTAAAATCTTTTTCAAAATAGCAAAAAATGGCAAATAAGTTTAGGGATAAAAGGGGTAAGGGTGGCTCAAGATATAGCACAATAGTTTTGAGAAGGGACTTTGAGCTTAAACAAAGTTGTGGTGGAATAAAAAAAACAACCCCTATTAAATTAATGAGACAGGAGGTAATACTGACATTTCTGTGTGCTGCTTTTGTCCTGGTGGTGCAGAGCTCCACGTTTACCACCAGGAGGCATACGGTACACCGCACTGAGATGGATGCATCTGTAATGTCATTTAATTTGCCTAATACTTCCACAGCAAAAGGTCACAGAGGAGTCGCTAGGGGCGAGAAGCGGGCCGATGGAGATGCCATGGTTTACTCCGCTGACCCATATGTCTCTCTACCGTCACCCTGCTGGCTATGCTATAAGCGAGGCTTTTTTCCACTTATCGTCCATCATAGGTGCATAGCCCCCTTGAATTTATCATGCATCAACTGAAAAGTACATTTGTCATTATAACATGGTTGCCACTAGCGATTAGCGTCAAGATTCATCCACAATTTTAAACCAAAAATGTTATGTTTGCGAACCAAAAGCTAGCTTAACCATGGGTTTACACTATTAGTCAAGGACTTCAATGTGTTGCATGCAGCATGAGAGAGGTCTAATTTGACTGTGTTATTTAACCCATTTTGGGTGGGAACCCCATGTTATGCTTTAGCTATTGAAAAATAGCAGATCTACAAGCTCATAGCGCGCCACCGAGTGGCGCGCTACGAGCTTGTACGTCTGCTATTTTTGAAAAATCGAAGAACGACTGACATAGAAACATAGCTTTTTCAGAAAACTGTCAGGATGTAGAAGACATTTTTAGAATCTGATCTCAGGTCAAAATGGATTAAAAGAATGATGACTACCCAGTCAATTGTCGACAGTTTAGGAGTGACTTCAATTAGGGATATTAGGTTATGTTTGAAATAGCTCAAGTCACACAAAAAAAAGTCACAAAATGCACTCCTACTACTTTGATTCTGGTGTTAATTTACACAAAGCAGTAAGTTATTGTTTCCCCCAAATTCCGTCACACTTCATAAACCAACATGAAAGCTGCAGGGAGACAGGATTATACTGTGTTGTGTGGGTGGGTGGGAATTGAAGGCCTTACGTGGGACAAAGTAAACGTTAACTTATTGTGCGGGGTGACGGCAGTGAGCCTGCCCTCCTTTTATTCCCGATGACAGTTCAAAGGCGGCTTAGCCCGCTAAGCCTTCATTATGGCCGTGGATCAACACCAGGGCAGAAATCGGGGTGAATTAGCATCGCTGGCGTTACAACTCAGCCTGAATTATCATCGCTTTGCTCGCCCTGCCAAGTGTGAAAAAAAACAGCCTCTAAACCAGGTTGTTGCTCCAGTTTACATAAGAGTGTTGTAACCTTTCTTTTGAATTAATGGCAGTTTATTAGTGAATGGGAGAGAAGAAAAAAAAATTGCCGCTTTGCATCACGTTTTGATCTTGAAGCCTTGAATTCAGCCTTGAATTCATGGATATTTAATTGTTTTTGTCGCATTTCTAAGCCAATAATTATGATGACCGGCAGAGTCTCCTACTGACCGGTTCCCTGGTCATCAAGTTATTGGCTCAGGAATGCGACCAAAAAAATCTGTAATTGATAAAAAAAATTGTATGTTTTAGGTAGTGTTGTCAAAGGATATGCTAAAAGGAAAAGTCCCATGGGGGGCTTGAGTCCATTGTGATCCATTGTACTCAATTCATCACCAGTGTGCCAAGTATACCGTTGCAGCTCAGATCTGTTTTTGACTCGGTATAGAGGGTTAATGTTTAGCCCTTTCACAGTGGAGAGAGCCTGCATGGGAGGCTTTCTACACACAATGGGAATCACTTTCCCCTCCGGAGGGATCTCTCTCTGTTACATTGCATCGCTTCCTCCTTTACTTTCAACTCCAGCTGAACTTTGTCCCCCCATCAGGTAAAGTGTGCTCATTCATTCGTCCATCATTAGCCACCACCACAGTTTCAAGTCTAAGCAGAGGGGAAACCTTCAGCTGACCACCTTGTCCACCATCACACAAAAGCATCAAAAGCCTTCAGCTGACCACCTTGTCCACCATCACACAAAAGCACCAAAAGCCTTCAGCTGACCACCTTGTCCACCATCACACAAAAGCACCAAAAGCCTTCAGCTGACCACCTTGTCCACCATCACTCAAAAGCATAAAAAACATTCAGCTGACCACCTTGTCCACCATCACACAAAAGCATCAAAAACCTTCAGCTGACCACCTTGTCCACCATCACACAAAAGCATCAAAAGCCTTCAGCTGACCACCTTGTCCACCATCACACAAAAGCATCAAAAGCCTTCAGCTGACCACCTTGTCCACCATCACGCAAAAGCATCGAAGGTAGCAGATCCGAGCTTGACCCTGTAGATCTGCTGCTTTTGCTATTTTTGAATTTGAATCCTGGAAAATAACTTTTTTTTTTTTTTTAACTTTGTTTTTATTTCAGTTTAGGCAACTTCACAGAATTAAAAGCATACATTTTTCTTACAACTGCTTTTTTCTTTTTTTTTCACAACCTCAGCTGTTTCATACTTTCACAGAATATATATATATATTATACACACAAACACACAAACAAACAACTTACATACAAGTATTCACAATAAAACAAGGAAATAAAATACTACAAGTATTCACCATAAAACAAGGAAATAAAATACAAGTAGTGAGACAAAAACAACAGAGCGTCAACAGCAATGGGAAGTGAACAATACTGAGGACAGACATGACTGGAGACAGAGGAAAACAGTTTTGGACACAATGAGGTTTTTCCACCTGACAGCGAGGATATTCTGTCTGATTCTCTCTCGCAATGTTGATTTTGACAGCAGGTTCTGATTTAGTTTAACCCATTCTAGACGGGAACCCCTTTTGGTGTTTTAACTTTAGCTATTGAAAAATAGCAGATCTACAAGCTCATAGCGCGCCACCGAGTGGCGCACTACGAGCTAAATTAATAAATTAATCAAATTTCATTTAGTTTTAATCACAGTTTTCGTCGACTAAATATCATAAGATTTTAGTCGACTAAATCTACAGAACTTTGCTCTCTCTCTCTGTCTCTCTCTCTCTCTATCTCTGTCTCTCTCTTAAGGACAAAGAGGTCTTTTCTGATGCCTATCTGGCACAGCCCTGCAGCCAGCCAGTCAGTCTGCGTGGGCACCTGTTATTATGGACGATGATGATGACCTTGATAAGAGGAGCAGGTTAAATAGATGTGTGGCTCAGATTAAAGCTGGATTTAATACACACCCTGACAGATGACATGAACTCTCTCAGCTCTGCTTAAAGCGGTAGTCAGCAGCGCAGCTGTTCAAGTGAATCGACCACTGGAGTAGTGGGGCTGCAGCTGTTGATTATATTCTTGGCGACGGAAGAATCTGTTAACCTTTTCGATTAATCAAATAGTTGAGAACAAGCATTTTTGGAAAATAATATATATCTTTTTTAATTATAAATGTATCGATGAATCAACAAAATAATTCAAATGATTACGTTCGTATATTTCAAATGTATTTTTGAAATGTGATTATTTTTTAAATAATTGATTATATTTATTAGTTCGTTTAACTACATTGAAGCTTACCGAGACTATTGACCATGTATACACGACTATGCTAATACTCAAAAATGTTTGGATACGGTTGGTCTGAATGATGTGCAGATTTCTGCTGTTATTCTGGGTTAAATTGTGTTCGTTTATGAGGATTTGGTGGGCTTACTCTCTCACTTCAAGCAGAGCTCTATGTTTATATGATGTAAAGCCTCAATGTTGATCCAATCCAAGACTTCAACTTTTTTTTATTTCCGATCCCAATCCCACAATTTCTGTGTTAGCCGATACCGATACCGAATACCGATACCAGAGAATAATAATATAATAATAAAAGAAAAAAATATCTTATTTTGAAGTCCACCGACTGGGAATAGTGTTTATAGCTATTTAGCTATATATCTCGTGTTGTGTTTATAGCAGACTTTATGGGCAACTCGAAAGCAAACTCCACATGCCCCAACATTATATTTACCTGCGTTACCCCTGTGTCGGATCGGTCATATTTACCGATACCGATATGACCCGATATGACCAAATAAGGGCAGATCCGGTACTTTTCCGATACAGTATCAGGACATCTCCAGTTCCATTGCAACAGGTTCTATTTACACTACCCATGTTGTTCTTCATAGTACGTATGTTCAGATTGTACATAGGCACTTATTATCACATTACAATAAATCTCTGTATCAGAGACAATACCAGCACTCACGGAGTGGTCCTTTAGTGCAGGGGTTCTCAACCTGGGGGTCGCGACCCCTCTGGGGGGTCCCCAAATTATTTTTTTAAAAAGAAAAGAAAAAAAAGGGTTATTTTTTTTGCAACAGTCTCTATTATTAAGGTTATTGTAGCGGTCAATTTGTATTGGTGGTGGGGAGGGGGGCGGGGTCGCGAGACATGGCCATAGATTTTCGGGGGTCCCCAGCCAAAAACGTTGAGAGCCCCTGCTTTAGGGCACTTTTAGTATAAATCGTCAAGTTGGCACTGCACTGAGCAATAAGCATACGTACGTCAGCATCTCCATTGTCAGTCAGGGCTAAACACCTTACCAGTCTATTGCTCGGGAGGAAACCACAGATTGACGGCAAAGAGCTAGGTTTTATTGATTTCAAAACAAATATAATCCACTCAAGTGTTTGAGAATGTAGAGAGAGATCAGAGCCATATGCTGATCAGACCGCTAATGATCCCTACAAGTGGTGCCTGCCAGCTTCTGTAAGAGAGCATCTCAACGAGGACACTTACACTGTGTGTGCGCACGTGCGCGCGCGCGCGCGCGTATAAACTGAGTGCCGTGTAGGGGGGGGGGGGGCATGCATAGAGGACAACATGGTATTGGGTAGTGTAAATGAAACCTGTGGCAACTGAGACCTACAACCAAGTGTTTTTTAGATTGAAACGAGGTTCCTTTGCCAACGCAAACATTGCAGGCTTGGATCAACCTTGAGGCTTTACATCATATTAACATAGAGCTCTGCTTGAAGTGAGAGAGTAAGCCCACCAAATCCAGAATAAATGTAACACAATTTAACCCAGAATAACATCTGTACATTATTCGTACCAACAATATACAAACATTTTTGAGAATTATATCATAGTTGTGTACTGTACATGGTCAATACAATCTTAGTTGGCTTCAATGTAGTTAAAAATCACACCCGTGTGAACTGAGTGGTGCAAGGTCTTATATAGCCTGATCAGCTGTGGTCTGACGTAATGTCAGTGACGTCACATACTAACCATAGCAACCATGCTCGTTTTTTTGGTTGCTAACCATAGCAACCATGCTCGTTTTTTTGGTACGAACAAACACGGGTACAAAGCCAGTTGTTGGAGTGGTTTGCACCACTCAAAAAACGAATCAATTTAATCAATTATTTGAAAAATAGGCTACAGAAGCCAAAGTCTACACATATACAAACAAGTATAAATGGGGCTTAAGTTGTTAATTAGACAAATCAATTTAGTTTATTTTAAAAGATGAAATAGAATTTGTTCATCCATCCAATCTATTTAATGATCCGTCCAAGACTGATTTGATGCACAGCATCAAAGGACTCTTTCAATTTCTCCTCTTTTTTTAATCCCCTCCCTTCTCAGTGTCCGGCCACCTGTTCCTATCCAAGAGAGAGAAACAATTACTTGCATAGACGGATGCAGTGTGTTCTGAAGAGTGCCTTTGGTTGGTTGTTGTTTGATTGTGAAGAAAATTAAATATTGTGTCCTGCTATGAAGTTTCGTAGGAGCGCACGTGCACACACACACACACACACACACACACACACACACACACACACACACACACACACACACACACAATTTGATCTTATTTCATGCTACTATTGAAAGTAGCCAGTAGAGGTCAGTATTGCACAGCCCTGTCTTGTTACACAGCCTCAGTACTGTTTGTTGTGTGTCTCTTTAGATTATTTTCTTTGATTGTCAAACCTTTTTTCGAAAATGGCCGACGATGCACACCTCAAAAGGTTGGTGCCAGGTGCCCAGGACAAAGTGCATATATTCAAAACGGGGATCTCTGAAAGACAAAGAAGAGGGCACACTACTTGCAAACAAAATGTTGCTCTTTATTCATGATTCATTATTGTCAAAACTACAATCAGCTTGTCAATGCCACTCACCCAGTCCTTGTGTGTGTACTGTGCACTGTGCAGGCAGCTGTAGCTGTGGGGCAGAAGAATGAACAGACGCCGTCTTAATAAAGTTCATAATCAAATGAAACTCGCAGTGGCCGCGCTCGTAAAATGAACTTGGACCGTGGTCAGCAAGCATTCATCATTCTTTATTAAAGCAGCCTCGCCGGTAATGTATCCCCTATAGAAAACTGTTGACAGTGTCTCTTTGACTCTTCCATTACACTGACAGCGCTTTTTTCTTTTTTTTTTGTCCTTTATGGACCCGAACTGAACTCCCAGCAGAGAAATGGCCTCGTTTTTGTCCGAGCTGCAAAACGGGACAGCTTTTCGTATTGTGTTAAAGGGTTTTGAATTGGCTTATTGATTCCAGCTAGTAGACCGATTGTTGGTTTGCTTTTGTAACATATTGAGCAGGTCGCTGTACGTTGATCAGATGACCTCCGTTTTTCCGATATGGACGCCGGTATCGGGAAAAGCTGCCAATAACTGCTTAGAATATTGGTACTGGTATCGGCGACTGTGCCAGTCCATGCCATTGTGCTACCACGTCATTTGTCACATGATTTGAATGCTTCAGTTGATGTAGCACTACTGTTCTGCTTGATACTCTTACTGTATATTATTAATTAATTACATTTATTTTTATTCCTAGAGCAGTGATTCTCAAACATTTTAATTTCAAGGACCCCCATAACACTAATAAGAGTGTACAAATGCCAACCAAATGGATCCTTACGTGTCCATTTGGTTCCATTTGTACACTCTCAGAGTTATAGACCCGTAAGGGTCCATTTAGAACCCACGCCTCTGATACACACGTTATTGCGTGTACTGGGAAGGACAAAAATGGTATCGGTCGGTAGATCTCTAGTATAAATCACCAGGCTTAATTTACTGTATTGATTTGAACATTCCGATGACTTCACTTGATTAGAAGGCCTTGAACGACACCGGCTGTGAAACAGCTGGCATAAATGAAGCAATACAGACCTGTTGATAGATATACAAATGTGTTTATGTGACTCAGCTCGAGGCCTTTGTTCAGCGGCTTGCTGATGTAAGCAGCCCCCCCCCCCCCCCCTACCCCCCCCTGCTGTGCTTTATCGTCATCTGAGGAGGAGTGGGCGAGAGAGAGAGAGAGAGAGACTCTATCTTGTTTTTTTTTCTTCCTTTTTTCATTTTGGCTGGCTTCCGTCTTATGGTTCTGGATAAGGATAATGCTTAGTTTATACTTCAGATCGGTCCACTGGCATCCATCTAGTAATGCATGTGATAAACACATAGCCGGACGACTCTTAGGAGAGAGTTACCGTATTTCACAGATGAGGTAGTAGGCGGGCTCATCCCCGAACCCCCTCACACACACACACACACACACACACACACACACACACACACACACACACACACACACACACACACACACACACACACACACACACACACACACACACACTGTATCTATCATCTAATCTGGACGCATAGAGAATGGTGGTGGTTTGGGGGGGGGGTTGGGTACAGGAAGTGGGAGAGCTAATAAAGGTGCCGAGGCACGGCCAAGCTTCCTGTGACCAGAGAACCGTGTGTGTGTGTGTGTGTGTGTGTGTGTGTGTGTGTGTGTGTGTGTGTGTGTGTGTGTGTGTGTGTGTGTGTGTGTGTGTGTGTGTGTGTGTGTGTGTGTGTGTGTGTGTGTGTGTGTGTGTGTGTGTGTGTGTGTGTGTGTGAACCCTAGCATCCCTCTGCATGGCAGCTGAGCTGAGCCCAGCAACACACACGGCAGGCACGCACGCACACACCCAGAGGAAACATAAAAACACAAGCCTAATGCTTATATGGTTGCGCCGAGGACTGTTAAAATGCTCTCATCTAAAAGACCATAAAGGGTTTTATTTTATTTTTTGACACAAATGCGGGGTCTAACACCCTGGCTATGGTTTCATTGTATGCTCTTTAAATTCAAGTTTCAAAGTTTCACTTTTCCACCGGCGCTGCGCGGCTGCCAAAGACATAATCTGAGTGAGTCAGAGAGCAGTGGTGTATAAAGTAACTAAGTACATTTACTATAGTACTGAAGTATTGTACTTAAGTAAAAATGTTGAGGTATTTGGTTTACTTTACTTGAGAATTTTCAATGTTCAATAGTTCTACTCCACTACACCTCAGAGTACCTTTTACTCAGTTCAGTTTAGTTCAGTTCAGTTTGTTTTGGTCATAGAATGAACATTGAATGCATTGATTACATTTGATCATTATAACTTAGTATTTAGACCAAAAAGGTATAGGCTGAAGCCAGTGGCTTATTTTGCCTATCCTATTTACACCTACAGAAATAATAATAATACATCTAACACACATGGGGGGGGGGGCAGTAAACAAACAGGGGAAAACAGACAGAGGAAAAAAAACATACAAACAAACAAAATACAGGAAAAAAAGAAAGTGTACTCCACTACAATTATACGACAACTTTAGTTACTAGTTCTATTGTATATTTATATTTCAAAACATACATTAACCACTTCAGCACCATATATTCCGTCTGAAAACTTGAAATGGGACATTTCTGCAGAGTGAGTACTCGATGTCAAACACTTTTGTACTGGTTGTGGCTCAAGTGCATTTGTGATACAGGACATTTACTTGTGTAAATCTACAATGAAGCATTGATACTTTTTTTTTGTGGCTTTCGCCTTTATTTTATATTTTTTATGGAGGGACAGACAGTAGGCTGACAGGAAATGGGGAGAGAGATGGGGGAGTGACATGCAGTAAAGGCCGTCGGGATCGGGAGTCGAACCCGCGGCACACTGCCAGACTGGATTACCAGCCAAGGTGCCTGGACCACTGAGCCACGGCCCAGGCCAGCATTTATACTTTTACTTAAGTAAAACACATGAGTACTTGTTCCGTCACTGAGTGAGAGTTTTGGGGGTTGGAGACAGTCACACACTGCAGTCCAGACAGACGGACAGACAGACAGACATTGCAGTCCAGACAGACAGACATTGCAGTCCAGACAGACAGACAGACAGACAGACACACATTGCAGTCCAGACAGACAGACAGACAGACAGACAGACAGACAGACAGACAGACAGACAGACGGACACACATTCATTGCAGTCCAGACAGACAGACAGACAGACAGACATACAGACAGACACACATTCATTGCAGTCCAGACAGGCAGACAGACAGACAGACAGACAGACAGACATTGCAGTCCAGACAGACAGCCAGACAGACAGACAGTCACACACTGCAGTCCAGACAGACAGACAGACAGACAGTCACACACTGCAGTCCAGACAGACAGACAGACAACAGACGAGGCCTGTCTTCATACATGCAGGCCAACCAACCGGTATCACGTTCAAGCTCTCATCCCACCATAAAGTCCCCACCCCCACCCCTCTTCCTCCGGTCTGCCAGAAGACTTATTGCACAGAATAGTGCACTGTAAAAATCCTCAGTGTTATTTCAACTCAACCGAGTGAGCAAATGGACCCTTATGGACGTCCCATTTGGCTCCATTTGCGTGCTCTCTTCTTTGCGTTAAATTAATTGAGGATTTCTTTCTGTGGCAATATTTCTTTGGCTTAACTACTTAGAGGTCTGCATATTTTAATACTGCACCCATTCTCGTGGTGTCTCTCTCTCCTTCCCTTCCTCCCCTCCTCTGACTCTCTCTCTCTCTCCCCCCCTCTATATCACTCTTTTTCTCTCCCTCCCCTCCCCTCCCTATCTCTCTCTCTCTCTCTCTCTCTCTCTCTCTCTCTTCTCTCCCTCCCATCCATTCTCCAAGTGTGTGTACTTGTGCAGTTGTTTTGAGCGGTTGCCAGAGCGATGGGTAATGCTTGTTGGTGTGTGCTGCTGCCGTGACAACGGGCCAGGTTGACACAACTATTACCAGGGTGACAATAGACTTGGGAACAATTGGGACGGATCAACAGAACAGCGAGACAACACGGGACAGGCCGGGGGGGCGGAGGGGGTGGTTGACTTTCTTTTGACAACATGGAGTGTTATGTTACGTTGACGGTCCAGCCACAAATTATAATTTTCTTCAGAAAAACGTATGTTTCTATATCAGAATTTTGGCGGTCCTTGACATGATAAGGTTATGATATATATTCTATGTATTTGGCCGCCAATCGCCATCTCAAAATAAAGGCATTCTTTTAGTTACTAGTAATAGGAATTTGTCCACTAATCAACGATTTGGTTAAATCAACAAATGTGTAAATTTGTTTTTGCTGCATGTAGTCATGCAGAGACCAGCCTGGCCCAGAATCACCTGATTTCAACCAACATAAATTCTGCCCAATAAGAGAGACTGACTGACTCTGATCAACTTAAGTCATATCATAACTAGTCAGATCTGTCAGAGAATAAACCATATTATTTCAACTGCATGGTGAAGACGTCCTGGAAGTGACGTAAAGGTCATCCCCATATGGGCTGTGATCTGGCCTAGTGACTCCTGAATGTCCTGAATGTCACCGGAGGACATCATCATAAAGTAATTTTGCTTGCTGGGTATACTACCGTGTCTCACACTGAGATGCATTGTGAACTTATAGATCTGCTATCTTCTCTCAATGTTAGTCCCAGAATTTATTTTGATTGATTGATTGATTGAATACTTTATTAGTCAGAAATGTAAACAGCACGTGATACAGTCAGACATTAAGGCTAAAAGGATAACTCAAAACAGTCCCGTGAACTATCTACAAATTATACTGCATATCATCAACAAATACAAAACACTATATGTACAAAGGAATACAAGGAAAATGTCGGTAGTGAATGACACGCCTCGTCTATGCTAACATGTTCTTTACCTCCCCTTGTGGTCTCAGTCCTGATAGATGGTTTTTCAGGCCTGTTTCCAGAGAAGCCAGTGATCCACATTTGTTAAGGGATGGGATGCTAGAAGGAGACAGCCCTAAAAAGTGCACAAATTCCAAATCTGGAATAGTTTGCAATTTGTTTTTTCTCCCTTCTTTTTTTTACCATAATTTGAAATGTTATGTATTTATTTTTGTCTTAACCCAGATCGACGCTGAATCAGTGGGAGAATACGGCATGATGAAACATACCCTCCTATGAAACATAAAACAGACACATACGCAGAATCAAAACCAGACATTTGGGGAGTCTTATTCTTTGAGGTTTTATGTAAATAAATGACCTAGATTCTTTCTTCCCCTTGCTTGGCTTCACTATCCTCCCCTCAGCTGCAGTGTGCAGACAGAGTGCTGGTGCAGTGCAGAGGTGTATGTCTTTGATTGGTAAAGGCATGAGAACCTGTGTGTTGTGAAACCAAATAGCACAGTAAACTCAACATGCAAGGTTCTCTTTCCTTTTAAAAGCCACTGTGTCATTTATTTATCAATACGATACCCTTGTAATGACAGCTAAGCGACACAGTAGCCCTACTCTGGGAGCTCTTGAACGCTTGGACTGCCACTCCCAATAGCAGCTTTTCTGTGACTATTCATATTTTTAATTCATAATTTTAATGCCAAAAGAAAATTCCGCGATATACACACTATGGGCCCTATTATGCGTGTCTTAAGTACCAGGTCTTATGACTTAACTTAAGACCTGGAGGCGTGGTCAATGCTGTTTGGCCACTCAGAATAGCCAAATGGCATTGATCACGCCTCCAGGTCTTAAGTTAAGTAATAAGACCTGGTACTTAAGACATGCATAATAGGGCCCTTTATCTCATTTTCACGGGGCAAGACTATAGTATTGGGACAATCAGTCCTGATGGTGGCGGTAACGTCACCATTATGCCGATTTGGACCAAATAGAGCGAGTGAGCGGTGACCACTTCCGGTTTGCGAAAATATCCGGTAGTATCTTTGCTACTGTGCAGCACTATCAGATGTCCGGAATGCTAAGCTATCATCGTATTTTTCATAACTAAGTCAAATTAAGCTCTAATGAAGCCCAAAATATCGCATGTTACGCAGCGATGCATGCGCGATCACGCGCGCGCGTGATCGACCGTGCACGCGCGGATTTCGGCCGGTTTTAGGAAGATTACATCGGCCGTTAGCCAAATTAGCCAAAAGTTGCTACATTTTGTTATATTAAGCTCCCGATTATAGGGAATTAAACCAACCCGTCAATTCCGTCAACGGAAGGTTTGGATTTATCAATTAAATCCGTCAACAGTAGTTCAAGGGTTAAAAAAGTCACACCAAATCGAAACGGGTGTTTCATCCGGACCGTGACAAAATGAAGTACGTCCGAAGAAGCTTATTGTCGGTATAAATCTGAGACCCGTTTACAGCGCGCTAGACCCCTGGGAGATCTACTGCTGAGGTGGAGCGCCACACCTACCATCAGCTCCCAGTACTTACCGCAGGACTCGCCGCACCCAAGCAACTCATTCGCTGAGTTGGCGGTATCGAACCCACGACCTTGTGGTCCAATGGAGAGAGCTCTTCCGGCTGAGCTACCCAGACAAACTGTAGGGATTTGAAACAGACAGACATGCACACATCCCAAACCCAGATTTGCCGCAGGTGCTGATCGATGGTCAGTGCAGGAAAATGGAAGAATTGTTATGAAAATAATAATAAAACGCTCGTACACTGTTAGTGCTCCAATGATAAAGTGCTTTTATTGCACTCCAGAAACATCCTTGATATTTCGGGTTACACACTTCATCAGACTTCATCAAACTGTAGGGAGCTGTCCTGCTATTTTATTTAGAGCGGTGCCCATTGGAGCCTCTACAGCGGTGCCCGTTGGGCACTGGCCTACTTGGAATGATGCAAGTTGGAAATTAATGCCCCACCCAGATATTATGTCTGTGTCCCTTTTATGCCCATATATGGAGTTCTTTGTCAGGCATGCCCAAATATGGAGTCTATGCAGGCGTCAGAATGATGTCAGAACAGGCCAGCTCCATATATGGACACTAGGCAGGGGCCGTGTCCAGAGCCCGGGCAGAGGCCTTTTGTGGTGGTTCTGGACAACCGTGGGTCCGACTGACTCGACACCGGGCATTGCACTCACTGTGGGGGTGTGAAACGTGTGTGTCGAATTTGAAGTCGGTGGAGCGAATGGTTCCCGAGTTACGTGGATTACAGACGTCTGTGTGTACGGTACGTACGTACGTACTGTGTACGTGTGTTTGTGTGTGTTTGTGTGTTCGTGTGTTCATGCGTGCATGTGTGCGTGCGTGCGCCTTCGTGTGTGTGCGTTTTATAAATATTTTGCCAATGAAAAGTATTATCAAGACTGTGTGACAATATAATTACAGTGGATCCATTGGATCACAGGTTATTGTCCACCATTTCCTGATGTGGAACATCATTGAGGAATTTGAGGAATGATCATTCATTCACCATTCACATTCTGCCCTGCGTTAATGTGATGTCACTAAACTCACTCACTGCCTCCGTGCTTTCAGCAGAGTCACTAGCTCCGGGCCGACAGCTGTTCCGCTTTTGGCCTCTCCCTGTCGTCGGACAAACCTCTCGTCTCGCAATCCGGGTTCATCCTGTTCATCCGTCTCAGCGAAAATTAACGTCATTTAAGTGACAGCTGAGCCCAATGCTGAGGAAACGACACGACAAAGCTCATCCGCCCAATCCAAAAGGCTGTTCGTATCTGTGTCGGAGGTCAACTTTTAACCAGCCAAATCCCCCTTTTCTCCCTTCCTAATCCTTCTGTCAGGGGTTTTTCCCACACCACAAGACACATCTCCTACCAAACCTATACCATGCTTAAAAGACAGACTTGATGACACACCATGATCCCCCTCCGCAGCCCGGCCCTCTCTCTGAGTTATGAGCTTCAACATTAAAAAACACACAGAACTGTTCATTGTTCATGAGGTTTTTTTTTTTTTTTTTTTTTTGAAAGCAGTATGTGGTGGAATTATTGAATAGTTACATCGTCCGTCTCTCTGTGTTGACTCTGTTTGTTGATGCATGCGAGTATAGTTACAGTAATGGTGTTTACGCTGTGCATTGTTGACAGAGTCTGTCCAAAAGGCCTGCCCGCCACACCTGCCCCCATTAAAGGTTTCTGTGCGCTTGGAGGAGCTCCGAGCCAGTGGAGCTTGCACTGGTGTTGCTGCTTATTCAGGAGGAGGCCAGTGTTTCTGCACCGTGCATTCTTTAATGGTGAGAGAGAGAGAGAGAGCTTAGCTTCGCCTCAGTTCAACCCTCACCATTAAAAACATGGGCCTGTGGCATATGCACTTCACAGCACGGACACATGCAGAGATAGATACACGCACAAACACGCGCGCACACACGTGCGCTCACACACACACACACACACACACACACACACACACACGCATACACGCACACACGCATCCTTTTCCCTGCAGACCAAGACTCACTCTCATTTATCGCAGAGATGAAAGGCCCCTAGATTTATCAGTGGTCTTGGGGTGTAATTTGTTTCTCGTTTGATTCTTGACTAGAGCATTCCCCATCTGCCCTTTTATTTATTTATCACTATTTCTCTTCTCCCCCCCCCCCCCCCCCCTTCTCGTTGCAAACTCCTTCAACATGTTTGCGGAGTATAGTGGCGCAATGACATGCCGTCTCTGTCGTGTGGAAACCTCATAATGTCCAAAACGGTTAACCTTTCATGATTCAAAGCTGATCTCAAAAGGCATCTCTTCGCGGGCCGCGTTTCGAGCTTGCGGATCTGCTACTTGTGATGCTTTTTTGCGTGTGACACTGTGGTGGTATGTTCACATTAGTGCGTTAGATTATAATAAAAAAAAAACACAAAGTCAAAATATGGAGATATGAGGTTTCTGCCCTGATGGCAACGATACGATGAACGTTGTGTGCAGGCGAGTGTGTTGATGGTGAATAAAACGGATGGTGTTTATGCACGGTGCAAGCCTGTGTGACAGCGGAAAGACAGAAGGGGTAATTCACTGTGTGTGGAAACTCCTGCCTCTTGTCATGTGGGGATGTGGCGCTCATAAAACGTGGGGACTAAAACCCCTTAACCAGGATGTGTACTATATATATACCAACTCCATCTGGTTGGCTTATGAGACGCTCAGCTTTGTTTGTTTGTTTGCCTCCCGTCGTCTAATGTGTTTTAATAAAGAGGTTGTTTTAATCTTCGACTTCGCTGCGCTTTTTTCCGCTCCTTCTCTTAATCCAGCTTTGATGCACATCTGTCAGGGTATAAGGACGGACGCGTCAAATCCGTCAATGGACTCTCCCGCTTGTTCCCCCGCTCTGCTCTCCGAGTGCCTTACTGAACGAACGAGTGGGGACTCTTTTGTGTGCGAGATTGACGGATGAGAGTAAAACCCCGCGTCACGTTGACAAAGGAGCTTGTTGTCAAATGGATTATTGGTGATGCCAAGGGGAGATGCCAGGGTTAAATGTATGGTCCTGGACTGATGGTCTCCTCATGGCTTGTTGTGTGTCCTGCATTCATATCGGGTGTCGGTGCTTTGTCCCTCTCACAGGTGGGAGGCGGTGGCGTGCGTCTGTGTGTGATTTGTAGGAGATGGCTGCTACACACTGTATATGTCGCATAGCATGTGTTTATTAGGAACTGGTGGATGGAAGCAGGTGTCACGGGTCTGATGACAAAGAGGGATGTCATTCATTGTTAGACACATTATATGCACATGAGAACACGCACACGCACACACACAGATACACACACACACACACATGCCGGCACGTGTCTGACAGCATATGAAGAATAGCCTCGACCGAGTGTCGAAATCTGGAATATTTAAAGAGCTTGACATCCGAGCCGTGATGCGTGTGTCTCAACTCGTGTTGCGTTTGTCAGATGGCGTTGAGCCCAAACTTTCAATCTTGTGTGTGTGTGTGTGTGTGTGTGTGTGTGTGGTCTTGTGTTGTCCTTGACAAGGCACACTGACCCTTTCATTGTCTGTACGTGACCCTGTGATTATCAGGAACCTAAACAAATCCATCTCTATCAGACGTCTGTGGTTACAACACAAATGTATGAAGAGCACTGCTGTCAGACGTGTGCATGCACGCACGCACGCACGCACGCACGCACGCACGCACGCACGCACGCACGCACGAGTACAGAGTACAGAGTACAGACACACAGGTTTACTTCCTTTCATTTCTTTGGACAAGTTCACAATGGTCTGTCTGTGTGTGTCCTCTCTACCCTTCCTTCCTGTGCGTGTGTGTGTAATCCAGTCACGTCCTGTGTTCATATTGAACATACAGTACAGCAGGTGGCCTGAAGAAGCAGCGACTCCACCTCTGGACTGTTTGAATTGTAAATCGTGCAACTGTGGCAAGCTGTGCACCTCCTAGCTGCTGAATAATGAACATGGAGAGAGAGAGAGAGAGAGAGAGAGCACACAAAGAGAATTGTTCACTACTAGTTCACGTGCCTGATGGCACGCTCACGTATAAAGGGAAAAAAATAAAAATTAAATAACATTGGTGTTACACAAAAAACTGTGAAACATAAAATTAGGTAATGGCAGTCCGGCTTCCCATCTTGCACCTGTAACCCAACATGCATTGCACTGCATGATGCGCGTGTCGTGTGCTCGGGCGTAGTCAATCGGAAGAATTTGCGGTGCGGTGCTAGGGAGTAATATTGGCGAAAATCAAGTAAATACTGTATATATAAGCAAGCATATTGAATGTGGTGAAAGAAGCCTACATTGATGCCAGAGCACAGATCAATGTCGCGCCGTCATGTTTGGAGATGGAACTGGGAGCACTGTTAGCATAGCACAATGCTACGGAAGAAAGGGGAGTGGAACGCAAATGTATTCCTGATATTTGTTGCTGTCGGGCAGAAACCTCATATGTATCTCCATGTTTATTTTTCTCGTTTTTTCTCGTAAATTAGCGCCCTACTTAATCATACTTACAGCATCAAAAGTGTCATATCCGCAAGCTCCAGCTTGTCGATCTGCTACGTTTGCTGTTTATGAATTAGAATTCTGACAGTTTTGGACATGTGAGGTTTCCACCTGACAGAGACGATATTATCGTCGATGTCGGGCAGAAACCTTTTATATTCCTTTTTTTCCCCTCGTAAATGAATGCCCTACTTCAGCTATGGTCGTGTTTGTGTGTAAGCAGGTGTGGGAGTCCGTCTGTACTTCTTACATGTGTTCATACCTGGCCATTCTTTTCCTAATACAAAGATCCCGAGGGATTCTTCTTGTTGACCCTCAGCACATGTTCATGTGTAGACTCTGGTCAGCTGGTCAGACATTGGCGTGGGTCCTCCCGAGGCTTTTAGAGCAGTACGCCTCCGTCGGGTTGGGAAACCTCATATGTCCAAAACAGTTACTTTACAGCAGTGGGTTTCAACCAGTCAGGGTGTATGCTCCACATTTATGGAATTATTGTCAAGACAAATTGAAGTTGAATGTCCTTGAATGTCCTATTTTTTAAAAGACTCTTAACTGACCTCACACTAGAGGAAGTCATATGCACCTGCGTTTTGTAATTTTTGGTTATAAGGTTTTGTTTCTGTGTGTTTGTGTATTATATTTGTTGTACTGTGTGTCCATGTCATGTATGTAAAATCATTGCTGTAAATGTTCTTGTTTGTATACAGGGCGCCATTGAAAAAGAGACCCTGGTCTCAATTGGATTCCCCTGAAATAAAGGTTTCAATCAATCAATCAGTGGTCCCCGGGACCACCAGTGGTCCTTGAGAAGGTTCCAGGTGGTCCCCAGCTAATAGATAGAGAGTTGGTAACCCTTGAGACCCTTACGGGTCCATTTGGTTACATTTTACGCTCTCATGAGTTAAACTATTGTTATACCTATTGTTATTTGTATTACTTAACGTATACAATAATTTTGATCGTTTGGGTGTTATCTCCTATACCTATACAGCATGAAATTGTGGACAACATCTTATCCAACGACAACAAAATATTCTTTAGTTTTGGGTCTGAGGCCAAATCTCATCAAACGGTTTGTGGCTCAAATGCCGAATGAATAATGGGTCTTGTGGTAAAACGGTTTGAATGAAAACCACTGCTTTACAGGATTCAAATTCAAAAGCTTAGCTATACTTTTGATGCTTTTGCGCGACGCTGAAGTACGATGAAGTTTACGAAAGAACCCCAAAGTTAAAATATGCAGATAAGCGGTTTCTTCCCGACAGTATGGAGTGCATAGTTCACATTATTAGCCCCGGAGGCTAAAGGACCTGTCTGGCCTGATTAATGACACCGGAACAGTGGAACGGAGAGAGAGTGGACGGGTCGACTGCCCAAACACAATAGAGCTCCTTTGGACTGTCACTTATTCAGAGCCATGGCTACAGTGCACGTCACGCGCACGCACAGTATACTGTGCATGCATGCGTGCATGCAATCATGCATGCATGCGTGCACACACACATGCTGCATATGAAGTACACATGAAGCACAAGCTCTGAAACAATAGAATTGGAACCAGAATAATATACAGGTACACACGCGCACGCACAAACAGTTTGTATGTATTACTATACTTGTGAGGACATCAACATTTCTGTTACAATTCTGAGGATTTGTGTTTTTTTTATATCCGTGAGACTAAAGGGCTTTGCAAATGGGGAGCGAGGAAGGCACACATTGTCTGGATCAACGACGGTCTGCTACAACGGTCTGCTACATCTCTGCTCAAGAGGGGTGCGACAACGCAAGCGTAAAAAAAAAGCTAAACCGAATCCAGGTTTGGTGAGTGCACGGCGTGTGCACGAAACGAGCACGCGCGCAACAAATTCACGGGACCGTGGCGTGCTCACGTAAATACGCTTGCGTTGTCGCACCGCGACTTCTCCGAGCAAAAACGCAGGTCTCATTGAAAATGAACTATAGGCGCGTTTTATCGCTCCCTGTTTGCAAGGCCCTTTAAGCTGAAAGATAGAAATCAACTCGAGAAGCGTTTGCCCCCACCGACACACTCGTTCCACACCACCACAGGGAGTGCAGTGCCCAGGGTCAAGTCCGTTGGATCGCCGGTTGTCCAGAACCAGCACAATCTGCCCGGGATCTGAACAGGGCACCTGCCCAGGGCTCTGGACAAATCTCCATAATATGAAGCTGGCCTGTTCTGACATCACACTGCTGTTCTGACATCTGCATATATGGGCATAAAATGGACACTGACATAATTACTGGGTGGGCCATGTATTTCCGACTTGCATCGTTCCAAGTAGGCCAGTGAATCAACGGGCACCGCTCTAGTAACTCTAATCCTAACTCTTAAACCTAACCTCTAAGTGTCTGATCCTATAACCCTGAGCCCTGCCGGAATCTGATTCTAATTGTAAACCTATCCCTAAAAACCCTATTTAACCATAAAACAACCGTTTCACAATGTCTATTTCTCATGTTCTACTATACTTGTGGGGACCACATGTCCACAGTAATACACACACACACACACACACACACACACACACACACACACACACACACACACATTATTCAACTGCTTCTCTGACCCCCTGGTCCAGTTGGATTCAGGGTAGAAAACACCTGGTAGCTCCAGCACTGTGTCTGCGTGCATGTGGATAATCTCACAAACAGCTGAACCAATCAGTGTCCCAATTGGCATGCACACAACCAGGACGCCACAGAAGAGAACTACTCACTGTTCCGTCCTCTCCTGTGTTTTATACTTCCTGGCACAAAACCTTTTCAGATGAGAGGTCTGCGCAAAAAAAAAAGGATTAATTTGGGGGGTCCTTCCTTGATATGAAAAAGTTTGAGAGCCACTGTCCTATACTTAACCTCATAAATGCTCACATGAAGTCAAGAGATCCACACCAAGTAATTTCTAAGTGGGTGCATAGATCCACATGATTCCATGAAACGCATTATTGCACATACAAAAACCCCAGGAAAGTGTTTCTTGTGTCCTAAACATAATTAAAATAAATCTGGTTGCAAAAGGGGTGAAGTGGCCCGTTGAGGTTAGATTTAGTCCAGCATTCTACAACTGTACATTTATTTGTACAAGTGGAGCGATAGCAGTTGAGACAGTGAAACCTACAGTATATAAATAGTCATTCTTAAACAGTGGGTTCGTTGGGCTAACTGTTCCTCTTTTTTTTGCCGGGGACCACCTGGAAGTTCTGGAACCCACCTCGAGGACTCCTCCAGCTAGGGACCCCCACTCTGAGAACTGTTGCTCTGGTCCCGTCCTCAGCATGATAGCTGGCCCAGACCCCAACGGTCGGCAGACAATTTACACCTCCCTTCACTCCCTTTCCCTTCTTTTGCAGACGGTAGCTATACTGTCGAGGGTTAAAGGGTGATTCATACTCGGCCGCGTGTGTGTTGCGCGCCTAAAAACAACCGATCCACAAGCTCACAGCGCGGCGTGGCGGCGCCACGTTGTGAGCTTGTATATCGGCTGTTTTAGGCGCGCAAAACACAGCGCGCGCCGGCCGAGCATAAATCAGGTGCAGAGGCGCTGAAATGCCTTGACGCTGCAACTTTTCAAACTCGCTCAGCGATGATTTAGCTCTCCTCCCCTGTGTCTCCCAGTCAAGGCCCATTTCCTCCACATCAAAGCCCCACCCCCGTTGGCCTGTTCCTGAACAGACCAAACCAGCGCGCTCGTCTGAGGTGGTTTAATCAGCGATGACGCTCAAATTACGCCGACACGCTCGGCGCACTTTTCTGGCAGAACTCATGGTCAGGTCTACTACCCACACGGCGAAAAAACAACAACATCTGGCGTCACACACACACCTATATGTCTCCTGTTTTAACATGGGGCTCTGTGAGGGTAACCGGAACGCTCGCGCGAAAATATACCCATGTTTTGTCAATGACCACTCGCGGTTCTCGTATACTTCTATTCGTTTTACTGCAGGTTACGTTTAGGAATAAGGTTAGGTTTAGGCATAATTTTACTGAGGTTACGTTTAAATTGAGTATAAGCTCAGGTTTGGCATAGCTTTACTGAGTTTACGTTTAGGAATAAGGTTAGCTTTATAGGCATATTTGTACTGAGGTTACGTTTAGGAATTAGGTTAGGTTTTGGCATAATTTTACTGAGGTTAAGTTAAGTATAAGATCAGGTTTGGCATAGCTTTACTGAGGTTACGTTTAGGAATATGGTTAGCTGTAGGCATAGTTTTACTGAGGTTACATTTAGGAATATATGGTTGGCTTTAGGCATGGTTTTACTGAGGTTTCGTTTAGGAATATGGTTAGCTGTAGGCATAGTTTTACTGAGGTTACATTTAGGAATACCTGGTGGCGACTGTTCCGATGTTGGCGACCGTTCAAAACGTGCCGCTTCGAGCCATGTTTCCAGCTTGTGGATCTGCTACATTTGATGTTTTCTGTGATGCTGTAGTATGATCAAATCGGGTGTTAACTAAGACAAAAACACAAAAAGCTGCATGGGAGGAAGACATTCAATAAAAGTCAGGGGGATTTAACAGTACAGTGTGTGTGCGTGCATACAGTATGTGTAACCATCATGCACCATATGGGGAGTAAATTATACTCCACACAAATCACTAAGCAGACGTGTGTGTGTGTGTGTGTGTGTGTGTGTGTGTGTGTGTGTGTGTGTGTGTGTGTTGAGCAGGGCTGGCCTTGGATGTTGCTACCGCAGTGGGATTTGAACAATGCAACCTATAGGGAGGAGCTAAAGGCTGATTTACACCGCATCCTACTGATTTATACCGAAAATAGCAGGTCTGAGCTTGTATTTCGACGGCGGATACAAGACTGTTCTTGTAGTGCCCACTGTTGGGCACTATTAAAGGAAGAGTGGGCGCCTCTATGTACAATTTGCTATTTTGTATATTTGAAAAATGAAGTAGGCCTAATGTAAAGTATACATGATGAGAACATGCACGGTACATCATTATCAGACCTAAATTTACTCTTCAACTTAAGGTTAGAGTTATTCCCTGTAGGCCAGGCCACCTATGAAGAACTATTCAGATGTGTTTTCACCACTATCTCTGTGAAATCTGGTTGGGGTGCTTGCTTATTCACAGCAAAAAAGGTCTGCCTATGCATTTGATACATTACAGCTTGTGTGTGTGTGTGTGTGTGTGTGTGTGTGTGTGTGTGTGTGTGTGCGTGTGCGTGTGCGTGTGCATGCGTGCGTGTGCATGCGTGCGTTGTGGGGCAGGTTGTTCACTGATGCAGTTTAAGTCCCCCCCCATACATATGCTGGGGGACACGGTGCACATTTTAACGAACTGTCAACGCTTGAGAAAAGTACACTTCATTCATATGCAGTATTTCAGGACAGGACCCCGACTTACAGCCTCTATTACCATACCAACTGTGACATCACGTATACTTACAGCCTCTATTACCATACCAACTGTGACTGTATAGGCAAGTCTGTGATGTCAGTTGGTATCCATATTTGGACAAAGTTTCAGCCCATATGCCTGTCGACTGAAAGTTCTGAAAATTAACCCTAACCTTCAGAGATTCCACCAAGATATAGTTGACGTTAACATGCTGCTGCCCTCGTGTACTGAACAGTAGAAAAGTACCTGTGTCCACGACACCGTACAGCACCAACATTTTTCATATTTAATTTCATTGCATTGACTTCAATCTGTTAGATCTGACAGGCAAACCAGGGGGAGGGGCTTTCATTTGATTGGACCTGGTGAAGCGTTTTAAGATGACTGCCTCTGATTGTCCATTGACTGGACTAGCGGGGTGATTGCTCTGAATAAAGGCCACTGATCAAGCGCTCTGATAGACGTGCACGGTTGCTAACATTAGAACATAATAATGACGGCATTAGCCCGCCCGCCCACGCACCGTAGCGCGGTGTGGCTTCTATTCATGATTATATCCGGCGCACAGCTTGGGGAAAAAAAACGGTTTCTGAATCAAGATAATGCTAAAAATAGCACTCAAGAATTTGAGTCATGCTCAGATAACGTTTTGCTTGGAGTTAGTTTCTCTCTTTAAAAGCAGAAATCCGTAAGATTCATGTGCTCTACCCGGGATTTGAACCGAGGTCTTCTATCTTTTGTCATCATTTGGGCAGGGGGAGATATTGCGCTTTGAGCTTCGTGCAATACTTCTTATCAAGTGGGGCCCCTGGCCCAGAGTTTGAGAAACAGTGGATTAAAAATTGCGTTTTTTATTCACACAAAAACGAGTCATGGATGGATTGCCGCTTTTAAATTGAACAGTGGATCAAAGCCATGATTCTGGCGTAATGTCACATTCACTTCATACTGAGGGAGAGACACAACAAAGTCCCGACTCAATGTCAGACAATTCATTATTGCTCCTCCTTGCTGGCTTTCTAAAATGAATGGCCTGAATTGTAATCATAATTTATAAAAAGGTACTGGGTCGCACACGTCGGTGTAATGATAAAAGGGCAACCATCTCTAAGGCCTCTAGAAGTCTCCATATTAACCTTGGGGTGGTGGGTGAAGATCCATTGTGAGTCGCAGGCGTGGAGAACACATGCCAACACACGGTGATATGTTAGACATACATTCTGAAGTTTATTACACACGCAGAGTAATATATACAGTAGGACAGTAGATCTATGACATCCCTAGTAGATTATGGAAACCATGATAAGAACAGAATGAGCAGGAACACGCTTGCATCCCTTATCATATTGTGCGTACAGTCAGTCCCTCTGATGCATTGGAAGACAATCATGTCATGGTTATCAATATGCTTATGCAGATAAATGTGTCGTCTTAGTCAGGCATCTGAGGCCGTTTCATTACAGTCGGTGTCACACTGACGAAGGCTGGATAGCCGAAACGTTTGTGGCATCACAGTTTGGTTCGGTAATCTCTCAGTGCAACTGAGGTCCAAATTGTTCAGATTGGTGCAGACTGCAGGGAAGATCATATGGGTAAGACAACTCCCCTCTCTGCAGTCTATTTATGAGCAGGCTACATTAAAACAGGCTCAAAAAATCGTCAGTGATGTTACCCATGTTTTAAATGGCGAGTTTGTACTTCTGCCCTCTGGGAGAAGATACAAAGAAACAAAGTGGAAGTACATCAGATTTAAGAAATCGTTTGTACCAGCATCAACTAAGATGTTGAACGAGGCTCTGAAACAGCAGTAACTGTGTGAGGCTAGATTATCCACATCATGTGTGCAATTGTGTAATGTTGTGTCTTCCTCTGTAATGTATTTTGTTTGTCATTGATGTTTTATGTGTGGCTGTAGCTGGGGTAAAAGCCCAAGACAAATTTCCCTTGTGGACAATAAAGTTTACCTTACCTTACCTTACCTTACCTTGTCTCAACATTATGATGTAAAGATAAAATAAAAGAAAGATATTACTCACTCTTGGAACTGTGTGCGACCCGTTATACCTTTTATAAATTATGTTGATCTAAGAGGATAGCGCACCAGAGAAGTCAGAGAGCGGTGCTTACGAAAAAAAGTCAGAATTTTAATCAGCCTCCCGAATTGCATTGCCATTGATAGTGGACACGCTTGGGCAACGAGCGTGCTCTGAAACCTAATCATGACGGATATGCCCACTCACTGAGTGGACGGGACCCTCCCCAGACCTCCAAGCCCCTCTCCTCTCTGCCCAGGCTATAACCTTCTCCCCTAAAATAAGTCCCACATGTGGACCCGTGACCCTATTAACCCACAAACAAGACCTTCACAGGGCCTTACTAATGATGCCTTGCCCTTCAAGTCTGGCCCTGGCTGGCTGGCTGGCTGGCTGGCTGGCTGGCTGGCTGGCCACCTGGCTGGCTGGCTGGCTGGCTGGCTGGCCACCTGGCTGGCTGGCTGGCTGGCTGGCTGGCTGGCTGGCTGGCTGGCTGACAAGGTTGGCCGTGCACATGCAAGTAAACAGGCTATTTGGGCATGGAGCAAGGTTATTATAATTTCACATTTTTCATTAGTTGTATTTGCATTTGGCATTTTTGTTTTGAAATTCGTTTTTGTTTAAATTTGTCTTTTAAAGCAGGTTTCATAGTTATGTTAAGTTTGTATTGGTTTTAGTTTTTGTATTATTCTTGTCGGGGAAAACAAGGTCAGAAAGAGTATTATTAAAAGTTTGAAGCTATTTCATATCAACCCCCTGAAATACAGGCTTGAAGACGAAAAGCTTTTAGTTATAATATAAAAGAAGAGGATCCAAGGCACTCTGTTCCAGTGAGGTGAAAAAAGGCTTTTTTTAAGGCATGGCAAAGAACATTACAAAAAGGACCAACGCGTTTCGGCACTCAGCCTTCGTCAGGGTCCCAATGCTTTTAGTTAGTTCATTTTTGTAAACGCACACAATGGTGTTTCAGTCAGTTATCCTTTGTTGTCTTTTTTATTTTAGTTTCAGGTGACTTACCCATGTTTTGTTACTTTGTTACCTGCAGTTAACAGAGGTCCTTGGGTACGTTCCAGGGAGTCCCCTGGTCCTTGGCTACGTTCCAGGGAGTCCCCTAGTCCTTGGCTACGTTCCAGGGAGTCCCCTGGTCCTTGGCTACGTTCCAGGGAGTCCCCTGGTCCTTGGGTACGTTCCAGGGAGTCCCCTGGTCCTTGTGTACGTTCCAGGGAGTCCCCTGGTCCTTGGGTACGTTCCAGGGAGTCCCCTGGTCCTTGGGTACGTCCCAGGGAGTCCCCTGGTCCTTGGGTACGTCCCAGGGAGTCCCCTGGTCCTTGGGTACGTTCCAGGGAGTCCCCTGGTCCTTGGCTATGTTCCAGGGAGTCCCCTGGTCCTTGGCTACGTTCCAGGGAGTCCCCTGGTCCTTGGGTACATTCCAGGGAGTCCCCTGGTCCTTGGGTACGTTCCAGGGAGTCCCCTGGTCCTGGTCCTTGGCTACGTTCCAGGGAGTCCCCTGGTCCTTGGGTACGTTCCAGGGAGTCCCCTGGTCCTTGGCTACGTTCCAGGGAGTCCCCTGGTCCTTGGGTACGTTCCAGGGAGTCCCCTGGTCCTTGGGTACGTTCCAGGGAGTCCCCTGGTCCTGGTCCTTGGGTACGTTCCAGGGAGTCCCCTGGTCCTTGGATACGTTCCAGGGAGTCCCCTGGTCCTTGGGTACGTTCCAGGGGAGTCCCCTGGTCCTTGGATACGTTCCAGGGAGTCCCCTGGTCCTTGGATACGTTCCAGGGAGTCCCCTGGTCCTTGGGTGCGTTCCAGGGAGCCCCCTGCAGCTAATCTGTTAATATAGCGTCCCATCATTTGAACCCATTTAGGCCTGACCTCAAAATGAAATCCTCCAGTTTTCTGAAATAAATATTTTCACGATTTTTCAAAAATAGCAGACCTACAAGCTTGTAGCGCGCCACTCGTTGGCGCGCTATGAGCTTGTAGATCTGCTATTTTCCAATAGCTAAAGTATAACAGAATGCTTGAAACACCAAAAGGGGTTCTCGCCCAAAATGGGTTAATATTTTGATCCATATTTTTTATGTTGCCCGTTCAAAAATGGCAGGTATACACTTGTACTTGGCCCCAAAACGTTTGAGAACCACTGAACTAGAATAACCTTTTCATGAAGACACCAAAACCCCACACCAGAGTACCGTAACTATTTTATACTTGGTCCTACGATGGTGTGGTGAAGCATGGAGACACACTCACAACGCGTTGCATGCTATTTTTGCTGAATGTTGACAACTTTTGCCTATAATGACAGGCCCAAATTAGGGACGTCAAGGTTAATGTGGTTAATGGATGCGCTCGTACGCACGCACGCACACACGCATGCACGCACACACGCATGCACGCACACACACACACACACACACACACACACACACACACACACAGAGGATACTAGCGTAGTGTGTTGATCTGTAGGACAAACAACAGATGGCACACAGAAGATTAAATTCAAGCACTGTCAAAGTCCATATAGTTGGATGCTCATCCTCTTATTGTCAGTAGAACTGTGCTGACTGTAAGTACAGCTAGTTGTAGCACGTTAGGGTCTATGACTGAAAAAGTTCTATTATTATTATTATTATTATTAAGCAATTTCAACCTGCAGTGGCGTCCCTATTTTGGGCATGTCATTATAGGTGGACATTTTCGAAAATGCGCTCGCACGCACGCAAATCAAAGAATTTCAAAACAATTCTAAGATGTTTACGAGTGGTGAAAATAGCATTATCTGCAAGCCCACAACGTGCCACATCGCTCACCGAACGACAAAATAGACGCCTCGTTGTTAATTATACATTTTGAATCTTAAATCACCCGTTTATTGTTTCTTAATTCTTGTGTGCAATCTGAAACACTGATGGCATATTTCCATTCCATGCAGCAGCGACTAGGCTCAGTGTTGCTTTACAAGCACGATTACTATCAAATCCTAGCTCTTTTCCAGCTATGACACCATTCACTGCACCAGCAAATCTCTCTGCTAATCAGCTCACTGCCACGATGATGTCAGTAAATAATTCTATTTGCCGTGTCTTTATGGAGATTACAAATATTTGGCCCCCGGTTTAGCCGAGCGTCAGCACTCCCGAGAGGAGAGCAAGCTTAAGAGGGAGAGGGAGGGAGGCGGGTAATGAAAGACAGAGACACTGAATGAGACACGCAAGGTCAGGAGAGGGAACAAGAGGAGAAGAAAAAGAGGATTTATGTTAAAGGATTTGTACAGATGACGTATCGTTGCTGTCGGTTCTGAAACGTCCTTTCTCCATTCTAACTTTTTGTCTCACACGAAAGCATCGAAAGTAGCAGATCTCTGCAAGCTGGAAACACGGTGCGGTGCGCTTTGGGCTTGTAAAAAAACGGATGCCATGAGACCTTTAAGAAATGCTAATTTTGGCTTGTATATAACCTGGCTGATACAGTGAAACTGTGCTGCACTTCACTGTGACAATGGTGATATTGCTGAATGAATATTGCTAATCCTAACCCACGTACAAAGTGTTTTCACTTTTAACCCATTTTGACCTGAGATCAGATTCTAAAAATGTCTTCTACATCCTGACGGTTTTCTGAAAAAGCTATGTTTCTATGTCAGTCGTTCTTCGATTAAAAAAAAAAAAGCAGACCTACAAGCTCGTAGCGCGCCACTCGGTGGCGCGCTATGAGCTTGTAGATCTGCTATTTTTCAATAGCTAAAGCATAACATAATGCTAACACCAAAAAGGGTCATTGTTGGAGGCATCTCTGCTTTTATTGTTGATAGTGTGACAGTGAAAGACAGACAGGAAAGGTGGGAGACCTAGTGGGTTTCCTGGAACAAATGAGAATAGCATACAGTACACGGCCAAACACGTATTCATGTTGTCGTTCTTGACTGAGAAAGGAGAGAGGCCGCACAGCTCGTAGTCACGATGCCATCAAAATCTTTATTTTTCCAACATTTCGGCAAGTTGTCCCAATCTTAAAAATCTTAAATCTTAAAAAATATCTGGTGTAACTCCTTTTATGTCATTCCCTGAAGAAGGCAACTTGTTGCCGAAACGTTGGAAAAATAAACATTTTGATGGCATCGTGACTACGATCTGTGCGGCCTCTCTCCTTTCTCAGTCATAGTTATCTCCTGCGGTCAGCACCTCCCCACCACTGGTGTGCGCTCCTACCTTCCTGTTATATTGTCGTTCTTAACATGTTACACTACCACTAGAATGTAGGAATGTCTCCCTGTCTCTGTCTGTATCTCTCTTTCTCTCTTTTTCTTGTTCTTTTTACTCTGCTGCATTGATTAACATGCTCATACGGTATGATTCCAACCTTTGTAGTGCAAAGGGGAAACTCACTTTAATTTCAGCTAATGAGCGCCAAACTGGTGATGTGAATATCGGAAGTGAATATTTTTTCCACGTATGAGGCAACCTTTTCTGGGGAGCCGGTGAAAATTAGCAATGCAAGTGATGTGGGATGTACATGGAAAATAGGGCATCGAGGTGCATTTCTAAGATTATTTTGGTTTCAGCGCTTTGGTTTCGACGCTAGCGGCACAAAAGAAGAAAAACGATGGGGGAACCTGAGACCTTTTGAAAAAAAAGAAGAAAAATTACAGTCGGGACTAATTTTTCCAAATGAGAGCATGAACAAAGGCTTTGTGTGTGAAGTCCAATCGCGATTCCCTTGAGAAAAGAGGTGCATTAGTTTAGGGAGTTAAGAGGAGAGAGAGAGAGTTGGAGAGACTTTGTAAGGAACAGGGATTGACATTGAGATGGAGAATGTAAGGCAACACTGTTTCACCAACCTCTCTCCTCTCCCTCGCCCTGTAACCACCAGTGAGAACTGAGAAGACATACTATTACTCACGTGTTTTACTCAAGTAAAAAGTATAAACACAGCAAATGTAAATGCAGACATATAATCTGTTACTTAATACTTACAAGTAGAAGTCCCGTATTCAAAATGTACTTCAGCAAAAGTACAAAAGTATGGTTGTTGTGTATAAAAAGTCTACATACAGTATGGGCCTGAAGTGGTTAGTGTGTTATCCCATTTTGACTTGAGATCAGATTCTAAAAATGTCTTCTACATCCTGACAGTTTTCTGAAAAAGCTATGTTTCTATGTCAGTCGTTCTTCGATTTTTCAAAAATAGCAGAACTACAAGCTGTGGCGTGCTATGAGCTTGTAGATCTGCTATTTTTCAATAGCTAAAGCTTAACATAATGCTAACACCAAAAGGGGTTCCCGCCCCAAAATGGGTTAATTTGTAATAATCAAAATCTACAAAGTAACTAGTAACTAAAGTTTTCATATAACTGTAGTGGAGTAAAAGTACAACCATTTCCAATGCGATGTAGCAGGGTACAAGTAAAAGTATTGAAAATTGTAAATAGCCTGCTGATATGGGCGGTGGTGGCTCAGGGGTAGAGTGCCTGGATGGTAACCGTAGGGTTGCCAGTTCGAACCTGGGCTCCCCCAGAGTTACTGTCGAAGTGTCCTTGAGCAAGACACTGAACCCCTAATTGCTCCCGATGTGCTAGTTGGTGCCTTGCATGGTTTCCGCTGCCATCGGTGTATGAATGTGTGTGTGAATCTAATGCACAATCTCTGTAAAGCGCCTTGGATAAAGGCGCTATATAAATGCACCATTTACCATTTTATAAGTAAAGAAAATAATGTTTTACTTGAGTAAACTTGAGTACATGTACTTAGTTACTAAGCCACTCACCTGTAACTGTGCAGTTTTCCGGCATGAGATCTAATCAAGTATCACATTTCAGACATTAGCCGAAATCAAATCAACCAATTAATTTGTACAAGCTTGCCACTCTTCACGAGATGGAGGTAATTGGACTCAATTTCCTTTCTTTCCCCCTGTTTGTTTCTGCACGGCAGAATGGTCCTCCTCTACTCTGGTTATGTTGAAGAAGAAGAAGATCAGCTGGGATGATCCAATCCAGTATTTTGGGGAATAAAGCCCACGTTTGTTTGCAGTGTTCTACATTCACAAATTCCGCTCATAAAACGCCTCTTTTTATTCACATGTTCACTCTTTCCCCAAACTGTTTTCCATTCTGTCCTCAGTGATCTGCACCAGGGGTTCCAAAAAAATATATATATATATATTTTCTTGTCTGAGGAGTCGGGACCCAAACTTTAACCCATTTTGACCTGAGATCAGATTCTAAAAATGTCTTCTACATCCTGACAGTTTTCTGAAAAAGCTATGTTTCTATGTCAGTCGTTCAAGCTCGTAGCGTGCCACTCGGTGGCGCGCTATGAGCTTGTAGATCTGCTATTTTTCAATAGCTAAAGCATAACATAATGCTAACACCAAAAGGGGTTCCCGCCCAAAATGGGTTAAACTAACAACTTAACCCATTCCGACCTGAGGTTCAAAAACTGTTTTCTGAAAAACGTATGTTGCTATATCAGTGGTTCTCAAAAGATGTCATGTCAAGGAGCAGCTTGGACTCCTCATGCATAGAAGGAAGCATGATGTCAGTCCGCTGCCCCCCCCCCAGGTTGGCAGAGGAAGTGTAGCGCCCAGGATTACATTAGATAATTGACACTGGGTGAAAAAATGGGTCGTAAAATCGTGGGATAAAAAATATTATTTTTGACAATCTTTGAAAGAACGGAAAAAAATGAATTGTAGGAAATGCAAAAAAGAAAATATATTCACTCGCAATACATAAAAATGGCTCCACAACCCAGTGTTTGGTGGGAAACGGTCATGGATGCTGACACAAAGCAGCGGAGTATGGCAGCATTCCAAATGGAATGATTGTGGCCATTTGTATTTTCCCTGCGTCCCACCACCACCACGCTGGCCCAACAGTCCAATGGCAGATGATCCCCCTCCTTTTCTTAATGAGATCTGTCTCGCTTCTGAGCGCCACCGCCATCTCTGGCCACGGGGGAATCATCTCGGTGAGAGATAGGAACCATGAAGCATGAAAAAAAAGCCATGGACGCACATAATACAAACAAACTGAATGTGAAGGTCGGGAGGAAGGGGGGGGAGAAAAGACTGTGCTATACTGTGAAATGTGAATGCTAACCGTGAACTATACCCCCTTTCCCGATATTACAAAAAAATTGCGTGTATTCAGGTTTATGTGAGTATACTCCTCAAACATTTGAGGAGTATGTTGTTTTTGAGGTGTTTGAGGTATACTCCTCAAACATTTGAGGAGTATGTTGTTTTTGAGGTGTTTGAGGTATACTCCTCAAACATTTGAGGAGTATGTTGTTTTTGAGGTGTTTGAGGTATACTCCTCAAACATTTGAGGAGTATGTTGTTTTTTAGGTGTTTGAGGTATACTCCTCAAACATTAAGAGGAGTATGTTGTTTTTGAGGTGTTTGAGGTATACTCCTCAAACATTTGAGGAGTATGTTGTTTTTGAGGTGTTTGAGGTATACTCCTCAAACATTTGAGGAGTATGTTGTTTTTTAGGTGTTTGAGGTATACTCCTCAAACATTTGAGGAGTATGTTGTTTTTGAGGTGTTTGAGGTATACTCCTCAAACATTTGAGGAGTATGTTGTTTTTGAGGTGTTTGAGGTATACTCCTCAAACATGTTGTTTTTGAGGTGTTTGAGGTATACTCCTCAAACATGTTGTTTTTGAGGTGTTTGAGGTATACTCCTCAAACATTTGAGGAGTATGTTGTTTTTGAGGTGTTTGAGGTATACTCCTCAAACATGTTGTTTTTGAGGTGTTTGAGGTATACTCCTCAAACATGTTGTTTTTGAGGTGTTTGAGGTATACTCCTCAAACATGTTGTTTTTGAGGTGTTTGAGGTATACTCCTCAAACATTTGAGGAGTATACCTTTTCTTCTTTTTTCTCCTCTTTTTTTCAGTTTTTCCATCTTCAACAAACACAACAGATCATTGGGGCACAAAGCTTGCTGCTGGAGCAATATCGTGTCGTGTGGAAACCTCATACATTATGTCCAAAACTGTTACTTTTCACGATTACAGATCTGCAAGCTCGAAGCAGGTTCACACCGTGTTTCAAGCTCGTCGATCTGCTACTTTTGAGGCTTTTGTGTGACGCCGGCTGTAGTTTGATCAAGTAGGGGAGTAATGTTGTACGATATACAGCATTACGAATAAAAGGATGTCATCTGATCAACAAGGACATTCTTTCACCATGCAGAAATGAGTGTGTTCCATACTCAAAAAGTACAAGCAGTCACGCTTGCTTTGTCTCCATCTTCCTCTCAACACACAGCTTACAACTGTACACAACAGATGACAGTAATCGTTTGGGATTGCTTGTGATTATGAAAAGGCATGGGGGCTTTGTGTGTGTGTGTGTGTGTGTGTGTGTGTGTGTGTGTGTGTGGGGGGGGGGGGGTGATGATAATATGATAGACTGTCATATTAATCCTCTATCAGATATAGAGATAGTGGATTGTGATTACAAAGAAATGTTTTGTCACTCCACTGGAAACACAAAATTGTTTTTTCCCCGTTCCACTTGCTTATAGTATCGCGCTGGAAAAGGAGTGAAAATGTATGTTCCCATTCCCATCACTGGAGGCAATAAATACTGCCGTTATTTGTCTAGGAATGAATGTTGACTGTAACCTTTCCCACTGAAGACACAAACCAGATGTTAGTGGAGTTGTTGTTGATTTCTTTTGGCCAGTGGAAAGGAGTCAAGGAGGTTAAAGAAAAGGATCTGTTCTTCCATTCTCTCTCTCTGCCTGACGATCAGGCATTGTTGAGGGAAAAGTATCTGTACTCCCATGCATTTTCTCTGCCTGTCGATCAGGCATTGTTGAGGGAAAAGTATCTGTACTCCCATGCATTTTCTCTGCCTGTCGATCAAAGTGCGACCCCTGAGCATCCCACAGCTACAGTAAGATGCTCATTATAGATATGAACTGACAACTATAAGGGGCATCTCGGGGGGTTCTGTCATGAGACTGAGCACTCATACATTTAGAGAGCTGTTTTATGCAGGTTTGTTTGGCGCTGAAGTCATCTACTTTTCACCGTTTTCAAATACGAATTGGGTTTTTTGGGTGCACAATTATGTACGAACCATGTAACCAATTAGACCTTACTCCATTGGCCGGGTGGGTCCCTCACGGGTCTATACTTGGTCCCCTCATTTTTCTTCACACACTCTTTTTTTTTTTTTTTTGGCTTTCACCTTTATTTTATATTTTTTTATGGAGGGACAGACAGTAGGCTGACAGGAAATGGGGAGAGAGATGGGGGGAAGACATGCAGTAAAGGCCGTCGGGATCGGGAGTCGATCCCGCGGCACACTGCCAGACTGGATCACCAGCCAAGGTGCCTGGACCACTGAGCCATGGCCCAGGCCTCTTCACACACTCTTTGCCGGAAAATCTATACGTTGCAACGCATCATATAGATCGCCTATTTTCACCGACTGTTTTCTGGGTGCTTTTCAGGATTCAAATTTAAACGTATAGCGAAGGTAGCAGATCTGCAAGTTTTGAGCTTGTGGATCTGCTACTTCTGATGCATCTGTGTACTGTGGTATGATCTAATTAATTTACCAAAAAAAACACAAAAAGTTAGAATGTCGTGTACACTGCAGTATGCACTTCATCTCCGTGGCTCGGCAGGATACACTCAATGCATCTACAGCGGCTACAGCTTGTGGATTTATTTTTAACAACACATCACATACCAGCCAAACATCTCATCCTCTCTCCCTCCATCCATCCATCCATTCATCCATCCGTACAGCCAGCCAGCCAGCCAGCAAACCAGCCACCCAGCCATCTCTCTGCATTCAAAGTAATGGTCAACAACAACCGGCAGATTATAATAGATCTGCCTGTCGACCATTATCGCCAGCTTGTTCTATAAATACTCCCCTGAAAGTAAAAGCATGAGTGAGTGTACAGCTTTCAATGGTGGAGTGATTGAATTCACTCTTCCATTGTTTTGTTTGTCCTATAGTAGGAGCCTAGGAGGGCAGAGAGGAGGAGAGAGATGGGGAGAGGGAGGATCGAGGGAAAGGGAGAGAGAGACGGAAGGCATCCTGTTAAAACCAAAAAGACAGTGATGTAGTCGCAGTCGGGCAGACGCCTCGTATCTCCACGTTTCGAGTTTTCCTTTTTTATGAATTAACGCTTGATTCTTCATCATATATAAGTGTCGCACAGAAGTAGTGAAAATGGCCCATCTACGAGCTTAGATTGCCTATTTTCAGTATTTCAAAAATAATAATAATAAAAAAGTAACGGTTTTGGTACATACAAGGTTTCCCCCACAATTGCGACTATAACAGTGTGGTGCAGACTACACCTTTGTGCATTGTTACATTGTTACAGTCTCATACTGTGTCGTGCGTGCGTGCGTGCGTGCAGGTCTATGCATGCCTTTGCGTCATTGTGCATTACCGGTATTCTGTGTACTTGTGTGTGTGCACTGTTTTGTGTGTTGCAACACGTGGGGTCTTGTGACCCTGTGCTCCACTCAAAGACACAAAGACCCTCTTTGAGATTCCTGCGTTACAATGAGCCCCCACTGAGTGATCAATCCTTTGTTTCTCCTCTCTCTCTCTCTCTCTCTCTCTCTCTCTCTCTCTCTCTCTCTCTCTCTCTCTCTCTCTCTCTCTCTCTCTCTCTCTCTCTCTCTCTCTCTCTATCTCTCTCTCTGTGTGTGTGTGTGTGTCCTCTGTATCTCTCTGTCTTGGCTCAGTTTCCTCAGAGAGAGGCTGATGTATGACATCTGTTTGAATGGAATTGGATTGTGCGCGTCCCTCGTGGCATACGGACGGAAGCGCATCTCCGCTATTCTCTCTCCATGCGCCGTGCATCTGGATCGAGGAGGGGGGGGGGGTGAGGAAGGGGGGGGGGGGGGGGGAGCACTGGGTACGAGAAGAAAGACATAAAAATCACTCATCAAGGGTGCATTCGCTCAACCACTCGAAATAGCCCCACAACAATCCATTAACAATCCCAGAGAGACAACGGGAGAAAGTGGTGGAGAGGGAGGGAGGAAGGTGGAAGAAGAGAGAGTCGAGAGAGAAATGGAGGTTGACGGAATGGAGGTACAGGCCAGCGTCGGAGCCTCGTAAACTTGACGGGGTGTTGCCAGGAAGCTTACTGCCCCGTTTCCATCCGAGTGATAGGCTGTTAAACTCGGCCTTCCTCTCCCAGAGTCCTGCTTTTAACACCGCTTCCTGTCTGCCTTTATACGTGAGAGAGAGAGAGAGAGAGAGAACGACCTGAGGAGTCTTGTAGTGAACTGGTTCTCAAACTGTTTTGTGCCAGGGACCCCCAGAAGAGAAGATTTGTGTTAAAAAACACAAATGTCACAAAAAAGTATTTTTGGAAAAAAGTTTTCCAAACAGATTCTGATATTCTTCAAATATTTTTTTTAAATATTAAATGCACAAGCTCGAAGCGCAGTACAGCAGTATGCAGTAGCTATTAACTACTTTTCCCTGGGACCCCTGGGGACCCCCCTGGAACCCTCCCAAGGACCCCTGAACCACTTTGAGAGAACGACTGTTATAAGTGACTCTCCGTAAAACAAAGCCCTCTAAAAGAGAGCCTATTTCCTTTCCTCGTGATGGAGAGATGGAGCCACTTTACCCACGCTTTCGTCTGGGGTTAAGTCAAAACGCAGACAAGGGCCGTATCGTATATGCTTGAGAACGCACAAGCCGGTTGTGACAAGAGCGTGTGTTAAGGGGATGTGAAGCTTCGGAAATAAGTGGCTTGTTTGCAGAAAAAAGACACAGCCTGGAGACTTCTCATGTAGCACTTTAATATGATAATTTATCATGCTAAATATTTCACCTTCTCAACCACACATTATTTTCTCTCACTGTCCACTTTTATGTATATTTCAGCCTGTCCATTGACTGGTTGGAGAAGAGTAATTTTTATTTTTGACCGTATTTGTTCCAAGATTGCAAAAAACATGCCTTTGTCCAAGCCTGGGGCCCGCCATCAGTGTATTGATGATTCTCATGAAATGATTCTGTGAAATTGATAAATAAATTACTTATTGACGTTTTGCATGCATGAATTGCTTTTACGATAAAGAATATTTTTGCTATTATTTCTAGAGATCAGAAAATGCTGTGCAAAGTGTGACAACATTATGAGAAATTAGACGGTGATAAACGTGTCGATTGTAATGCATGTACAATTTACAATTCAGGCATTTAGCATTTATCCAGAGTGACTTACAGTATAGGTAAACACAAGGTAATACATCAAATGCATAGACACAGTGTAGTGCCTCAGTAAACTAGGATCACAGGTATACCAAGAACCATCATTAGTCTAAAAATATATAGTTTGTACATTGATTGAGCAGATATAGAAGTTTCATTTGTTTTACTGAGAATATGGTTAGAAATACGTTTAGGGTTAGGCATAGTTTTACTGAGGTTAAGCTTAGCTTACCGGTACATTTAGGAATACCAGGCTGAGCAGTTCCACCGGCTGTATGCCCGGCGGGGTGACTGTGGTTTGAGGCAGGGGTTCTCAACGTTTTTGGCCGGGGACCCCCGAAAATGCTTTGGCAACGTCTCGGGACCCCCGCCCCGCCCCCTCCCGACCCCCAATATAAATTGACTGCTACAATAACCTTAAACCATTTTGGGCGGGAACCCCTTTTGGTGTTTTAAGCATTGTTATAATTTAGCTATTGAAAAATAGCAGATCTACAAGCTCATAGCGCGCCACCGAGTGGCGCGCTACGAGCTTGTAGATCTGCTATTTTTGAAAAATCGTGAAATTTTTTTTTTTTTTTTTTTTTTGAAAATAATTTGGGGACCCCCTAAAATAATTTGGCGACCCTCCCGAGGGGTCGCGACCCACGGGTTGAGAACCCCTGGTTTGAGGCGAGGTTTCCAGTATTCCTTGGGGTCCGCATGCAGGGTTTCCAGTATTCCTTGGGGTCCGCATGCAGCCAAATACATATCATTTTGACATCAAATAAGTTTGAGAACCAGTGCTCTCTATAGACCAGTGGTTCCCAAACTCTTTCATGTCAAGGACCTAATTAGGTTCCTAATTATCATTTAGCTGCGGACCCCCTGGAACTCCCTCAAGGACCCCTGGGGGTCCCCGGACCCCACTTTGAGAACCAGTGCTCTCTAGACCTACAGGATGGGACGGAGTGTTCTTCCACATTAGTCAGGTCCTCTTCGTTGAAAGGAGTGGCTGCGTGAGCTGTGTGAGTGCCTGGGGGGGGGGGGGGCTGTGTTTTACTCCTGAAAATACCCATTTAAACCATTTTAAAGTCTGGACTCTGAAGAACTGCTGCTCGTTGTTCCGATGAATGACTTTGAGGTTCGGATTCGGCTCTCCCCCTGCCCGCCTGGTGGGGGGTATTGTTTGTGTACCGAGTGTGATGTAACGACTTATACGACTTCACATTATGGGGCGATGAAGCATCAGCAAATTTTCCATCTCATTTCCCCAACTTAACACAACGCCCCCCACCCCCCCCACCCCTCTCTCCTCCTCTTCTCCCCTTCTATCCGATGGCCTTTCTTCTTCTTTAAACACTTTCTACATTATGCATGATGGGGCCAGGAAAGTGTATCACAGTGGATATGAAATATGCATGAGTTCATAAGGCCGTTGTTTCCCCTCCTTCCCACCCAATTGCCTTCCCTCCCTCCCTCTCCCCCCAAAGGAAGGAATCATTTTGCAATGTCTGATTGGTTTAGCGCCGAAGATCAATGGTGTGTGTGTGTGTGTGTGTGTGTGTGTGTGTGTGTGTGTGTGTGTGTGTGTGTGTGTGTGTGTGTGTGTGTGTGTGTGTGTGCGTGTGCGTGTGCGTGTGCGTGTGCGTGTGCGCGTGTGTGTGTGTGACTGTGTGTGTGCGCCTGCCGGGAGGGCTGAGGGAAAGGTCGGTGTCACTGCGTATAGGTTTTTCTGTGTTTTTTGTATGTGTGGTTGAGTGTTTGTGTGGTGTTCTGTGTGTGTGCGTGTGTGAGCGTGTGACAACAACATCTTTAGCCATGGGGGGTATATTGAAAAACGAAGGATTTAGATGAGAACAGAGAGGAGAGGAGGGGTGAAGGAAAGAGGAGGGGAGGATGAGAGGAGGGGTGAAGGAAAGAGGACAAAACAGTGGGAGAAGGAAGGACTTGAAGGTGGAAGAGGACAAACAATATCTGGAGTGACGTGACTCTCTCTGCTAGAATACACATATGCATAGTTTCATTATATAGATATATTCCACTGTTATGTTCTTAGCTTACGTATGATTCGTGATAACTATAGTCTTCATGTATACGATGTATCGCCATGTTTTTGTTCTTGCTTAATGTCGCTCTGGATTAAGAGCGTCTGCTAAATGCCTAAATTGTATTAATACATAAACAGCAATGGACGGTGCATGCAAGGGCGGGGTGGAGGGGGGACAAAGATGGAGAGAGACAGAGATCATCAAACAGAAGGAGACTCTTCTGGGGACTGTCAATAGAAGCAATATACGTACTGATTGATTGTGTCACGCTGTCACACAGGGCCACTCCCTAGAGACCTGTGTGTGTGTGTGTGTGTGTGTGTGTGTGTGTGTGTGTGTGTGTGTGTGTGTGTGTGTGTGTGTGTGTGTGTGTGTGTGTGTGCGTGTGCGTGTGCGCGTGCGTGCGTGTTCTTCTGCACCAGTCACCGTGCACTCCAGCTGTCTCCACAAGGTTAGGCAGATAAGGGGAAATCCCTGGAAGGTGAAAGACTACAAGGTTGTTTTTGTTTTGCCAGGTTTGTTTGTAGGTGAAGGGTTAATGAAAGGCACGTGGGGAGGGGGGGGGGGGGGTAATTAGCTGTGCGTGCGTGCGTGCGCGGTGACCTCAGCTGTGGGTAGATTTTTTTTTGGGGGGGGGCACGTGCCCATATTGGAAACACTCCAGTGATCCCATTTCGTTGCCAGTAACAGTTTTGGTCATATGAGCTTTTACCAGCTGACAGGGACGGTTATTATTGTGAAGCCAGCAGGGTCACCATAATGGGAGAGGCTCAATTACGGGGGAATTTGATGGAAATCATTCACTCCTGCCCGCCATCTTTTACGATCCCACCGTTCCCACTCTTGCTTTTGTTTGGGAGGTGATGGGTTTTTAATGAGAGGAGAATGAAGAGTGTGTTGTGTATATTATTTCAAAAGATTTTCACAAGATAAAATACAGAATAATCAGAAAATTCCCCCCACAAACATTTTTTTCTAAATAATTTCAGATTAATGGGACCGGCGGCTCAATTTCGTGGGAATTCGATTGAAATCATTCACTCCTGCCTGGCCATTTTTTACGATCCCTCCGACTGACTTGTCTTTTGTTTGGGAGCTCTGGTGGGAGGCGATGGGTTTTGTTTGGGAGCTCTGGTGGGAGGCGATGGGTTTTTAATGGGAAGAGCAGTGGTGCAAAGAAACAAGGTACATCTACTCAAATACTGTACTTAAGTACAATTGTGGTGTACTTTTACTTCACCTGAGTATATCTTTATTGCAATACTTTATAATTGTAGTGGAGTACAATTTTTGCCTCTATGATGTAGTGGAGTAGAAGTATATACTTCTATACTTGCTTAATTTATTTCTGCATTGTGGTATTGCCCCTTTTAAGCTATACTTAAGTAAAAACAAGGATGATTATTATTATGCCAGATGGTGCCAAGCTAAAACCCTTGAAATGCACTGAAATACACTGGACTCAAGAGTTTAATTAAGGTCCTTTTCACATCTAAAGTTTACTTAAAAGGGACCAGAGCAAGAATCAAGTTGTGTCTGACTGTGTCTACTACAAGTTAGCGACGGTAAATTACTTTTTTGTTTTTTATTTTTTGTTAAAATTTTATCCCACAATTTTGCAACCCATGTTTTCACCCAGTGTCAATTATCTAATGCAGGGGTTCTCAACGTTTTTGGCCGGGGACCCCCGGAAATGCTTTGGCAACGTCTCGGGACCCCCGCCCCCCTCCCGACCCCCAATATAAATTGACTGCTACAATAACCTTAATAATAGAGACAATACACCATAAATAAACTGAAACCAGATATAATCATTAGGGAAGGTGTATGCATGTACTATGTGTAGCTGCTTCTTTTCACCTGACAGGGGAGAGTTTCCCCGGCCGGACGTAGCGCGTGGAAGGAACACGTTATTCCCAACCAGTTCCTTTCCCCTCCATCTGGCGCCCCGGCTGGCCAGGGGGAGGTAGTATAGAGACCAGTTCCTTTCCCCTCCATCAGGCGCCCCGGCTGGCCAAGGGGAGGTAATATAGAGACCAGTTCCTTTCCCCTCCATCAGGCGCCCCGGCTGGCCAGGGGGAGGTAGTATAGAGACCAGTTCCTTTCCTCTCCATCTGGCGCCCCGGCTGGCCAAGGGGAGGTAGTATAGAGACCAGTTCCTTTCCCCTCCATCAGGCGCCCCGGCTGGCCAGGGGGAGGTAGTATAGAGACCAGTTCCTTTCCTCTCCATCAGGCGCCCCGGCTGGCCAAGGGGAGGTAGTATAGAGACCAGTTCCTTTCCTCTCCATCAGGCGCCCCGGCTGGCCAGGGGGAGGTAGTATAGAGACCAGTTCCTTTCCTCTCCATCAGGCGCCCCGGCTGGCCAGGGGGAGGTAGTATAGAGACCAGTTCCTTTCCCCTCCATCAGGCGCCCTGGCTGGCCAGGGGGAGGTAGTATAGAGACCAGTTCCTTTCCCCTCCATCAGGCGCCCCGGCTGGCCAGGGGGAGGTAGTATAGAGACCAGTTCCTTTCCCCTCCATCAGGCGCCCCGGCTGGCCAGGGGGAGGTAGTATAGAGACCAGTTCCTTTCCCCTCCATCAG